>NC_044054.1:22618300-22745800 GCF_902167405.1 Gadus morhua | reverse complement strand
GTGGGTACCGCATGACTCGGCTGCCAGATCGACTCGGGGTCCTGCGCTTCCAGATGACGTATCGACACAAGCCAACGGACAAAACCCGGAAGGGTTGTTTATAAATGGGGCTCAATCATGGACTTAAAAAGAAGGCTCAATCCATTTTGGTTTTGAATTCATTGAACGCTGCCCGTTCTTTCGCACAAACAAAGCCATTGGAAACACGTCTAAAAGCACTGATGAATGCATTATGTAACCCAGTTCCTGTTAGGGACTTTTATTCTTAAGGAGGAGAACGTAAGTGTCTGCGTGTGGGTTGCTGTTTTGACTCTGTGTTGGGAGCGCTGGAAATAAAGTGGATTGCCCCGTTCAGTGAATGGAGTTAACCGATTCTTCTTTATAACCCGGCAGCAAAAATAAAGTATCGGCAGCAATAATTTGTACATTAGATTATTATTCATAGATTAGAAAACAAAAGAAGATCGTTAATACTTGGGGACAACATGGGAATGAATGAAACGCGCATGCGCATTTAAAAGACAGCGTTTACAGGAAGTGCGTCATTATTGCGCATCTAGGACCCCGAGTCGATCTGGCAGACGAGTCAATCCGACACCCACACCGGCTGTTTGGTCCGCAACGAGTTCGATGGTTTGCATACACACCAGCCCAAAAGGTCTGTTTTTTTTGGTTTGGTTCGAACCAAACAAGGCAGGTGTGAATACGCCCTAACATTATGCCAGGATTTGGAAAATGCAAATTCACCGGCTCGTCTGAAAACCAAACCATACTCCAGGGACTTTGTTTCACCTGGAGAGAGACTCAATGAATGAAAAAACTGTGCTTCTTGGCCACTGGGGAGAAACAAATTATCAACCCGGTCTTATCACTAATTACTTGTAACAAAATTAGGATTCCCCCTTTCAGAATAAATTCCTGTATCGTAGGGAGGAGATGTAAAGCTTAAAACATATTTATTTGGTTCATTGAGCATTATGAAAGGAATATTTTTGTTTTTAAAGGCTGCTTGTCAGTTAAAGCAAGCACATTTACCACTTTGGAATCCCCCCCCCAGTGCCGCCAGTCCACCTGGACAGAACCATCATCACTTATTCATCAAGCAACTGCCACTCCGCAGACAGAAACAGTCAACATGTCCCCAGCCTCCCTCTCTCCCCATCCGTTCGTTGCTCTTTGCTCTACTCCTCAAGGTATAATTTATCGTTTAATTCGTTTCTCGGAAATACATTTGTTGGGAAAATGTACGGTTCATGATGGAGGCATTTGTCAAAACAATTCTCTGCTCCATGTGGGGAACAGCCTTGGTTGGCTGCTACGTCAACCTTTCATCATCGTGTTTTGTGTCGCTGTATTGCAACAACTAGCCACACTATTGATAGCCATGGTTGGAGCTGCGTTGTTTTAGCCTTCCACAGCTCATACAGCAATAAGCCCGAATGAAAACATGCTCACTTTTCAAAAACATTTTCTTTGTGGCAGAAATAGAGACAAAAGTAATTGCAAACCGTGATTAATGAAACGTATATATGGATTATATATATTTAATCTGGCTTCTATTGTTTGACAACCTCCGTAAAGGATACGAGGTCTCTCTCTGACAAAATGAACAAATGAAAAATTGTTTTGTTTGCAGTTTTCACATTTCAACTCCCCCCTAAGCTGCAGTTTATGGACTCTCATTCAATGGAAGAAGGAATAAATGAAACTAAAAAGGGTGGGTTGGGGAGGCAGGAGGTAGAAAAATGAATCTGCCAGGAGTAATGCATCTCTTAATAGCATTTTCTGCTTTATTAGTCATACTTAACAGCTTTGAGGAGCTGTGAGAGGATACAAAAGGGCCCCTATTGTTTTCTACGATCAAATAATATCGTCTGACATTTTAATTATTCATATGGAGAGTGGCCCATGTTTTTTCCTGGAGGAGGCGGAGTTGGAGGTGGAGGACAGGGTTATACAAACAAAACACACACAAGCCCTACAGCTAGAGGTGATTTGTATGGACTGATTGGGTCGACGCTAATTACCATTGTATTAACGACCCCCTACAACCCCCTTTCCTTCACCCCCACACAAACTGCGCTCACATTCAAACAGGTAACTTCCCTAGCAATTTGGAGGGCAATCGACCATGTTTACATGGTCATCTTTTTTCACTCATCACTCATTTGGTAGCCTAGTTATTTGCATTGATTTAATATAACCTCATCGTCGTCACGATGAGGTTCTTTTCACATTGTGAAAAGAGGTTGTTTTTGTAACACATGGGTATTGGCATGAGTGTGAATCATAATACAGACTTGATATAAGAAGCTCAAAACAGGAGATTCAGCAAGTAAACTCCAATTTGTTTATTTGCTATGCTTTATTTCAAAGCACTTTGCACATATATTTGAGATGCAGGCTATTATGAATGAGTTGGAGTTAGACATCTTTTTCAAGGATTTCTGCTCAAGCAGACATTAGGGATTGAACCCATAACCTTCCAGCTCAAAACACCTGCATTTTAAACAGTCCAGACCAGGGTTTTCCAAACCGTTTGGAATGGGGGACCACTTCAACGTTTCAAAAGTGTTCAAGACCCAAAGCTCATTTCAACTACAGTATTTCAGAACCCAACCATAAACCAATTATTAACAGTGGCCGTACAAAATGGTTACTTATATACCAAATAACAACAAAAATTACAGTCATAATGCATTCAGTCAGAAAAATAACATTAACATTGTTTTTACAACAAATAAAACAAAAATGTTTTTGTTCAATCGTTTGGCTGACAACTTGCAGTATCCATGTAGACCACTAGGGGGGATACAGATTGGAATTACAGCACTAGACTAGAGTAGTGTGTCGGGGCCCATGGTCCCTATACTAGAGAACTCTCCCACCAATGTCAGTGATTCCTCCATCAAGACACTCATTCAAACCAATGATGGACGATGGGCTTGACCCTCACTCACGTTGGATGTCGACGGTGACTGTGGTGTCCTTCCCGTTGGGTGCGGCCTTGTTGGAGGCCCGGCAGGTGATCTGCTGTCCTGACTCGATGTTGCTGGGAGACAGGTAGAGGGTGCTCACCGTGCTCTCTCTCCTGCCGTCGCGCAACAGCGTCTGAGAACGGAAGGATGGGCCGGTAATTACACAAGCACGCAAACTGGCGGACTTTCATGCATTATTTATAATCCAGTGTGTTTGATTTGGTCTGAACAGAGGCAGGCCCGCACGCCAAGGTAGTATGGTAATGGTCTCGCTTGACTCGGAAGGTCGTGAAATGGATAGACGAACACCTAATTAGCATCTATATCAGATTTGTTTGTAAATCATTTAAAACGTGTACGTACGCACGTGTGTATGTTTGTGCTCCATCAAGCCTAATTGAACCAGGGAAGTGTTTGATGTGTGCTGTCTACCTAGTTTATCGTCAGGGCTACTCTCTTAACCAAGCCGTGGATCATTTATTAATTTCCGAAATGAGGATAAAAGTCAGGAAAATAGTTTCTCGGTGATAAAGTATCATTCTCCGCCTCTGTGTGTAGCTCCACTATCTTTCCATCCTCTCCATCTGCACTGTCTCAGGGGGGGCTGGGGAAAGGGACAAAGGCCAACGCTGAGCGTGAAACATACGGGAAGAGAGCAAACTGTCGCGCTTTCCTTCAGATAGCACCCACTCTGTGTCCTATCATCCTTTTATGAGAGACCTCCGCCAAGGGAGCCCGTTCGGTTTCAGTTATTGCAGCTTTTTAATGGTCTTTGCGATGGAAAAATAAATATGTTGTAACTTCTTAGTCATATAGGTTTTGTTTTCCATTCCGTGAATGGTCTTGTCACCCTGCTCTTCATCAGTGTCGTCTAAAATGTTAACCTTTGTGCTTTGTGCTTTGTTTTCACATTACGTTTTTCTAGCTGCCTTTTGTTGGTTTGGGCGTGTTTTCTTGACCCCCTGGGGAGCGTTGAGAAGCGAAAGGTAAATCTGATAAGGCACGGCCTTATCACATCCTGAGGAGCTTCAATCAATCATCTTGTTAACAAAAGGCTTTTGGTTTATTGGGGGAACGCTGCCCTCAGAAACCTGACAGAAGTGTTTAAGAACTCCTGCCTTTAGCCATGCAGTGGACTTCTCGTTGCAAACCTTTATAGAGACGCAGGGCGAACTCCCATCTGAGGCCTCCGATTATTGTATTGTATGCCTATTCTATTGTTTGTTGATGCATGTTGTGATGTATCGTTGTTTGTACTATTATTACAAATATATCTGACCATAATTGTCCGCAAGTATTGTGTTATTTTTGCGTTTGGAAATCTCATCTGTCTTAGACTCAATATCTGGTATAGGAATTGCCACGACATCTTTTACAACCCATTTTGATCCATTCCTCAATTCACCTGAACACTCTTGAGGCAGTGAATTAATCAGAAGTGGGCATAGTGGTGTGGTGTTGTGTGTGGTGCTTAAGTATACAAAGTAGGTCCAGTGGTGGATTATAGTGGAGACCAACAGAAAAATGTTTGGGAAGCCATTTGAGAACTCTATTAGTCGCCATGGAGAAAAGAGAGAGGTGTGGGGACTCTTTTGACGCTCATTGTAAGCAAATGACACCAGAGTCCAATTACAGGCCAACAAAGAGATAGCAAAATTGGAAAATTACCATGTACCATTTAAAAACTTTGGATGGGAAATATTCAAAATGCTCCCCACTCAACCCACTATATCAATTTTAATGCGTTCATTCTGTACACATTGAGCTCCATCCCAGTTTCACAACTGCTGTTGACGTATGTTCACTTAGTCAAGATGGGACTAGGCTTGCCAATTTGCCAGACGTGACTTTTCTTCTACAGCAAACACATTTGTTCCACAATTATCATTCATCAATTAGAATGCCTATCAAACAAGGATCAGTTTTGTTTTGTGGACAAATTGCCAGTACAAAATAAATTTGATGGTTCAAAGTAAGAAGGCATTAAGCAAACTTTAATCAAAAATGGCATGCTGCAAGATATTGTGTTTGTGTTTGTTTGTGTGTGTGTGTGTGTGTGTGTGTGTGTGTGTGTGTGTGTGTGTGTGTGTGTGTGTGTGTGTGTGTGTGTGTGTGTGTGTGTGTGTGTGTGTGTGTGTGCCGTGTGTATTTAGATATCTGCAGTAGCTTTAAGGCAAATTTGGATGGGCGAACAGCAAAACTGCCGTAAACGTCTGTTCCATATGTTGTGACAGATGCTCAAGCGGCAAAATCTCAACCAAATGCCTGGCGGTTTTTACACTGTGAAGGCGTTTTTTTTTTCTCTTTTGCTGTTTTGCAAACTCTGCCTTATGCCTTGCTCCCTCCGATTAATCACAATATTTTGATCGGAAGTTGCCTGAAATAAACTTTCTCTTTGCATGTGAACATTTATGTTAAAACCTACTCTATTTTTTCGCAAATATATGTCTGAGGAACACATGCAAACACCCACTTCTGTTTGAAGGATCCTTTCCAATTAACAACGCTGGAATACGAACTGAAACGACCAAAACAGAACTCTTGTCCAAACACAGACATATGTGTTTACAGAGTACCAACCACATAATACATTCAGGATATATTATACTTGATCTCTCTCCCCAACTACATATTAATACCAACAGACAACTAGAAGTAAACACAGATTAAAACACTCAATTTGGTTTGTACGATTCCTTCCAATTAACAATGTTGGAATACAAACTGAAACTACCAAAAGAGTACTCTTGTCAAAACACTAACATATGTGTCTACATATACCAGCCACAAGATATAATAGACTATATCGCTCACTCCGCCCCCCACCACTACATATTAATTATAACATCTAGAAAAAGAGGTTTCATCATCTCTACATGCTATTAGTTCATCTCTTCGGATAATCTGTAGGGAACGAGGATAGGACAAAACAAAGTAAAAAATGACATGCGGTAATGACACAAAAATATTGTTATATTATTTTTATTTCTAAACTGAAGACCTATCTTTCATTTCAGCTACGAATCAACACCGGAGTGTCATGTGGTGAGTTGTGTGGCCCCAGTGGAAACTTCTGAATTACTGATCCAATATAATTTGGAAGATCAATGGGTGACAAATTGGTGGTCTCCACTTTTCACAAAATGATGAAAAATGATGAGGCTATATACGAAACCCATTAGTTCAAACCATTGGTCATAAAACATTTTCAGGCACGAGAATTAATTCCAAACATTTAACTTTAGAAAGATAAAAACTCTTTATTTTGGAGAATGATCATAAAGCTCCCAAGGATTTGAAACTGACCCGTCTTCAATGAAAGAGGTCATCAAAGCAATGACAGTAACAGTCTGCCGCAATGAAGCAATTATCCATTGCACGGTGTCTCGGGCCTACTGGGAATCCTGTTATGATCGCGTCTGCACCTCCTGACTAAATCTCACCCCCCACTTGGGCTGAATCAGCTCTCGTGGGAGAGGGACATTAGGAAGCCTTCCTCTGGGCATCGATGTTCTGCTGCAGCCTCTCCCATTGCCGCATATCTCTTTTTCCTCCAACTCCCATGACAAAGATTGCAAAGCTCACCCACCCCCTTGAAGTGAGGAAGGACGGATGCAGAGACAGACGGGCTTGGCTCATTCAATGATAATCTGTGCACCTTACCAAAAATCAACAACAACAACAACAATGTCATAGAGGATAGTTCAAATATGTATATACAGTATATATTACTTTTTAAATTCTAGTCACATGAGATAGGGAAACATGAGGCGCTCTACATCTAGATAGGCCGATAATGGCATTCTTATAAATGGAAATATATATAATACTTTAGGGAGAGATATACAAGATGGCCAGATGACCTGCCTGCTTCTTATCACCTCCTTGTCTGAGGGAAGATCCAGACGCGAACAGGCGTGGATCTCCCAGTGGCATTTCCCAGGAGTGGAGTAGCTGCCCCTGAATGCATTCAGCAGGGAAATGATGCCTTCTCATATCATGTCCTCACAGCTTGACAAAGCCTTTTCTGTCGAAGAGCCATCATCAGTTTTTTTAAGGAATGGTCTCTTTGTTGTGCTAACTTTGTTTGTGGCTCTTTAAAGCTGTGGGCAGACGAGGATGAATGGAAGGAGCCACAGACATCCAAGGACTGAGGAGTGGGAGGATGTGTGGAGTGTGATGCAATGAAGTGAAGGACAACAACAAAAAAAGCCCTCGCTCTCTGCCTGCTATGGCTGCAGTAAAACAAACAGGAAAAAGCGCCATTAGTTTGGCTGTTGTGTCGGTTATTATATCAGTTTTTTTTTTCTTCTCCAATTTCGAAGAATTGATTTTTCCTGGGGATTTTCCTCCATCTAAAACTAAACTGGCCATTTTGGAGCCCCTCATTTAAATTAGCCACTTGT
Source organism: Gadus morhua (assembly GCF_902167405.1). Classification (NCBI taxonomy): domain Eukaryota; kingdom Metazoa; phylum Chordata; class Actinopteri; order Gadiformes; family Gadidae; genus Gadus; species Gadus morhua. The sequence continues at coordinate 22,738,416 of NC_044054.1, read as the reverse complement.
GGGTCTTTGACTTTGCGGTGCCGGCCACCTAATTCCTTTCCCAGGCAATAGTGAGTTTGTGCCCATGTCCCTATGAGCCCCATCAGACCCTGGATGGGCAAACTAATGTGGCCATCTAGGTTAAAGATGATTGGTTTGGTTATAACAAGACCCCTCTTGCTGCAGAGCACCAATGCTAATGAAAGGGCCTGATCTTTGGTCATTTAAATTGATGTGTTTATACCGTTTCCAGTTGGCATAAATAGTTAACACCAATTGATTTTTCATTTTCTTGTTGTTTCTTGTTCTTGTTCCTTTGCTTGTCTGATTTCACAGACAGCAGAACGTCTAACCCAAAACTAAGTATGCCATGAAATTAGAATGTTTCTTTGAAAGGGGTGCGTTATTACATATTTACTATACAATCATTGGCAGATGCTTTTACAGTGAATTCTTGTATTTGTCATCAAGGACCAGGTAAACGGTTAGGCATCTTGCTCAAGGATACCTACAGGTAGGTTTTTGTACATTGAGGATCTAACTGGTACCAGTTGATCGGGGGTCAAACATTGTAGCCAACATGTTATCCAGTGATGAACTGAAGCACCCAAAAAAACCATATCTGCACAGACTATGGTCCTTTGAAGGTTTAACAATAATTAATTCTTGTCTAAAATGTAAACAAATGTTCGGATGACACTTGTAAAAATAGACACATTGGCCCTATAACACGGTTGCATTACAATGTTGTGCGATTCAATTATTAAGTCTTAACATGATGCAATAAACATTCTTAATATAAGGCATTTTTCCTGGAGCTTTAGTCCAGAGGAAGCGAACACTCCTACAGGGAAGGAAAGGGATTTCTGGGGGGACAGACGAGTATATCAAGTATATCTGTTCATCTATCAAACGCATTCCCCCGATAAAGTATCAAACAGTGAACCGCTACCCTTGCCATAATGATCAGAACCAGGACAGGAAACATCTGTTAAGACTGCAACGATCCTGCTGTTTGGGAAGACATGCTTTTTGCTGCGCTTTTAAAACCCAACATTGTGCATGTGTTTGCTTTTTAAAAGTGCAATCACATCATGCTGGTAGTTTTGCATCAAGTTGAGTTTGATATCGGCTTCAAATTGTCTATAATTTATTTATTCACACTGCTACAGCTGTCTGTTTTCTGTAATGAACCAAATATTTATTGCATGTTTTGGTTCACATACTGACATTCAGGAAACATTGTTTGCTAAATAATTTGCTTACCAGATTAAATTGTATTTTTATATTTGCATTCATCAAGTGCATGTTGCCCATTGTGTTTCATAAACATGTAAACACGTAATATTTGTAGGATGAACTAGAAGTAATTAACTGGAAGTTATTGATTAAATGTCATTCAATTGGAATCAACCAACATTCATGTTTTAGACATAATGTATATGGTGGGGAATAAGTCTACACAACAGCACTAGGGGAGAGGGAGAGCAGGGGGTGGACTAAAGGAGGTCAGTGTGACTCAAATCATTAATAAAATAACTATAAAAGTAGGAGGACATCCTCCTTGTCACCCCGCTCAATACCCACAGGCACTGCAGTATTCATTTGATCGGATCGTACAAAACGAGAAACACCATCTCTATGTGTAGCTTCTCTAATTTCATATTGAGCTCATCATGTTATGCTATGGATTAGAGTTGCAGGCTATGGGGATTGGGTTTGATTTTATTACCAACTGATTCATGCGTTGGTATTTTTATATACATTATATACAGATACTATATCACAGGCTAGCATTGTCAATGGTAAACGCCTGTGTCCTGCGAGTGCATCTGTGTTGACTCATTGTTAGAGACCCGCTTGTGGTGGTGTTGCCGTGTGGATGGCTGCTTCAAGTAGACAGAGATAGATGGACTCCGGCCCTTCACTCTCTGATTAGTGTTTGGCAACACGTCAATTGATTGTTCCCTCGGCACCGTCGCTACTTCTTCTTCGTCCTCTTCTTGGATTCGGCGGGGCTGTCAGTGCCCTCCCCCGCTGGAGACTAAAGGGGTGGGAAGGCACCGTCGGGAATGACCCTTGCTCGAGTCTACACCCACTCCATCTGAAGGAACATTGTACGAGCCTTAGGGGCCCGGTCTCTACTGAGCAGTATGCTCAGAGGTTGTTGTTTGTTTTTAGAACTTGCATGAGACGTCTTGTCTTTAATCATGTTTTGCTGCTTTAATTTCACCCTGTCTCCTTAAAAGAAAATGATTGGGTGTCAGCAAATTCTTTCTCCATATAACGACGGTACCTGTATATTAATAAGGGTAGCACAGAGTGACATGTTAATCATTGAACAGAAACCATGCGGCCGGGTCAAAAGCATTGCTTATTTTTTTTCTCTATACGATGCACAATTTGTTATACAAATAAAGTTCATTTCGACCCGGGGCAATTTGCAAGCTCTATAGTTTTCTATTAGAGTAAAATAATTAGTTGTCTGCTTGGCCTAATGGTGGGTAATAAAGCCCATTGACATTTTGCAGACTTTGCGGAATGCAGCTTGGCTTTATTATGGCTAGACTGAAACCTAGCAGTAATTAACCAAGCTCTACTAATCGCACTCACTGTTGTGTAGTAAACTGGCACAGCACATATGAGTAAAATAAAGGCAGTGCGCAAAACTTGCTCATTGGCAAAAACGTCTCCCTTCTTGTTCTTAATTATAAATTAACAGTGCACTTTTTGAACTGCCCTACAGCTGAGGCTTTGAAGACTGGCAGGACCCTTGTAAAGGTGGATTAAAGTCATAGTAGAGGGGGTGGAATTATTTTTTTCTGCTTTTTTTCTGAGTAAACAATGTATTAGTCAGCGGGAATAGTCCATCATTGGTAGGTGTAGGGGGGGGGTTCGCATGGGACATTAGCTTGGACTCAGGGTCATTGTGGCAGGGGAGTCAGACCCTCGTAAACCCTAGATTTGACCGTGTTTTTGCGGTTTTCAAGGGGCTCACCTTGGAGTACATGGCTCCACTCAGGACCAGGCCGTTGCGGATCCAGATGATGGAGGCGGCGGGCTTGGCGTTATCCGCGTGGCAGGTGAGGTTGAGGTGGTCGCCCGCCCGCAGGCTCACCACCGGGGAACCCACGATCACCGGGTCATCGGGGGGAACTGCAGGGAAGGGAAAGGAGAGGAGGGTGGGGTTGAGTTTGCGACTGCTTGCTCAGCGGAGAGGTAGGAGTACACATTGGTTCTGTGTGGTTTTGATAAGCTGTTCGAGAAAAAAAGGTTGTGGTAGTATTTTTTGGGGGGGATTTCAAATTGGGATGCAATTGGAGCATGTGCTCAAATGTGAACCCTTTACTGTTTTAATCAGCTGCCAATCAATGTCTGTGTAATTTTTCCTCTTGCAAACCAACACTTTTGGACCCCAAATAATAATAATGTCACACACCCACTGAAATACCCAACCCTAGGTGGGAATATTCAAAATATTTTTTTGTCCTCCTTGACATAACTTTGTCCGAAAGAACACAACCTTTTAAATTTAACATTCTTGATATTCTCTGAAGTCTATAGTCCGAGAGATAACAACTTCAGAAAATAAAGTCTGTGGCTGTTGTTGGTTGGATTTGAGCAGGGAAACAAAGTGCGACCGAACCGAAGTGACATCAACTTGAGCTAGCGATACACCTAATTAAATCAGCACAAAAAAATAGACATGGAAAGGCTCTCCTTTTGGACCAGGGATGGTGTCCGTGCTACCTGTGAACATGATCGAAAAGGTGTTTCTTACTATATAGGTGTTTTTTCATCATTCATCTTAACTTTTCTCCCATCATTATAATTACCAATATCACCATTTCTCAAGGGTTTATGGGAGTCTTTTCTCTCTGGGGGGGACATGCCATGGACATAAATAGAACAAATGTTATACTTGAGTGCTCTAAGAAAAATGCTTGATGTTGATCATAATCCAACTGAAAATCTGAAGGATGTCAGGATTTCACATTTCCAGTCTTGCGCATGCAGATTGTCTGTGTCTTTTTTTGTTCAAAACAATGCATAATGCTACAGCCCCACTTAAGAGGCGCATTGAGAAGATGGAAAAAAAGACAGACGGACGGATGGATAGAGATAGGATAGACTTATAGATAGGACAGACACAAAGACAGACAAACAGACAGATTGCGAGTTAGCTAGGTAGATATAGGGATAGCGATAGATAGTATAGATAGATAGATAGGAGATATGGACAGACAGACAGACAGATATACAGGTAGATAGACAGATATACCGACAGACAGACTGACAGCGATACAGATTGATCGATTTTGCCGTAGTTTAATCCACTCAGAGTGGTTGCAATAGTGTGTTTTAAAAAAAGCAGTGTCCCAACGTGATATTGTAAGAAATATCTATTGTCAGAAATATATTTATATTTATATGTTCAAGGACATAGAGTTTGTGTGTGTGTCAGTGTGTGTTTGTGGGTGAACGTATGTGTGTGAATGCTTGTGTATTCCAACAACAACGGGTCATTCTGGGAAAAGCCGAACAAAAGCATTCTGTCTACGATGGAGCACGTAACAGTCAATGTTCTATATCGCCGTGCCCTTAGAAACATTAGTCATCCCTACAGCGACACTGATAGGTCACATTGTGAAGAAGAGTGCAGTGCAAACCCCTTCCTATTCATGACCAACGGATGAGTGGCAGTGTGACAAGTTACAAGCTAGCCTCGCCAATTCGCCAAGGCCTGAGAATATGTAGCTTGCAAACACTTACAATGCAATGCCAGGGGGTGAATTTATGAGTTTAAGAAGATAAATTGTGTTTCAATGCTATTTAAAAAATTATAAAAACAACACCTGGCGCTAAACGCCTGATATCAAAGGTTTGCTACCCCTGGAATAAAAAGGAAATCAGTGGATTATTAGAAAATAAGACCACTATCATAGTCAGTCTCTAAAGGCTAAATGCACTGACTACCATACATTATAATCCATCAAATTCCTTTCCTTGGCTTGAGCCTTGCATTTAGTGACATCTGTCCTTACAGCCCTCACAGTACACCCCCAGTATCTCTAATGAACCAGAATCGATAAACGTTTCAACAGATTCCTTCCACAGGTGAGCAATTACGTGGAGAGCGTGGGGAGGGAAGACGTTTGTGATTGCAGACGCCTGGTCCCTTTTCTTGTCCACCTCAGACACCGAGGAGGTCATTGGTGCACAGCCAGTGCAAGGGGCCGATTAAACAGCAATAAGAATAATAAGCACACAACAACCGACCGAAAAGACAAGTTGGAATGACACCAGCGCCAGAAGCAGTTGTTGAGGTGGCTGCAAGGCACTGATTACATTCTTGTGCGAAAGTGGATCTAATCACACTGAATTTTATTCAAACTTGAGTGAATTATTGATTGAGCACTCAGCTCATTAGCTTGCAGATCTGGGGCAGGCCTAAATCAAACGCAACACGCAGCTGGCACATCCTTAGTGCTTGGAAGGAAGACAAGGAAGAGGGTGGGAGGGTGGGTGGGGAAGAAAGGAGAAGTGAGGGGGGAGGGAGGGGCGGTACAGAGTTCAAGACCGTACTCGGCCTCTTTTTCCTCAGAGAACGTCGATGCTTGGTCGGCGCTAGGCGTTGTATGAAGCCTCCAAAAGCCAAAGCCAAAGTGTAGAGTGCGTGCGGAAAGCGCGTTCACTTTCATTTCATTGTAAATCCATCAGCACTTTCACGCCACAGGCGGCGCTGAAGCGCATTGCAGGGCACTGTCTTTTCCCCACACAGGGTCTATTTATTACATCTTCGGATAGTATTTTTTCTGATCAATTTAAATCGACTAGATGAGTGAGCATGCGCTGAATTGAATTTGCCTTCGGTGTGAAGACAAGGCAGAAAGGAAGTTCGGCTTCAGTTTGCGCTCTAAGCTCGTGCTTTGGTGTGGAGGACTCGAGGAGCCATTGGAGGACTATGTGCACTAGTTTCCCTCTACAACACAGCCTTTAACACTCTGCTCACTCTGCTTGCTTGGAGGATATTTCCCGTCCTCAACCAGCTTTTCCATTACAGCACAATGTTTCTCTAGCTTTTGTATTTTTGTGGTGATGCCTGCCTATTGCAGTACATTCGGCTCAGGAACCCAGACAACATTACAGAGCAGTAAAGTAAGCAATGTGGACCTTGGGACTCGTAACCAGGTACCTCCTGGCTGGAGGTTGAACGTCCTAAGCACTACATTATCATGTGTTGTGTGGAGGAAGCCACAGCGTAATATATTTCTAGTTCTGTCTCCAGCTAAATGTATACGAAAGGCTGAAATGCTAATTACTAACTTGTTTCTGATGACTGGGATTGTGACCTGGTTTGTGCAGTTCTCCGCTTTGACAAACCATGTCATGAAAAAGAGTCCTGGTTATCGTTGCCGAGCAACAGAACCCAGACAACAGTGCGTATCAAGTGCTCACGTGGGGAGGGGGGAGTGGAGAAAGTTTTTTAGAGACAAACTGCAACTCGCAAGTCATAATTGTCGGTGCAGGTGTACGCCAGCTGCACCTGCATATTTCACACAGCCAGGCGTAGATGAAACGCGTTCCCGTTCCACAGTTAAAGCATTATGTCTCTGTTGACGCCTCAACTCGTTCACCTTAAGCAAACATAGACTTCTTTGTCCAGGGACGCTTTTGACACGTTTCTTACTCCTCCATTTGTTTTCATGGATGCACAATATCATAAGTATACATACAATCAGGGGTTAAAAAAAAACCTCTCTTCCTAATGTGGCCTACTGGTGTTCAGGAGGTATGGAAGCAGCAGAGAGTTCATCAGAGCTCCCTCCCTTCAATCAGTCACTCAGCCTGACGGGAGCCAAACCGGGAAGCTGCATTTAGTGACCATCTTCGTTTCACACGATGGCAGGCTAGCAATCCAAACTACAAAAAGAAAAGACAGAGATCATAGAAACCTTCCCTTGCCTTTCATGTCTCGCTTTCCCGCTCGCTGTCTTTTTCCTTCATCTGTCTCTCCGCCTCACTCCCAGGTGTGGTACCCCAGCTATACAGAGACATAATTTTAGTGCTGTGTCGGAAGTCTTGCTAAATGTCCTATAGTGGTGTTGCACAGAGATGCTATGCACGGCCTCCAACAGATGTGTATGAGACTCATTAGAGGAACAGTTATTACCCAGAAGAGATGATCTACCCCCGGCAAAGGGAAAATGCAATGCACTAAACAAGAGACAAGATGTCACAGAAGATTCCCAGGCAAGCACTTATGGTGTGATTAAGAGGGCCAGCTGACTCAAATCACTTGTGTTTTATGTCCAAAATTATGGGTGGATTGAGGAGGTTGCTGGTTAAAGGGTGCAACGGTAAATCGTCGCTAAATACTTTCTAGACTTTAAGCCGGGTGTGTTTCTTTTTTCCAACCAACACAAAGATTGTTTTTGAAATATAGTATGAAAAATGTATGTCTTCATTATCTGTAGTTGTTTTGTGTTCACAGCTCACACAATTCTATTTAAAAGTATCTATTTTTTGGTTCTGGTGTCATTGAAGATGATCAGGAAATAACAATGTATATAGCAGCATATAGAAAAATGTAATCTAAAATTACAAGATAGCAGATTATAATTCTGCATTGTCGTATAACAATAATTCATATACATATACTGAAATTATATTTTTCAGCATTCATTTATGTTCCTAAACATTTGTGTCTGTAACATTTGTAACATTATAAACACTACAGTTGTTGTTGCGTTGGTAGGAATTGACGTGTCAGTGTGACAACACTGTAATTGGTTTAACGTTCAGTATGTAAGCCTCATTGTTGGCCTACTTTTGGTGGAATTGATTCAAGGAATTTATTTAATTTAAAGATTTGGTGTACTGCAGGAAAAATGCACCCCCATGTCATTAGCAATGGAAATGGAAACATTTAACTGTGCCAGGTTACATAATAAAAGTTTATCCAGAGAGTAATTCAAGAAGTTTCAAAAGTTTGAGTATTCAAACAAAGTATGTGACAAATATGGCCTTGTTTAATAAAAACATGAGATTTAGATTTTGTCCAACTCAAATTGTGGGTTTTAAGGTTGGAATGGCTCTTGCTCATTATAAGAACAAAGACAGTGTCTGAAATGTAAATTGTGGCGAAAGAAGGGAGGTAGTCACTCTCACTGTGAGGAAAAATAGGTTAATAGGGATATGTTATGGAACACATTAAAAAGTAATTACACTCTGGGGCCTTGAATAGGTTCTGCAGAAGGGTTTTTACCATAAAGGAAGAACTTTTCTAACAAAGACAGATGACAAAAAGTCTGCAACCAAACTATGAAAAGTTGAATTCAGTTTTTCTATTCTCTCTTCCTTATAAAGAATGGATTGCCCCCTAAAACTGTGGCTCACATTATCTCAAGTCTATTTTCTCAGGCATTTCGTTGGAACTCAATCAATGTTGCCCTGTATCATAGATGCCACTGCAAGGCAAACAGGCAAATAGTCATGCATATCTTTCATAACAATCTTATATTTCACCAAACTAAACTTTAAAAAAAAGGGTTACCCATGGGCCTTTTATGAGACCATAAAAACATCATGAAAACATTAATTAATATCTCTTTCAGAAATCATAAATATATCAACTTTGTACACCAGAAAATATTAAAACAGAGATTACTCTTGCACTAATGATTATAGTTTAGAGCAGTAATCTTAGAAGGAGATCTATCTGGTTCACTTTCAGCTTGAATGGTGTAACGCTGTAAATAAACCATGCCGCACTCAATGTTTGTTTGCTGAGGGACCTTTTTTTTAGAATGCCACATGCTGCTTGTGAGAGAGAGGGGTCGTTTTAAGAAGCGGTTTTCAGAAGTTATTCCAAGGATAGGAGGAGGTTGAGAACCTACTTGCGTAACCCCAAATAAATAGCTCTGTGTAGGCAACACAACACCTAAGCCCGATCACACCCAAGCACACACTGATCTCCATGTTATCTACTCCACTTAGTAATGTTAACAAGGACACCAGACAGAGGGTGTTGCCAGCTGCCATCCTATAATGGCATCCCTGAAAAAACCTAATGCCCTCTGACTCATTTCATAGGACTCACGTCCCGCCCCCAATCAGCGTTGGTGTTTGACCGCTGTGACAGAAGGATAGCAAGGGGATGTGGATTCCCTGGCAACCCTGTCACTGGGCTGAAAAACATTCCTAGTTACAGTCACTTGCTGTGTATTTCAAAGGAGAGCATCATGGCCTAATTGTTCCAAATAGGCAATTTAAAACGGCTGGTCAATAGATTCCTCATGAGGCCAGCTAATGACAAATTGCAACCTGCGTTCGAAGTAGTGAAGAACGTTCAAAAACTGATTGGAGGAGGCTGGAAAAAAACATAGGGTTTGACTGCTGTCGAAATTAGTCTTATTTTAGTTAGTGAAAAGGTTGCATAGATAACTATCTTGACAGTCATATAAACGATTTTGGGTTCACTGCCCCTTTAATAATTATCGTGGGGTGTTGAGGGGTGAGCTGTCACCATCGAACGCCCTTCAGCTCCTCTCCATCCCTGTGTGCTGAGAACGTCTCACTCTTTAGTTACAGAGTTTGAATTCAAAAGGCCCCTTTGGGCTCACAGAAAAAAGACGCACACAACCCAATTCATTTTGAGAAGGGTAGATAATCGTCACGGAGATACAGAGGAACCAGGGGAGAGGTGGGACCTGTGTGGTATGACTCTCTGATTGTGTTGAGAACACCAGAGAGAATAAAAGGTAGGGAGGGAGGGAGGAAATGTTTTAATTTGCACAGTGCATTTAGCCTCAGTAATTAATAAGCTAAATTAGCAACAGGGAACTCAAAGTCTTTCACATCTTCGCATTCTCAAATAAGCAATGGTTTCCACTCCAGATGAAAGATTTTAGCCAACTTCATGAAACTTCTACCTTCCATTGTCGTTCCCCTGGTACACACTTTTGTTTAAACTTATTTTTTTCCCCCATTTGATTCACTGCGAAACAGGATGTACCTTGCCCCTAGCAGCGTTGGAGATAAACGGGACAAGTCATTTCCCTGGCTGGGGCCCAAGGGCCCTCATCAGTCAACTGCTGCAGATACAAGAGGGAAACATTTCATCACACCTTTAATTGTTTTAATCAATGTTTAGAATGTGCTGAGTGAGATTCCCACCAGAGAACCCCATCCAAAAGGAAGTGGAAAAGAAACCCGCCGTTATTAAAACCTACCCCTGTGAACAGATGACAGATTCCAAGCAATTAAGAAATTCTCATTCAGACACATCAGTTAGACGCTTTTCTTTGTTTAATTTGCTGGAATTTGATTGAGTCGTATTTACCAACGCTAACTTTATGACGGCGAGAATACTTGATTGCAAATTATTTTCCATAAAACTATCACACTTTGAATGGGTCTTGCTTTACACCGTTTTATAGCTGCAATTCAGAATCAATGGAGAGTTTTATGAAAATGGCTAGAAAGATGAACATAGGGAGATCCGCGAAGCCTCCGCCCTCCCCCGGCCGACCCCAGAACCCCAACGTCTGTGAACATGACACACGTCTTGTACACTCCATATGGTGTGTCATTAAGCCCTGACTGACATGTCTCATTATAAAATCACACGATAAAACAGCCTGCAGGAACAATGCCTGTTGCCTCTGAAATGTAGTACTGTGAAATATGTTTATTTATTTAGTTGTCAATTTATTTATCTTTCTACGATATTTTGGGGGGGGACTTGGGGTCTTACTTCTACCATATTTCCGTTAAAAACTAAAATCTTCACAGTCAAAAGAAGAATGACATCAATAGATCTAAATGACCCCAGTACTGATGCAACGGGAGCCAACTTGTGATGTCAAGCAGGTCAGATGTATTTGTCACAGCTATTGGCACGTCGAGATCCGACCACCCCCCCCAATCCAGACGCCCCCTCACTCCTCATTGTGTCTGATTGATTGCATGAAACTCAGGTTGATAAGAGCCAAAGTGGAAGCTAATCCGGTGACAGTTTGAGCGGCACGCAAGAATGGAGGGGATGGGAAGGGAGATGGGGGGAGGGGTTGGGTAGCTATATGGTGCCCCTCATTCCCTCCTCTGTCTGTAAAAGCCTCTTCTTGTTCCTGTTTCAAGGAAACCCTAACAGTAAAGCAATGCATTTCGGATAAAAAAAGTGAGGTGGTGGGTTACACAGTGGTAATCCCTGTCCAGATATCCCCTTAGATATGCAGTTCTAAAAAGTCGTAGGACACAATGTAAATAGTTAAGCTTGTGTTGCACGGTATTTGTCCAAAATATTACAATCAAGACAGTAAGGTAATTTGACAGGTATTTGCATGTGACTCACTTGCCTTTTTTGTTTTTCTGTAAACAACACAACCTCCCAATCGTTATTGAAAGTCATTTTCTTCCTGAACGGCGAGTGCAGCAATCAGTGCCATTACATGTCCTGATTGGTTGAATCCAACAATTTAACACAACTCTGCCATTCAATAGCAGAGTGCAAAGACACTAAATCAACTCAAATGTTGAAATCAAATACCCTGAAATATATACATTTATATATATATACATATATATATACATATATATATAAAACTTCACATATCTATAAGACCTCACATACTCCACATCTGCTATTCTAATGCTATGATGTGTAAACCCAATGCACACAGAACGTCCTAATGCGTTTCACAACAGAATTCTTGGTCAATACACACTACAATCACCACAGGGGCCCACTGCTATTTTGTTGGTCTGAGTTGAAGGACCACAGCAAGCACAATTACCCACTTGTCTGTCTGCGATGGCCACATAATAAAGCTATTCCCCAGGTGGAGGTTAGTGCTAAGACGAAGCCTTGAGGCAGCTGGGTTTAAAAAAATAAATAAATGGTGGGGGGACAATCCTTGGCTCTCTCTATCAGGTGGTTCCTCGATTGACAAATTAAAACCATATTTCATTTTTATCATTATATTAATAATAAAGGAATAATAAAATAAGGGGAGGACATTCCTTGGCCCTCTCCTTCAGATGATTCATCCATTGACAGAGTAAAAAGCATATCTTTTTTTCTTAGGTATAGCGGAAATGCTATACCTAAGATGAATACAACTACCAATTGACAAAAAAACTCACTAAAACCTCACAAAAATCAATTTGAGCTACTAAAATGTGCGAATATCACAGCTTCCAGGGTTAAGTGGGCTGAAATTCTTGGAATTGTGTTTTTCCTGTTGTGTTCAGAACTTAACATCCATAAATCATCCGCGTGTAATGGAAGAGCATATTTTTTGTTGTGGTGATAACTTTGGTGAAATAGGGTTGTAAAATGTATTTATAATGCAACGACACTATTACTTTGACGAAGGACATTAATAATAATTAATGTGATTAATTCAACGATTCTTTGCAACAGCTGGTGTTTACCTTAGCTCCCCTCTAAAAGGCTGTTGGAATAGCTCAAAAGACAATCTAGTGAAAAAAAAAAAAGTGTACCGTGTTGATCTGTTTTAATATCAACATGTAGTGTTTAATAATTCAATGTTAGCCCAGCTAGCTAATATTTGGAATAATTTTGCTCTTTGTTAAGAGCTATTTTAAGGCCAAGTGCGTAGGTAGCGAACTAGTGACTGTTTGTATTCGTGTTCAAGAGAGACACTGCTTAATATCGCTTGATTGATAGATTCTAACATTCTTAATTATACCTCAAACATCTGAAATAAAAAAACATACTTGTTTGAAAATATGGTAATTTACTATAACTTTGGTTAGATAATCACATTCTTGGTTACCGCAGCCAATTTAAAACAACAACCTCTGGCATCAGCATACTTTTATTCTTTCTTTGGAAAATTGACTGTGTGTGTGTGTGTGTGTGTGTGTGCGCGCGTGTGTGTGTGTGTGTCTGTACATTTGTGTGTATGTGCAGCTGTATGTACACACAAATGAGGGACCTGTATATTTGCATATATGTGTGTGCGTGTGTGTGTGACTGTGTTGTTGACATATACATTAAGACTTTTGTGTGTGCGTGTTCATACGCATATAGATGTGTGTGTCTCTGTGTGTATATGCGTGCAGGTCTGTAACCACATACAATATGTGATTTGTGCTTGCATGTATGTATATGCGTGTGTGTGTGTGTTTGTGTGTGTGTGCATGAATGGACGTGTGAGGTTATGTGAATACAGTACATGTGTGCTTGTGCATGCATGTGTTTGTTGAATGTATGTGTGCCTGCATGCGTGTGTTTATAGGTGTCTGTGTGTGTGTGTGTCTGTGTGTGTGTGTGTGTGTGTGTGTGCGTGTGTAGTCTGGAAAGAGTTTGTGAAGATCTAATTAGCTTCTGGAGTCTCCCTAGAGGCCTGTCCACAGGCTCCGTCTCATGCCTTATTCAATAGAGCTTTGTCCGTCTCCAAGGCTACATAGATTAGCCGGCCACGCTAAAACAGAGGGGTCAGGGGTCAGCAGTCGGTTGCTCTGAGGGCTTTCTACTCCAGCGGCTGGGACCGTGAGCTCGCAATAACATCTAGCATGCCGGTCTCCTTCAGAAAATGCGATGGAGTATACAATATGCATACAAAATTGGATTTGGTTTGGTTTTTTGTTTATTTTATATATTTTTTTAACAGGAAAGAAAACAAGTTGACATTGGTTGCAAGTGCCAACAAATGTTTTACCTGCCATCTATATTGTCCCGAACCTTGGAACGGAAAAAGCCATGTCAGAGTGCGATATGAGTTGACTGTTTCAAAAAATCTAAATTAAACTGCACATCTTCGTCTTCATACCTTCTCTGGCTTATTTATTTTTCAGCGTTAACTGTGGATCGTATCCGACTATTTCTACCGTAGGTTTGCACAAACGCTTTCCGGGAAATGAAAACTTAGTCCAGGGGGGACTGAAACTGAAGACTATTTCCCTTCCCTTTTCAAACTTAATTTCCAACACTGTCTTTCTCGGTGGTTGCTTTTTGTATGGGAAAGCAGAGGACTTTAAAAACAAGCTTTATCCAAAGTAATGTGTGGTGAGGGAAATATCTTTGCCTTCTACTTGCTTTCAATTTGGTTGCAAAAATGAAGGCAAACATTTATCTTGCAGCTGATTCAACATGTTTATGCCCATGTATATGTAAAGGTAACCTACAGTCAACATATACCAATGGGATATTGCAAAGTGTAGCTATATATTGCTGTTTCTGATAAGATCCAATTACCACTCTGTTCTAATTACTCAAGTTGTCTAATGTACACCATTACCGACTTCTATATCTGCAATTTTTAATACATTGGCCGGTTCCTCGAAAATAGCAAGTTACCAACTTAAAACCACGCTTGCACATGAATAATACAAAGGCTAATAATGTCAAAAAGTTATGAAAGCGGTTATAGGTTCAGTGTTTCATGAATTATGAATGTGTTGAATCATGCCCACCCACTGTAATACGTTTTGGCCTCAGCCGTGGCCGGTTCCAAACAAGGCCCAGCTGCCAAGACAAGCTCTTACTTGAGCCAAGCCCTACTCCAGGTTCATATGCAACATGCTTTATGGAGTTACTTTTATTCCATCACACATCATGCTACAGTTGTGTTTTAAAGCCAGCAAGGAGACCATTGATCGTGCTCATGCCTGAACGGTGAGTCTCTCTGTGAGTGAGAGGGAGAAAGAACGAAAAAACAACAAACATGAACAACAATGAGTCCCTCTCTGTTATCTCCGATTAATCATTTTAATGAACCCCACCCCCAATCTCCCACATCTTAACTCTTCCCAACCATCTATCTTTCTCCACCTCTCTCTCGGCATTAAGTAGCCATCTCAGGATTAGTTGGGGAAGGAAGGGGAGGATGGGGGGGGGGCATTGACTGAGCAGTGGTGGCGGTGCAACGGACAGATAGCTCTGGAATATATCATGCTTTTAAATATGGAGAAGGCCCTGAATCGATAATGGTAATCAGCCTTCGCCATGTCTACCCACACTCTCCAACCAAGAGCCCATAACGGCCGGGGTCCCAAATCAATTTGGTGGGCCAAGTGATGGTCTGCTGGAGAACGGATCCAGGTGGACGTTGCATTTGTGGATTAGCTCCCCTTGATTAACTGTGTATCATTTACTACCCCTGCCTTCCTCCTCTTCCTCTTCTGTCTCCTCCTCCTCCTTCTCCTCTTCCGCCACATCCCCTCCTGATGTATTTTTAGTTTTTCTTAACTAAGACTAAAGTTTGAGGACTGTAACCAATTAGGTATTCTCCCCTGTTCCAATCTATTCCGTTATAAAATCCATTCTATTTTATTCATTCGTTTTAGACAGCCTCTATAAAGGCTGCTGCAGGATGTACAGTATATTCAATTGCTTCTCCAAATATAAGAATTAAAAGGTCAGGTTACAGAGTCTGGCGCCGAGCATCACCATCTCCACAGGGTCTCTAGGGAAATATCCCCACCAGGTTGCAACTCTTCATTCACCCTGGTACTGCGATAACAGAACACGATCCATCCCGGATCAGACAGCATTGCTTTCCATCATTTTTCAAGACGCTATCATCAAAACTCATCTGATCAGGTTAACACCGGAAACCTAACTCTACACTGGTCAATCCTCAATGAAAGCGAAGGTGAAACTGAAACAAAACAAAACAATATTTGATAGTATTACAACATTTTTAGAAGACGTTGAAGTAAAGTGTTATGAACAACTTCTGTTAAGTCATTCGGCTGATGGTTTTACAACTAATCAAAAAGTTTACGTGTGCAGTGTATTGTACCTTGGTGTGATATTAAACATGACAAACTTAAACCTGCACTGTTTTTCCACGAGTTGTGGACCACAATACAATGATTTATCGAGACAAACTATCTTTTTCGTGGAGTAAATGGATAAAGAGAAAGAGTTCTATATAGTCTTACCCAGCACGGTGAGGCGGGCGGGTCTCGACCGAATGGCCGCCTGGATGGCCTGGCACTCGAAGAAGGCGTCGTCTTGCATCTCGGTGCGCTGGATGAGGAGGTGGTACTCCCCCTTGCTGTGGTCCCCGACGATGTCGTAGCGTGGGTACCCTGGAAGAGGTGAGGAATAGAGGACCGTAGGGTTTCATAAGCGAGCTGCACAGCTTCCAGCAACAGTGCATAGAGCAGAGCTGGACAATATGGGAATAGATTCATGATCGTTAATACCTGACATTGAGGTGTTTCAATTTTTAGTGTCAGATATTCACTGTTCAAAAAGAACATCACAGCATGAGTAATGAGGATATTATGTAAGTTGGTAAAGGAATACCTTGTGAATTTGAGTCCCACAATGATAGCAGTCTAATGAAATAGGATCACTTAATATAGATACGATCTTGTACACCAAGGAAAGTCAACCTTTGCACATAGTAATTTGACTGACTCGAGCTGTAATGTTATAAGGAAAATAACGATAACAAACCCTGACTCATTTCGATTTTT
This sequence comes from Gadus morhua, assembly GCF_902167405.1. NCBI lineage: Eukaryota > Metazoa > Chordata > Actinopteri > Gadiformes > Gadidae > Gadus > Gadus morhua. Next base: position 22,721,976 of record NC_044054.1, on the reverse strand, counting down.
TTTTTAACATAAAAACATAAACAGGAATTGGCAGTTGCGTCCCCAGTAATTCTGGTATTTAGAACATTTGGCAACAAAAGCCTGTTTTTTCAATGTACCAAACAACTTGTTTTCAGACAGCGGCTCTTATGGTGGACACTAAACATAAACAAAACACAGTCCGGGGGGGGGATGTTTGTTCAAATGTTGAGTTTTTCCAATAAGTATTAATTGCTCTTTCTGTTATTGCCTTGTAACTGTACATGCAATTCCAGATTGCATCTGTGGAAATTGGGTGGAGGAAGACCATGGCTGTTTGTTGTTTGGGTTTAGCCTCCCAGGAGATTAGGAGGTTTGGCACTCTCCCGTCTCCACCTTGTACAGAGGAATGCCTTAATTGCTATTTTACAATGAATACGTGGGAGCCAGACAGGACAACTGGGGGAAGACACACCGCCGAAGCCTTTGAGGCCGTTGACACCGGTTGAAAGTGCTCTGCCAAAAGAGGGCTAACGGCTAACGAGGACAATTAGAATAAAAAAGCTAATCTTTTAGTTTTCTAGGAAAACAATATATCAGGAAACTATTTACCTATTGGCAAACATACTCTTTATCCTCAAACGTACGCTCGGATATTACTCTGAACATACCATTTATCAGCCTTACTTTATTTATTTTTATATACAGATACAATGAATTAAGATTGATAGGAAAATTAATTTTATTTTACTGCATAATCTATCTGTATTTATTAGCCCCAGGTCCGGCTAGGGCACTTCAAAGCACATTACAGACACATCTTTGACACTCTAGGCTGCTCTACAGATTAGTCCCTTCGCCTCAACTCCAGTGAAGGAAATCTAACACGCGTGCCGAACAACATTGTATACTCTCACACAGACACACATACACAAACAGACATGCACACACTCATGGATATATGGCAAATGTCACTTCCAAGACCCCTTTGGTCGATTGAGGTGCTCTTGAACCATGGGACAGAAAGAGAAAGAGAGATTGAGAGAGAAAGAGAGATGGAGAGAGACAGAAAGAGAGAGAGAGAGAGAGAGAGAGAGAGAGAGAGAGAGAGAGAGAGAGAGAGAGAGAGAGAGAGAGAGAGAGAGAGAGAGAGAGAGAGAGAGAGAGAGAGAGAGAGAGCAAGCTGGGAGACCATAAGCTGGGGTGGAGCGGGGGAAGGTGGAGGCTGTTTTGATGCCCGACGGCTTGAGTGAAAAACATCACAGTTTATTGATTCCATTCTGAAATAGAGATTTGTAATTCTCTCACCCCCCCTCACACCCCAAACAGAAACACTACCTCACCCCCTATGGATAGTCTCTTTTCAAAACAAGAGCCATGCAATAACAGCATTCACCATTGGCCTCTGGTTCCGTGTGTATAGAGCGTGTAAAGCAACACATACATGGATAACATATATGGATTCCCAGAGGTAACGCATCTAGGCCTCATTTGTCTTGCACAGCTGCATCAAGTGGAGATTTGGATGGAGGTCACCTTTCTGCAGCACTCTGCACAGTACCCAGACATGTCTCTGGGGGGGGGAGCCACAGGCTCCCCTGGAGAGAACCAGAGGATCCTTTGGAGAAACAGAAGGGGAACTTACAGGGAACACAGGTAGAGACCCCACACCTACTCCAGGTGAGGCGTCACTTTCTAACCAGTCATACAACATGTGGTATAGAAATGACTTGGTGCCCAACTGTGGACTCTCTTGTTTTTTATTTGTATTAATATTTATATCACAGATATCATGTTGAATTAAAGATAAACAAATCAATAAATGACACTCAGGCACTCAGGGAATGAGCTCATTATAAATAGATTCACATTTTGATTAGATTTAAATGAAATAATTTCGATTGAAACAAAAAAATGTGTGCCTGTTTGCAACTCAATAGGTTGCTTGATTGACAACTCTGGAAAGTATCCAATTTATTAGTCAACGAATCCTATTTGCAATGTCATTGTGTATTAGGCACTTTATTTGACCAGTTGCTGTGGCATCTCATAAAAAAATTGTTCTAGGGAAAAAAACAACATGTGACAGCTTGCTCGTGTGTCTTCAAACAAACACGCTCATGTGTTTTTAACTTTTACACTTCTACACACGAGGGAACATGAAAAGCGGTTAATGATTTCAAGAGATTGTTCACGAAACCAGTGCCAGGGAGACCAATCAGTGTTGTAGTAACAGCACCCTGTAAATAACTACCAGCAAACTGGGGAGAAAGGAATCGCAGTGTGGTAGGAAGAAAGTGGTGGTGGAGGTGTTGGGGTTGGTGTTGATGATGGAGGTGGTCATAATACTCACGGAGGGTTAGTTGTGATGCTGGTGGTGGTCATATTAGTGGTGGTGTTGATCATGGTAGTGATAGTGGGGTGTGGGTGGTGGTGGCAATTGGGGAGGTGGTGGATAAGAAGGTAATGGTAGTGACAATGGAGGTGCTTGTGGTGGTTAGGGAGGTGGTGGTGGTTGGGGGAGGTGGTGGTGTTGGTAGTGGGTTTGTGGTGGTGGCAAGGGGTGGAGTGGTGGTGTTGATATGTGGTTGTTGGGACTAGCCGACTGGCGGCGGTATTGTAAAGAAAACAACTAACACAGTCCAGTACAACATACACATGCCTTTTAGCATAACATCGTTTTTTGTTTTTTTTACCATACAGAACCACACGATTGGTGAAATCCTATCATCGGATTGCGCTGAATGTTAAATTTAAAACGCATACATTTATAAATGAATAACAACAAGAGCCTGCTCCAGGAACTCTGTAATAACGGCCATTCCAGATGGACGAACAGCCCTTGGACGCTATTTTGTAGCGCACACAGTGCTAGACAAAATGTGTTTGTAGAAGACAGACAAGGGTTCTGATTCAGAACCAAAACAGCTTGTGGGAGCAGCTGACCTACGCTCCGGAGTCGAGAGACAACACTGCGGTTACAGTCCTGCAAAGTTCTCATTGTTCAGTCAGAGGACACAGTCAAAGGGTGGTGATTGGCTGTTTGCCCTTCGGTGGGCAATGTGTGGGCACTTTACTTTGCGAAAAACCGAGATTTGCCTTTACACACCTCTACACACTGTATTTTTATTCTTGGGAATTGTATCGCCCGGGCCTCGTGTCAAACAAGGACTTATTGAAAAGGCAATATTGCACTTTTGATTAAGTGCCCCTAATCTCAACTTGCAAAAACCCCAGTATTGTGCTCCATCAATTTTTGTTGTTTAATAAAACAGTTTTACTTGTGCCCCGAAAAGCCATGCAATCCATATGAGGAGGAGTATCATCACATAGTCCATGAAAAAATGAGCGGATATTAAAGACTTAAGTGAAAGGGCTGGATATAACAAGCCCTTCCAGGTCATTTAATTAGTAACCTCTGAAGCCTTACCTTTCCCAGCTTTTCGGTAATCTTATTGAATTGAATCCCCCAAACCATTTGGCAATTCAGACATGTTCATTAGCATGTTGACTGACTTCTGATGAGCGTGTTTGGAGCTTTGCCCGAATGCTTTTTAAGGGGGCCGCGTTTGGCGATGAATGTTGATGCAGGTCTAGACCCAGTCGCTGTGTTAATGGTCTGCTGAATGACTACTCAAGCCCTGCGATATGCGGAGCCTCGCTGGAGCGCTGTATCATCATCAATACCTTGGCTGGTGAAAGGAACTTTGTGAAGGGACGGGGCGCCTGGAGGGGGTAAGAGCTCCTGCACCACGCAAGGCGAAGGCTGCATGTAAAGTAGAGGGGTCTTTTGTTGCCGATTAGGCGACAGGGTCGTGGAGGGTCAGTGGTATTGACAGAGGATGAGATGGAGAAAGGACAGAGAGAGAAAGAGAGGGAGAGAGGGGGGGGGGGGGGGGGGTGAAAGAGAAAGATTGAGAGGGAGAGGGAAAGGCAAGGGAGACAAAGATATGGAGATACATAGAGAGGGAGGTAGAGGATGAGAGAGAGAGAGAGAGAGAGAGAGAGAGAGAGAGAGAGAGAGAGAGAGAGAGAGAGAGAGAGAGAGAGATGGGAAGACATAAAAGGGGAGTGAAGGGGGGAAGTTAGTAGCCGGTTGAACTCTGCACAACACCTTTCCTTTCAGAGCCCATTTAGACTGCACAGGCGTTGCATGTCAATCCTTATTCCCTCATTGACTTTGTACTTTTGATTTAGGTTAATAGGCTACTCCAGCGCCCATACGGCCTATTAAATCGGAATTGCCAATGGTGTTTAGTTTCACAAGTGCCATTATCTTTCGCCACTAATATCTTTCTACTTCCAAGGTTATTTTTTCCCTCCACTGACAATTGAAATAATATAATGTTTAAATGAGAGCATTGTCAGCAGAACGGCTGGCTCTGTGTTGTTTTGTTTTTTTGGGTTCGCCCTGGTAAGAGAAATGGCTTATTATGCTGTCAACACATAACAAACGCGCTGGCACCGTTTAAGTCAATCCCGCTCGCATTAGCCCTTGTCACTGATCTGCAATCACGAGCGAAAAAAATAACACTAATGCCATGACAGAATCACTTACATGGGCAAAACCATTAATACACACCCTCTCTCATTTTCTCTGTCTCTAACAATCACACACACACACACAAAGACGCATACGGTTCTTCTTACACACATGAATAATGCATACGGGCATGCAATTACCCAAACATATATCTACATCCAAACATCCACTCCTATTCACAAAAGCAGAGACAAAAAGTGTAAACACACATGCACACGATTATCACATATTCATGTACTGCACATATCGAAAAGACATCCATGCAATCAGCCACAGACACACACACACAGGCATTCAATAATACACCAATAAACAAAAGCACAAACTCATACAAACACACACACATATTCAATCAGTAACCCCCCAAAAATACACACACATATACACACGCATTCAATCAATAACCTACAAACATACACTGTACTGTGTGTGTGTGTGTGTGTGTGTGTGTGTGTGTGTGTGTGTGTGTGTGTGTGTGTGTGTGTGTGTATGTGTGTATGTGTGTGTGTGTGTGTGTGTGTGTGTGTGTGTGTGTGTGATAATGCGTGTGAGTGTGCTGCAGTCCACCGGGCCTTCCCCCTCCACCAAGCAGAGTAGATAGTGATGTTTAGTTAGGCGCGGGCAGTGTCCCCAGGGGACCGGTCATTATGCCTGGGTTCAGTGGCACCAGGGACGGGGCCCGCAGTGAGACAGAATGGATGTAATCGTAGACAAACGTCCTCGGAGGCCCAATTAGTGAACAACGGGCGACGCCAAAATGAACTAGGAGGAAGAAGGGGGCGGGGCTTCTGTCCTGTTAAGATGCTTAAAAATGATCACATGAAGATTTATGGGGGGTAGGATTTTGCAAATGAAAAAATCCACGGACAAAGCGAGTGTATTTCTGTCATAGTGTGGATGGAGAGCGCGTGTGTGCGTACGTTGCAGTGTGAGTCTGTTTACATCTTCGTTGTTAGCCTGACGGACGCTGAAATGGATTTTTATTGAGCCATCCCTGGTAGGCTGAGGAGGATTTTATTGAGCTGGGGCCGTCTGTTTAGACGAACACACAAACACATATACACACATCAAGGCGCACACTCACGCGTGTCTGTGTGGTCCAGGCCGTTTCTGAAATAAGCTGTAAAAAGAACCTGATAAACCATCTGCCAGAAGAGCAGATGTTGTGATAAATGTTAACTTTCTTCAACCCAGTTGAACGGACTAGAAGAGATCAGAGTTCTCCCAAGATGCACCTTGTCGGAGATACTTGAAGCTGATTCAACGCGGCTGCTCGCCCAAAAAAACACGTAATTCAACACAGCCCAGTCATAGAGTTGTAAAACCTACCGCCTTCATCCCTGGTTTTTTCCGATCCATTGGATTCTTTTGAGTTTTTTAATCACTTCATCCAGTTTATATCAGGGGAAGATTTAATACCCCTTTTCTTCCTGAGCCGAGGTAATATGGCGGATATCGTATTGATAAGTGGTGCCAGGAGGAGGGCGGAGCAGACGGAGGGGGAGCTGTCAGCAGGGAGATCAGGTGATGACAGGTGTAGTAATGTTCTGCTGATCTCTCCGGGTCAACAGTCGCATGCTGGTGCTGAACGGCAATTAGCATGTTCAGTGATGAACGGGAATTACACGCACACACACGCGCGCACACACACACACACACACACACACACACACACACACACACTCAAACGCCCACATACACACACAGATTTAGACACACACACACCACACACACACACACACACACACACACACACACACACACACACACACACACACACACACACACACACACACACACACACAGATTCAGACACACACACACACACACACACACACACACACACACACACACACACACACACACACACACACACACACACACAGACTGATTCAAACACAAAACCACTCACACACACCCACACACACACACACAAACTACCACACACACACACACATTCGTACAGATTCTAAGTCTCACACACACACATACACATACACAAGGTTTTCAGAGCCTTAGCTAGAAAGTGTGAAAAGCAGTTTCCTTCCTATTTTCTACAATAACGTATTTTAGTATTTCACTGTGTATCCAAGTTAAAGTACCACCAAACAATTACATATCATCTATACACACGTTCATGTCTATTGAATCACCTCATCGTCTCATATGCGTACAATGCGTGTGTGCGTGTTTTACAGAGCAGCTGCATTAGCCGCTGGCGGAGCTTCTAGTGAGGGCCCTTACCTGAGACGTCTCGGTTGACCCCCAGGGCCATACCGTCACGCAGCCAGAGCACCATGCCGTGGTAGCCGGGGATGGAGCAGGGCAGCGTCACCGGCTGGCCCGCCACCACCACCAGGTCTGTCGGCTGCTGTGTGAACACAGGTCCCGCCCCTGGAAACCAAGACACACAGAAAAGCTGGCGGTTAAGTCATGCCACGTGAATCAACGAGGCCACAGTGATGACCGTTGCGCCTGCAGAGCCGCCCTTGAGCTCAAGGCAATGTTAAAATGACAAAGATTGCAGCAGCAGACTGTGATTGAAATTGGACAATAGAGGTTTTCCTTCCTCTCAAAGTCATCATGTTCCCACTTACAGTAGTTGGCATAGCATGAGCCTTAGGACTCGATCGCACATACTTTTTGTCTGGGTATCTGCCAGTCAGCAAACTACATACAGTTTTCAGAGATTCTTGCAAGTGATCTGTGGTGCGTAAACTGCCGTTCAGTTTCTCAAGAAGCTTTCAGAAAATAAATCAAATTGGTTATGGCAGCGTTTAATCCCCCCGTGGAGATTGCCATGGATGAGCACCCAACCCCTGGAGAGCGGCTGAATTAGCAGAATTAGCCAGATGCATGTGAAGATTTCTTTCAAAGTGTTGTGTGTCCTACATGGCTGGGGGCGGGAGGACAAAAAGCCCCCCGGGGATCTGTGTTGTCGACAGCTCCCAACCTCATTTAGGACGCATGGCAGCAGCGTCCATATGGCGATGCAGACGATTGCCCGCGGCTCCAATGACATCGCCCACACTCCTATTGGCCCAGCGTTTGCTTTAGTAATTGGCACCCCTATTCCGCTCACCCCCCCTGAAATCTAGTTGTCGATCCTGCGCAGTGTCGCGTTGGCTAACTACCGTCTAGCCTTTGGAGCACTGCTCCTACTCTTCCCCCCCACTCCTCCTCACTTTGGCTTGGGTTCTGATATCTGAGCCTCACCCTGACGATTGAGGTCGATCCAAATTTTGGAAAGTTTGACTATTTACACAGCCTTTAGAATACTTTTTACTAAATATCTATTTAGGGTATATATATCCAGGACATACAGTATAGCAAGGTGAGAATGATGTGTGTCCTGTTATACATCAGCGGGCCATCAAAATGTGCTATCTTATTTGACTTTTGTGATTATTTGAAACTAACTATAACAAAAATTACGAGGGTGTCTTTTAATGTTGTTTGGTGCGAGGCTCATTCAGTAAACCAACCATAGATTCATGGGCTACTCACCAGTGGTCACTTCTTGTTATTTTTTATAGATTATTATAGAGTGTTAGATCGGATGTCTAATTACTATGTATTTATTTTAGCAAAGCATTCAGGGTGAGTGAGTACATGCCAATCATGAGCAGGTTGGGGTTAAGTACTGTGCTGAGGATGGCTTCAGGTACATCGCAGACGTTGTAAGGTTCCAAACCACAACCTTTCAACTAGGGTGTCAGACACCCGACCCACAAACCATAGCTTATTACTTACTATCTTGCCCCGAGAGTTGACATGCAATACTAGAAAGGCTGTCACGTCGAGCAAGAGAAAGGAACTGGCAATAGCTCATAGACGTGGTACAGAGAACGTAATCATAACTCAACGCTCGAAGACGCTCTCCGAGAAGACAGCTTGCTTTGCTCGCTGCTTTTCGACTTGTCAATGTGTCATGTAAATCTGCCAGATCTGTCAGTCTTCTCAGCGGAGCAGAAATATGGAACTGGAGAGAAAACTTATTTTTCTTTCTAGTCATAAGCATAGGTTATGCTACAAACACCGACTTGACCTTTGGTATATAAAATGTGCAGCAATTATTTGCTCTCTTTCTGTGTTTCATTAGTTTTTCTGCCGCTGGCGATGGTGGTAGTGGTGGTGATGGAGGCGGAGGTCGAGGTTGTCCGTTAATGTCCGCTCCAGTTGGACTGTTTTCCTTCAGCCTTCAGACTCCCAGCTGTGCTTGTCTTGATTGCTGCTGGCAAGGCGCCGCAGAGATACAACATCAACTGTAAGCACTCAGCCCACGTTTCCACCATCCCCACCCACCCACTACAGCCCCCTTTCCACCCCACACTAGTCTACCCTCAACCCCCACCCCCTCGCCCCTTTTCCTTCCATCTCCTATATCTATTTCTTCCATCTATATCTCCATTGATTGTGTTCCCCTCGGCCCAGCGTGTGAGCATGTCTTGGGGGCTGGTGTTACATGATTGTCATCCGGGCTATTTTTGAAGATCAGCACCAGCAGACAAATACAAAATAAGAAGGAGAAATGTAAAAAAATTATAAATTAGGAAAACCTTGGCTTGGATCGCTGGAGCGAGGAGCGGACGACGTGATTGGTCAGTGGAGCAATGTGGGTAGGCTGTGATCAGTGACCGAGCTAATTTAAGGTCAGCCTTTCATCCCATGCTGTTCCGTTACAGCAGGCTTGGCCGTTACGCTAGCTCCCTACAGCGCTATCCCTCAAACTCTACTATCGATACCGCCCGTCCACACACACACACACACACACACACACACACACACACACACACACACACACACACACACACACACACACACACACACACACACACACAGGACCCGAAAACAATCTCCGCCAAAAAAAGCCCACAAAGCTTCAAGAGAGAGAGATGTTAAATGTTAAAAGTTATAAGTTGAGGCAAAGCCGTGTGCTGACTTACGCTCGGCTTTTGTTTATCCCTGGGCGAGGACATAAAGAAGGAGATAATGATGTGATTTTTCAATTAAGGGACGTAAAGTATCCTCTGAGCAATTTTAAGGGAAAAATATACAAACAAGCGGCTGTTTTGGCACACACACACACACAGGAGTGCACACAACCGAGGATAGTCTTTCTGTTGGGCCTCCCCCCAGCACAGCGCACTTACGATGCATTCATTTACTGAAGATATATGCTCTTGTTCAATCTGTCGGCGGAAACGAGGGCATGATCAATAGCATAATGCTCAAGCTTGCTTCTTTAGGCTTCAGCAGAATACATATATAATTTTTGGTTTACCGCTAAATATACTATCATTGGACTAACGCATAACCATTTAGCTCACATCCCGATGAGCAGATTACATATTTTCAAATGAACCATTGGAATGAACTGACTTGATTGGAGATAGAACGGGAAGATGAAGAAGTGTGTTACTGCCCTTGGATACCAAGGATACTTACTTATGTTGAATGTGTTGCTGTTCTTGCTGTCGTTCTTTCAAGGGGTTTTCTTGCAACGGACTTGACCTATACCAGTCAGACGTACTTGAACCTGGGTTCGGCTCATGGTATTCATATTGAACGAATCCATTGGATCTGACACTTGAACAAAAACCACATGCAGTGATGTGCTTCACAGCTCTAAACCGCTCAATTAGCTTCGCACTGGATCATTATTTGTAGATAGTGAACGGCATCTCAACAGTTTACACCCCCTGAGTGTGTCAAGATGCCCCCCCCCCCCCCCCCCACCGCCGACCCGGCTTTTGACGGTATTGACATATTTAGCCACATTCACAGCGAGCCAGCGTGTGTGCAGCTGTGCGAACACGCCAACTCCTCGGTGCTTTCCAATAACTCCCACCCGGCCGGCGTCTCTCAACTTTAGCATCAGTGGTTTGGGTTTAACATCTGTACACACATCCCAATTAGATGTATTCAAGTAGCATACGAGGTGCCTACGGGTATCCCAGCAGGGGGTGGATTATTTACATCTATACTTGCGGGCATACTTCAATCAAACAAGGTTTATGTACATCTGAAAAAATGTGTCCGGTGTCTGGTGACTGTATAATGTTACAATCTTGCCTCGTTTTCCTGGCTTCTCTCTTGTTTGACAGTGTATGTGCACACAGCAGGGCGGGAGCTAATGGGCGACTGAATGGCTGAAATGAGTCTCATCATTACGCCTTGCAGCTTCGCAGCGGGATAGGACCGGCAAAGGCAAATCACAACAAGAAAACGCTGTCTCCTCGCCAAGAGAGATGATCCCCTCGCCTGGTTCCCATGTAACTCCACTACCGCATTATCCTTCGATTTCCAGTCGCCAAATTGTCGCCACGTTGGCTGTTTGACACAAAGACAAATTGTGAAAATTGAGCCTGAGCATTTTTTCTTTCTCTGTATAATAATTGACCTAGCCTGTTGGCTTACAAACACACACACACACACACACATACACACACACGCACGTGTGATACGTACCAAAATGCTGTCCTTAATAACATGGAGAAAAATAACCACATTGCTCTCGTAGAAGGCCGGTGGTGTTTTGTGTCCTTGCACCAATACATACGTAGTGCTACAATGGCAAAGCAGTATCTTTTAAATGCATACGCCCACAAACTAATCGTGGCTCCTCCAAAGAAAACAGAGGGGGGGTGAAGTCCCTGGACGAATCAAGGATCATCTCTAATTCAGCTTTGTAGACATCTAGAAATCGCCGGAACTGAGCCCTGTTTGTCCGCGATGTGTGCTTGCCTGCTCAGTTTTGCTCTCACCATCGAAGAGGGAAATCGATTGCCTCTCCCATAGGCTTGGCGGATTTACTGAAATGCAATTAGGTTCATGAGGAGCCCTCATCTCCCTCAGCCGCCAACCCAAGGAGAGACATTTGGCTGTTTTCTGCAACAGTGGTAAGCAAAAAAGCCTAGTGGGGAATGGAAGATGTACATATGTGTGTGTGTATGTATGTCAGAGACAGTAGGAGTTGACTGGCTGGCTGCGGTTAGAAGACTCTGTATCCTGCTATGGAGGGATCAAAACCACACAAACAAGTCCCTGCGAACAAGACAGAACACGGTACTTTTCCCTTCCATCTGTCCCTGCTTTAATATGCCGTCTTAAATCGTCCCGACTGTTGTGGATTCACAGTGGATTGCGACGCAGACTTGAAAACTTTTTGGTCTTACCTCAATTTAACAGTTGAATTGTGTTAGGTGTAACAGGCAGACAGTGCACACACAGAGGCCGCCTGTCTTCCCATCAGATTTGTTTTACAATTTTTGCGACTGCAAATAACTGAAGGACGTCAGCTGTATTTGAATAAATCTAGCCAATCATGTGACCACAGCCTCATGATCGGCAGCGGCCCATCGGCATGGCAATTGGGCATTCAAATTTCCATTGAACATTTTTGCTTGATCAATTAAAACTGAGTAAGAAAAAGGCAAAAATAAAGGAATCTGAATCCTCTGTACTTGTACATGAATAGAAATGAATAGGAGACAGTCACTTCAGTTCTGCACTCACTTCAGTTGTCCTCTCATTCAAACATGAGTTTGCGTCTGTGTTCTACTTTCACGGATGAGACACAGACACCCCCACACAAACACACACGTACACACATAGACACTTACATTGACAAGAGCAAAGGAAAAAGCAGACAATGGATGAAATCTGGGATATCTTTGATCCACGGATTGATCCATACTCTGTATGATCAAAAGACTCAAATGCAGCCTAAGGCGCGGCACAGTCTGTGCGGGTGTGTGTGTGTGTGTGTGTGTGTGTGTGTGTGTGTGTGTGTGTGTGTGTGTGTGTGTGTGTGTGTGTGTGTGTGTGTGTGTGTGCGTGCGTGCGTGCGTGCGTGCGTGAAAACGCAATAGAGTTTGTTTGTCTCTTTGTTTGAAAGTACATTAAAGTGTCCTGGCGGAGAGAACTGAAGCGCAATCTGTTTGGAGGTGGGGGCGCTCAGTGAAGTTACATTATTGACAGCTTAACAGATTGTATAGATACATGGTGTTTTTATTTCACTCTGCATTGAAATGAAACAATTAGTGTTTCCAGAGCTCTGAGGAAGATAATGGTGTGTTTTGCTGACCCGTGCCTCATCTCAGTCACTAATTGATGTGGGAGAAGTTGTTTGTGTGTGTGTGTGTGTGTGTGTGTGTGTGTGTGTGTGTGTGTGTGTGTGTGTGTGTGTGTGTGTGTGTGTGTGTGTGTGTGTGTGTGTGTGTGTTTCAGGGCTTCACAATATAATTAATATATTTCCTTTGAGAAAGAAGTCGCTGCTATCCAATATTTTACAACATTCTTCAGCTTTCAGTTCCTAAGTCGGAAAAATTGCAAGTGATTGATAAACTGAAGAGAAAAACAACTATTTTTCTTGAGAAATCAATAGTGTCCTTGTGCTCTGGTGTGTGTGTTTGTGTGTGTGTGTGTTTGCTCTGTTCTTTGTGCTTTGTGTGTGTGTTTGTGTTTTCGTCTAAACATGTCACACAACTACTGCTATTTAAAAAATGTGTTACTTTGCAAGAGTCTTAGACAGTCCAGTCGTTAGAAGTCTTTAAGATGAGAAGCATTCTTTCTCCATTACAAAAATGATGCATTGTGAATTCTAAACTGTCATGAAAAAACATTATTTAACATTCCCCCCCCCAGAAAAAAATAATCAAAAAGTGTATGAGTGGATTAAAGAGTTTGATATTCAATATCTTCTCTCGAAGAGATTCCAAAACAGTGAGATTAGTATTCAAAGCTCGCTATTTTCCTGACAAAGTTATACATTTCTTGTTTACTGGGTTCAATATGTATAGCATATAGAAACATGCCTTGGCATTTTTACAAAAGCATATTGAAAACAATATGTATTTTTCAAACATCTGCTTCCAGCAGCTGTTAGTGTTTATTCAGGTCCTCAATGTATTTACCTCGATCCAGAAAAATACAGCTTGACATTATATGCACTTTATAATAAAATCAATGTACAATGGCACAGTAAGTCAGCTCTTAAATGGGATGATCATCTATTTAGGGCAGAGCGCTAGTTTATAGGAAGACCGTATTTGATAATGGAATAATCAGCTCATTATGAAGTTTGATGCCAAAGGATTAGGTGCAAGATGTTCATTCATAAACTCTTATTCAGAACTGTTTGCTTGCGTCCCATGCTCTACCTCATGATGGCTTTTCATGAAAGAACCTTGATCTCAAACACATGGGTCCATATTCAAAGATGATCAAAGAAGGAAACCCAGGGGAAGATCTCTAACCCAAGTTGAAAAACATTTTTCTTTATTTTCTGTATGTTTTCCAATCACTACCATATTCAAGGACAGGTCCCACTCAGCCGTTGCAATGGGTCCTTTTCACAAAACACCTCAAGCGACAGTTTGGTTTTGACACACATGATAATCAAAACACTCCTAAACTGTATTTCATCGTACACGCATAGACACTCAAGCAAAACATTACCATTAATAACACTTTCATTAAGTGAACACACTGCCGTCGACGCTAAGCCTCAAGGTATGAAACCACTGCTGTTGTTTGCGAAGATTTGTGTTGGCACCATATTGTCAACCAACACAACAGATGTTTTTTGCCACCTGGGGTGCCACAGAAAAACGTCAGATGATCCTGTGTAACTCAAAGCCGGTTTTTTGAAGGTTAACACATTTCTCTAGAAAATAAAAGTTCTGCAAATAGTTCTGGAAATTTGAAGTGAATGTAGTGCCTGAACAGCCGAGTTGTGTTGGATACTAGTTTTTTTTTTGTGCCTTTGTCTATTTTATCTGATTGTATTTCTGCTTGTAACACGCTGTACAGTACATGCACGAATATAACCATTGCACCTTCATATGCACTATACAATTTAGTTTTAGGTGTGACAATCTTTTGTGGTGTGATAGTCAAGATATTCTTTAACACATGAAATGATGTGCTGGGGTCCTACTGTGAGGGAATTAACGCAACCACATAAAACACTATTTATGCCCCCTATACTGGCTCTTCCTGCCTCTTCGAACGGGGAAGAAAGCACTCTTGAAATCCTCCACCCACACACACGCACACATGCCCCCATATACCCACCCGACAGACACACAAATAAACACACAAATAGAAATGCACAGATGCACAACACACAATAACCCAGAACGGATGAAAACCCAAAACAATGTACACTCATACACAGAGGCAATGCGCAAACATACACACCTACACCTAGGTACACACACACACACACACACACACACACACACACACACACACACACACACACACACACACACACACACCCCACACACACACACACACACACACACACACACACACACACACACACACACACACACACACAGGTGCCCTGATGTGCATGCCCCCCCACAGCGCCCCATCTCAAGGAAAGTAATGGACCAACAAACCCGAGTCCTCAATCTTTTTTACACAACAGCAGTATGCGGCTCCTCCCCCGCTCCGGGCTGGCTGCACAATGGAAGAGTGAGTATTTCACTTACCGACCATTGTGCTCCGCATACATCCAACCCTTCTCCCTCCACTCTCCCGCTCTTTCCAGCAGAAATAGTGTGTTCGAAACAGATAAAACTTGATGACAGATCTTTTTTTATCACGCTCTTCAATGATTATTATTAAGTATTTAAGACGGATTAGAAAACTGAAAAGTGCAGAGTGTTCACTAAATGGATGATAGAGAAAAAATATCAACTGAATTTGAATCCACCCTTCTTAAACAGACAAAAATGGTTTGGACACATCACGATCGAACCAAAAGCATCTAATTTAATCTAATGAAGCTATCCTTAAGCCTATTAATAATATTCTTCACAAGCATGTCCAATACTTATTGAGACCTAACAATCAGCCTCTAGGCTCAATATTCAACGTTGAAAACTTTCAAAAGCCTTGATTAAGTTATCTTCTGCACATTCAGCTTTTTCTTCCCACAATCCACCATTGTTTTCTTGCGGATGGACATCTTGGCAACCTGACAATTTAAACCTTCTCCCTCCATGGTGAGCGCGGATGAGAGCGAACATGAATCACGCTCAGTTTGTAATAGACTCTTCACAGGGAGTGCCAGGCAAAGTCAAGCGCAAGGAAAATATAGATTTGTGCACTTACATTTATCCAAAACTTCCCCCACTGTGACTGATGTTGAAGTCATGAGCAGAGCCCAGTGCTATCTGTCAGTGTGATTGATAAGACAAACTGTTTGGGAACAGAAGAAAAAAAACAGTTTTCTTTCGCTTCTCTGCTTCGATCGAGTCCTCTTCCACAGAGACGATCAAGAGATAGAGCTTGTGTGTAATGTTAAAGGGAGATAAAAAAAAAAAAAGCCAGCCCCAAAGCTCTCATTTTTATCCGGCTGTCTGTCAGCTGTCCACGACAATATCGTAATGAAACACATCCATCCTTGGTGGTAATCTTGACAACATAAAAGTTTTGGTTGTCTTCATGGATTTTCTATGCAAATGCCATCTGAGTGACCAAACTGCAACGGTGGTTGAAAAATGTGTTTGCATTTTATATCTGAGGCTGACGCAATGAACTCATCAGCTAAAACACTAAAGCCCACCCTCCTTAAACTCATAGATGGTCACACAAACACCTGTACCTGAATTTAGATTGTAGCCTACGGTAATCCCATTCTTCATGAAAATGTGTCCGCAGAAATTTCCACTGTGTGAAATCTTCTAATGCTAGAATCTGCATTTGTTGTGACTAATAGATGCCAAAAGAGAACAGAAAATAAAAGTTGCCATGGAGATCCAAAAAGACAATCCCACCATCTCCTTGCTGATAGGTTAAGGGCGGCAAACCAATTAGGCGGTTGCTCACGAATTGAAATTCAAGCCAACATCTTCTGAACTCAATGCTTTGTGCTCTCTCCCCTGCTCACCTCCTTCTTCCTCTCTCAACCTCTAAAATTCTCCCTTACTCACCTCTTTCACACTCTCTCTCTCTCTCTCTCTCTCTCTCTCTCTCTCTCTCTCTCTCTCTCTCTCTCTCTCTAAACCTCCTTCTACTTGTAGCTGCGGCTGTTCAATTACAAGTCTATTGGCTTCCATTATTGTTAGCCTTGAGAAAAAGCACATACAATGACATGTATGAGTGCTATGCTCGTAGCCACCCAAACAAAAGCACTCACAATAACACTCACACACAGATACAAAAACTCAGACACACAAACAAACCAAGAGGTAAAAAAATAAAAATAATAAACATGACTCAGAAAAGTGCCGAACACAATGCATTACAAACTTTCCAGAAACTTCGTTGGGTACATCGAGTTCTATCCCTGCGTTCACTCCGGGTATATTTTAAATGTGTTTTATTAAATCTCTACTGTTCAGAAGCGTAGCCTTAGAATGTGCGTGGCGCTAATGGAATCAGCCATTAGACTAACATTACGCCAGCTCTGACATTATATCGCCCTGTCTTTTGCTACCAAACCACATTTATTTATTTATTTGTCTATTTTAAAACAAACCTCAACGTCAGCGACTTTTTCTTTATGTTCTTCATGTTTAACATGTTTTTCCTCTCCTCTCACTCTCTTCCTTGTTTGTTTCTCTATCTCTCGCTTTGGTACCCTCTCTCTCTCTCTCTCTCTCTCTCTCTCTCTCTCTCTCTCTCTCTCTCTCTCTCTCCTTTTTTGTCTCCCCTTTTTTATACCATTCTCTCTTTCACTCTTTTTCTCTCCTTCTCCCTGTCTCTCTCTTTCTCCCCTGCTTTTTGTTTACCAACCCACTATGAATACCTCTCTCTCTCTCTCTCTCTCTCTCTTTCTCTCTCTCTCTCTCTCTCCCCCACCTCCTTCTCTTTGTTTACCTCCTCTCGCTGTACCTGTCTCTCTCTCTCCCGGTCTCATTCAGTGTTTGTGTTTATTTCATGGGGCCTTTTGACAGGCAGCACGCGGTGAGAATGCCAGGGGGCTTTTTTCCGCTGGGGTCCTTTTGGTCTGACCTCAGCTGTCAACTTGGGAGTGCCAGAGTGCTCTGAAGAGGTGGGTGAAGAGGAGGTGGTGGGTGAGGAGGAGGAGGAGGAGGAGGAGGAGGAGGAGGAGGAGGAGATGCACTGAGTATCTGCAGGTAAAACACCATACTCTCTCTCTCCCCTCTATCTCCCCCTCCTCCCCCTCCCTCCGTCAATACCAACTCACAGCATCACTCCTCTCATCTGGCCCCCTTGAGGCCCTCAACTGCATCCCGACTCCCCCATGAGGAAAAGGTTGCCTGTGGCACCGCCAAAGGCCACTCTCCAGCTTACCCACAATGCCCTGCTCCAGTGGAGAGCCGAGCCCAACCACTGACCCACAACCCATCCTCATGCAACACAGAGAACCGCAATACGTAAAGGGATGTGTGACACTGTTTTTATTGATATTATTGATTATTGAGTATCGTTATTTATAATTTTGTCATCAAGCATTTAGCATTTCTGTGTACAAAAATAAATTATTAAGAAGGGAGGGTTAATTGATCTATACTCAAGGATACCTACTGTGTAGTCTCAGGACATCGGGTTTCCAACCTTTTTCGATTGGTAGTCAAACACAGTAACCACCAGGCGTTTGATTATTAATATAATTAACCATGTTGATTTGTATAGACTCCTTCCTGTTACCTTGCTCTTTCCTCAAAGATCATCAAGGATCCTTCAAGAGTAGACACTTAACACACGCAGGGTGTGAGAACCAGAGCAGAAGACATCTTTCTATCAGCCCACGGTCGGCCACACGTCCACCCATTGTATGAACGATCCCCCACAAGACACCCTTCTCTCACCGACGGCCCTCTGAGCTCCCCAAAATGACAGCTCTGAGAGAAGGTGAGGCGGTGGGAGAGGTGACAGAGAACAAGTGGCCCGGCACAATATTTTTTGCATCAGCAGATGCGCCGTTATCGAGAGTCACTGCGAGTGCCCGCCTCATTAACGCTTAGGCTTCTGCAGGACCCTCGGAGAAGCACATGCTGAGACAGGACAAGACAAATGCTAACGACTGGAGCACAGGTACACTAACACAAACAGACACGCAAGCATACACGCATACACACACACATGCACACATACACAGATACGTACACAAACACCCACACCCACACACAGACACACTCCTCCACACACACACACACACAACACACACACACACACACACACACACACACACACACACACACACACACACACACACACCTACACACACACACACACACACACACACACACACACACACACACACACACACACACACACACACACACACACACACACACCCACACAGACACACACACACACACCACACACACACACACACACACACACACACAATCAAACACTGAAATAGAACCGAACAGCCACCGTGTGATAGAGAGAATAAGAGAGAAGAAGCGAGAGAGAGGAATAATTGATCTGAGAGAAAGAGAGAGTTTGAGTAGTGAAATGCAACATAATGCAATATAACATAAAAGCAGTTGACGTTGGAAAATACTGCACCAAAAAACACATAATACAAACGAAACCAGCAGTCCAGCAAATTAAAGGCACCAAACAAGAAAAGAATGCCAGCCTCATTTTTCGATTAAACAGAATTCTGGGGTATATTTGTTTAGCAGCAGTCTCACCCAGGTTACTGTGTCATACAATAGGGACCACAGAAAAACCAAGACACTAAGAATGACATAAATGAACGCACAGAAAGTGACACACTATGTTAGGTTTTTCAAATCAGTGAGAGGAACAAAAGTTGCATTAAATACGTATGAAAAGAAATTCACCAAAATTGCAAGATACTTCGCAACGCCATCAAAAAGGCACAAATGCCTGCTGACACCTGCTATGAGCCACAGGTGCATGACGTCACACTGTATATATATCCACATTGTGATCCCCACCACCTACACACTGCTGATGCAGCGGGAATCACACACCCTGTACCTTAAGGTGAGGGCCTCGGTGTAAATCGGCGTGACCGCATTACTTTAACCTGCCAGAGCCGTGCTGCAAGGCTTTTCCTCATGTCAAACACACATACACACACCAGAACCTGCCCCCTAACCTGGAAATGCCACAGTTAAAACGTTACACAATACAGTGCACGTATACAATAAGATCCATATGCACTTCCTGTTACCTCGGCCTCACTGTCACTACTGCTAAAGTGCAGCACAGTCTCTCAGCATACCCCCCCCCACACACACACACACCTCCCCCCTCCACACACACCTCTCCCCCAACACACAACCACACACACCTCCCCCCCACCACTGGCTAGCTTGCATGGCTAATGGAGTTAATCTGCGCTGGAAAGGTCAAGTCGCCAATGATTATGGCCCACTTTCCCGCTGACAGCCTGACCTTAACAGTGGCTAATGTAGCCGCCGTCACCTCCGCAAGCTAGTCGGAGGGTATAGGGTGGAAGGGGTGGGGAGGCGGCTAGGTTGGCAGGAAGTCCTCAGATTCAGTGTTTCCTTGTGGAGAAGGGGGGGGGGGGGGCATGAAAGGGGCATCTAGGGGAATCTTCACCTGCTGATATATATCGAATGGCCCCTCTGTGTTGTTCTGTGACATCATTGTATAGCCCCTTTCCCGATAGACAAGAAACCCATCTAAACCCACTCTCATGTGTTCTTTGTCTTAAGGGGTAAAGTTACATTCTGCATTCATTCATGGAACAAATAACTCTGCATCAGTTACAGGTACTTCTCGGCTCCAGCTCGGACCACCAGTGATGGAAACATGACACCCGGCTTGACACTGTATTTTTTGCCATTTTTACCTATTTTGTTTTGCCGATCGATCCAAATTAGTCTGCAGTGAGTTAACAGTGGAAGTTAAAAATTTAAGATTTTCCCTGTTTTCCGGCAGTTCATGGCTAAAACAGGACATACCATAAAAAAAAGAAAATCGTATTCAACAACTGGCAATCTGAAAGTCTTTTTTTGGTGGGTTTTCCTGCATTTAGAAAACATGCATATGCGTGCTAATTTTGGTTGAAAAAAACGTTTATTTTACCGTCCCATGGTTAAATAGTTGTTATTTTTTCCAAGAATACAGTCCCGAAAAGGTCAAGAATGACTTACTTGTGCCCCAATTTGCAACCAAACAGAGAAAGTACTTTGGAGACCTGCTGCGAAAATACAGCATTCCTAGGCATGAAAAGAGGCCTCTAGCACAGAGGGGAGAGACACATGAATCTGAACCGCACCAGCATGAACCCACACCAAAAAGAAAGCTGATTCACCTCAATTCTATGTTCCGCAATAACCTTTTTATGAGCAAGGCTCAAAACTTCCTACATCTTAAAGATGGGTGGAGGTAGAGACAGAGAAAATAGAGGAAATGGTATAGGGTATGCGGCAAAATACAATTCATAACTTGAGTACTTCAAATCATAAAAACAAATAACAAAAAATCACATGCATGGTAAATTGCTGTAGCTTATTGCTCAATGTCAACATTGGCCAATTGTCTCACAGAATGTTTGATTACAAAGAGCGTGTGGTGTTTGTAGCTCGTAGCTATAAGTTCCTCTTCTGTATTGTGATGCATCATACACCTTCCGGGGAGAAAACAAATATTGAATCACAGTTCCATAGACTTCCAGGAGAAACTAATCTAATGCAATCAAAATCTAATTTCAAAGGACAAGACAGAGAAAGCATTTGTAAACCAAGCATTTCCAGCAAATGACAGAGAGAGAAAGGAGTTAGAGAAGGAAAGCGATAGAAATGGAGAGAGACATAGACAGAGGGCAAGATAGAAACAAAGAGGGGGGGGGGGAGATAGAGAGATACATAACAAGTGGGAGAAAGGGGGCAAGACAGATAAACAGAGAAGGGAGGAAGACAGAGTGTGAGCAAACAAGGGAGGGAGAGAGCGAGAAAGACAGAAAGAGAGGGAAACAGAGAGAGCGAGAAAGAGAGAGGAGGGGTTGAGATAAACACAAGGAAGTGAGACATAAATGGAGAGAAAGAGAGGGAGCAAGACAGAAGAAAGAGGGAGACAGAGAGAGAGGACAAGACAGAGTGAGACAAGGAGGGAGAGAATGAGAGAGTGCGACAGGGCAGGAGAGAAATAGAGGGAGACAGAGAGAGAGGGAGACAGAATAAGGCAATGAGAGTCAGAGAGACAGAGAGAGAATGATGAAAAGAAAAATAGGGAGCATGACAGAGCGAGACACACACAGGGAGATAGAGGGGAACAGAGAGGGAGGCAGAGAGGGGAAGAGAGAGGGAGACATAGAAAGGGAGGGCGTCAGAGAAAGGGAAGGAGACAGAGAAAGGGGGTAAAAGACAGAGAGGTCTGCAGAGAGTGTGTGCTGAGGTGGGTTAACTCAGGCAGGTTAAGTAAGGTGTCCCCTTGAGATGCAGCCGCCGCAGCGCGGGCCCCATTCACCCTGACACACCTGACCAGTTAAGACCAGGCTTTCTCCGATAGAAATGTCAAGACTTGTAAACACTCCCCTGTCTTTGCAGCACTCTCCCACCCCTCTCGCTCTACCCCCCGTAGTCTCCCTCCACTGCCACACTCAGGCGCACACATGCATTCAAGCATTCATGCACACACACATACACACACAGCATTCACTCACTACCCCTCTCCTTCTTTTTGACATCTCCTTTCCAACATAACTTACATGCATACCCCTCCTCACACACACTTCAACTCTCCTTCCCCCCCGCATACACTCCCTCCTCAGACACACACACACACACACACACACTCACACTCACACACACACACACACACACACATACACACACGCGCACACATACACACACACACGCGCACACATACACACACACACACGCGCACACACACACAAACACACACACACCCACACACATACACACACACACACACATACACACACACACACACACACACACACAAACTCCCTCACACACATCTCAACCCTCCCACACAAAAAGACACAAACTCACACTAGCACATCCCATGCCATCCCCCTACCCCCCCACACATACACACACACACACACACACAAACCCACTGACAAATAAAACACACTGTAACTACACACAAATAACAGTCAGTCCAGCAAGACACACACACATACATACGCCACCAGAAACCCACCGCCTCGTCTCCCAAACAAGGTACGATACGGTGTGTCATAACCACGCTCGTCAGCGGCTGGCTAACCGCGACTGTCAGGGAGCCAGCCCTCGCCTCATTAAACAATCCACGGCAGACGTTGGAGGCTGTACGGCAACCCCACTCAAACCCCCCCCGCCACTCTCAACCCCCCCATCCAAGCTCCATCTCCCACTCCCCCACCATCGCATCGTGTTCCACCACCACCATCACCACCAACAGCAGTACACTCCCACCTCCCACCTCCCACCCTCACCACCCGGCCGGCCAGCCCCGGGCAGCCTCGAAGGCCTCGAAGGCCTGCAGGTAACAGGGGTTTGGGGGTGGGTGGGTTCGGTCGGCCCACCGGCGGTCGGTGGTTTCGGTGCCCGTGACAGTTTGTCTAGAGCTTGTTTACTCCCTTGCTCCTTTCCTGCTCCCACACACAACCTCCAGCTGACCTCCCCCCCCCCCCCCCCCCCCCACACACACACACACACACACACACACACACACACACACACACACACTTCCTGTCATGTCGCGCTACCACCAGTATGTCCCCGTGCAAACACCTAACTGGCCTCAGTGGTCTCCGGTGAGACCGGCTATTATTACCGTTTTCTTTCGGGGGACGGAGGCTGAGGAGTGGGTGGGGGGATGTAACACTAACATGTACTCCGTGACAGATGCGCCTGACCTTTGGTAGTGCTGGAATGCTGTGCAACCCCCACTGGCTTTATTTTTCTGTTCTTTTGATCTTGTTTTGATTATGATGTGTTTTTTTCGCTGTTTGTTTTGTGCAGTTTGATTGCAGATATGTTTTTTCGCTGGTACTGGACCCGTTGCCCTCACAACCAGCCAACAAAAGGGGGGGATTCTTCTTGTGTTGCTTCTCTGTGTTATTTTTCATGCTGGGTTTCAGACAGTTTTCCCCATTCAAACCCTTTCATGTGTTAGGGGTTTGATTGGGGAATGTTGACAAATCTCAATTAAATGCTGGCTTTCGGAAGCCTAAGAGACTGTGATTTTTATAAAGGGCCTCATAAACCAATGTGATTTGATCCTAACATGACAATTTGATGCAAAATGTGCGCCGGCCAAGTGGTTTATACATGTCAGCCTGATTCATAAATAACCAAAGATCTTTCATCTTATAAGAAGCATGTCATAATACGGGGGGTTGGCATTTGATGTGACAGTTAATGAGGGAGGGATGACACTCGCTTTTTTTCAACAACGCTTGTATGCCTTCGAGATTTAAGTGCTTTACACTTAACGTTTACACAATGTAAAACCCGCCGACCAATTTACTGCCTCGTCAAACGTTGACAGAGTGAGAGTGATGGCCCGGCCAGAGCAAAAAGTGGGACGAGGCGGTGAAAGTGCCGTGGCTGATAGACCAGCCTTGTGTCTCCATTTAGGAGTCATCTTCATTCAGGAGGCAGTATGGTACACTAAAGAGTTTGCATTAGCCGCGTAATTCGGGGGAAATAAGCCGCAGATCCAGACCCGGGGCTCAGGGTGTTCAGATAGGGCTCTAAAATCCTCCCGGCTTTGCACTCTAAAGGAATTTGCGGACCGCTGTGGTGATGTTCACGAAGGCGTGGTCGTTGCCCGATGTTTATGCACAGGGATAGTCCATCCATGCAGCCTTCTTTGGTCTTTGCCTCTGGTCGCTTGTCTTGGGTCTGGTGCAAATGGCATTGGATGACTCCTGAATGGGGTGCTAATTTGGAAACACTACATGCACAGAGGGCACACCACCAAGGACGCATTGATACACTCTTTTGCGTGTTCTGCAAGCTATTGCAGGTGGTACAGAAACACAGTCTTAGGAGTCATATACTTTTTTTGTTTTCAAAACAATGGATTACTTGCTGCGACTACCGACCACCTTATTGCTGAAATTTTTCTAAATGAACAAGTATAGCTTTGGGTTATTCCGCATTTTCATTGGAGAAATTGTAGAAATTATTTAAACTCCTCCACTAAAATAAACTACAGTGAACGTCCTGCAACATTTCAAGTGATTTGGATTTCTCCTCGGTGTGGATGTGGGCAGAATGCTTCACTGATGTTATAAGCTGCTGCAAAGAGTCCACCTAACAAACAACCAGCAAGAGGTTGTGAGGGCACCGCCATTGTGCCCAAGTGTATGACACTGCTACCAAACAACAGAGTTAAATCCCTGCCCATCTCCCCAGCTGAGAGACCTCAATGGAAGGATCTTCATGATTTACGCGGGCTCATGGTGGATGACACAGGGGACGTGTGTGTGTGTGTGTGTGTGACCCAATCATGCTTTAATATTGGGGAGGGATGCCACCAAAGCGGTGTCACTTGAATTCATTGCAGGAGCCACACTGTGATGAATCATAGTGCATTTAGTCTGCTGTGTTCTGTGCAATTATCGCAGAACGCTTGCCTGCAAAGGATCGGTTCACTTGTTCGCGTTTTTAGCAGAGGGGAGGTGCCCAGGCGACGCCACAGCTCACTGCTTGAGTGATTAGAGGAATTGATGTGCACACAGACAATGACACGAGTGATTATGTAGTTAAGCGCATATAAATACATAATCACGGGCCACTGGGATTGTGATTACCGCCTTTGAGGAAGTTTCTATGTTGGGCTATCACAGGAAATGAACGAAAGCAGACTTGTGGATAACGAACGCCAGCAAAATCAGTGCTAACCACAACTTTGAAGTACCATGATACTGTGCGCTGGATGGCCTTGGGGACAAAAAAAAATAAAGTGTTAAAGGACATGATGGGAATAGGGGGAGAGAAAAAAAACGATTTCTCAAAACGCGACTTTAGATGTAGGTCTAACTCGCCGAGTGGCTGGACATGAAAAAAAAAAAACATTTAGAATTTTGTTCAGAAGATTGATCACCCTCACTAGCCCCACCGAGCATCTGCGGGGGAAAGTTCAGTGAAGCTAGAGCGAGGGAGGGGAGGAGAGGAGAGAGGATGGCTGTGCTGCTGGTGAAAAGTCAAAGCAGCATGAAACTATATATGCTTTTAATCAAATGAGGCCTATCGGGCATGTTGTTGAATACTTCAAGCATAAAACAAGATTTATTTTCTGGGATGCATTGTTCTTAAGTTTCATCTGAAAATGTTTTTGCTTTGCCCAAAGCAAGAAAATACGCTGTGTGTTGTAACCACCCCCCCCCCCCGCCCGCCCACAAGACAAAAGGGAGCACATCGCAATCCCTACCCTCACTAAAGTAAAGAAAATATGTAAAATGTTTTAGAGTGGAAATCCTTTTAAATCATACGACATAAAGCCTCGGTTTGCGACTTCATAAAACCGCATCGATCCCGTGGTTTCAGTGAGTATTAAAGCAAAAAGCCAGTGCCGGGGGAAAAAATTGCATTCGCAATTGCACTTCAAGTCAGCATATTCTCACTGTCAGAACTATAATTTTCTGCCCAACAGCTTGGCTCAAGGTTGGCACGTACAGGTTGGTTTCGCAGCAAATTGGCTGCCCTTCCCAATAGGCTGATGCAAGGAGGACCGCAAGAGGAGGATGAACACTTACTAGACTAAACGCTCGCATCCACAGTCTTTGATGGATCACCGCTGTTTTTCGTTTTCTAAAGGGAGAACTGGATCAATTTCATACCTCCAACCCCCATAACTGTTTGCAGCGCAGTAATTGGGTTGTGTGCCGTACATCCTTCATATCTGCCATATGTTATGCTGGGCTAATCACCCCTAGATGTTATGTTTTACATTAAATATTTATATTGCTTAACTCTACCCTCTATAACTATACTACATATTTGGCCTAAAAATCTTTCACCTTAAATGAATTATCAAAAAAGAATCAGCTATTATCTTAAGTGGCCAAATTAAATAGCAGATTATTCTGCAAAGACAGGACAGATGGGATCCCAATGATTTCATTCTCGGCTAAGGTACTGGAACTGAGGCGATTGCACTGCTATGATCTCCCCTAAGTAGTATTGGGAGGGGTCGTGCTAAATTAGCTTTGTGGGATCAGACCGTATGTAATGAAAACACACTTTCCATTCAAACATGTGAATGGGTGCTTCTAGTTTAAAACCCAGAATTGTGTCCTTGATGGAAAAGCTACTTGCTACTATTTTTTAGCTCACATCTAATTTTAAAGTAAATATGGTACACATGCGGTACATTATCATAGCCTTATATAAGAGGTGCATTAAAAATCCAATGCTCAACTCACACTGTACAACTCTCACACTGTATGCATGAACCATGTAACAATTCAAGCTGTGTGGTTGTGGTGTGTGTGTGTGTGTGTGTGTGTGTGTGTGTGTGTGTGTGTGTGTGTGTGTGTGTGTGTGTGTGTGTGTGTGTGTGTGTGTGTGTGTGTGTGTGGGTGAAACATGATGGATCCATCCGGACAGAGAGGTGCCATCACTGTCACATGACATCAGACTCAGGGATGGGATGAGTGGGGGAGGAGGGAGAGAGAGGCGTAGAGAGATAGGGGGGAGGGGGGGGGGGGTTGATTACGATATCATACTGTCTTACTATGACACGTGTGTCACGCAGACATGTCATCATGCGGTCGTGTCAGAAAACTGCAGATTTCGTTCAGTCCAGCTCCGTCCATATAATATATTTCATACAAACAGTATGTAGCTCTATGATCTTTACAGTGCACACAGTAAACCCCCCAAAGAATTTAAACCGCTTTTTTTTTTATGTGCTTAGAAAACTCTGAGTTGAGGCAGTCTACCTTAGAGCCAGAGGGATGGTGTTCCAGAGTTTAGAACACATTAGACATTGAGCTAAAGGTAGCTCCAGCGTGTGTTTCTGGTTTGGTGTCGACCAGAGAGTCACCAGACCCGAGAGCACTACCAGGGGAGTGCTTCTGCAGGATACCCTCGTTTATTACCTATTTTCTATGTCTGGGAGAAGAACAAATATTAGTCTAGTGGTTAGGACGGTCAACTCCCGGCTGAGAGGTTCTGGGTTTGATCCCCCCCGATGTCAGTCGACGCCTGGCCATTTACCTATTGCTTGCTGACATGAATTTGTAATCACTGCACTGCACTAGACTTTGGATACAAGCGTCACTGCTCACTGACTAAATACTCAGGGTACTCCAAAGTAGAAATGTCTAAGAATAAAAATACAAAAGATGCCTTTGTTTGTTTCATTTAATTAGCGAGTTTGCCGACATGCTTGGTCTGCAATGTGATGGAGCTGTTTGGAGACATCATTTGGAGTTCGGTTGGTAGGTAGCAAAATGAAATTCGCTGTGGACATCCAGCTTTAAACGCCGAAAAATGCAGTGACAAGAGATCTGAAAAAAATCGTTTTTTTACCGACATCTCAGATCTTCTTTAGTGTCTTCAGTAAAAGGCACACCGTATCTTTATCGCCCACGCAGTTGTAGTGCAGAAGGAAGCTATTCGTGTTTCCAGTTGTTGTGAGTGATCTACCGAGTTCCACTGACTGAACCACAACACAACTTTTTCTCTTTCTCAAAGGAGATTGAAGAGTTCATTTTTATGAGCAGCATGTGATGGACTCATATTGTTTTGTTGGCCACTCCATTCCCCTAAAGCAATTTAAAAAAAGACTGATGACAGAGGAACAGAGTTTCCTGAGCCCAACTCTGATACCATTATACCATCCGATCCTGTGATGTCGAGAAGGGACATGAAAGATAATTCAGAGAACCCCACCACACTGCAATAGTACTCATTATGGTATGCAGGGTTGCATTCAAATACATGGTTTTATCCATGTCTGTTCCAATAAACATCTTATCACTAATCACAATTCTGGGTTTTTCTCTTTATGTATACAAATTTAGTTGAAGAGCATATTGTTGGTACTTGGTTTTATTGGGAACCGTATGTCCTCTTGGCGTCATTTCAGAAAGGTAGGGAAAGTACTGATTTCCGACCCAAAGTGTGATTTGAGTTCAAACAATCCAGCCCTGTTGTTATATTTTGTTCCAGAACGGTGGATTTCAATCTCTCAAGTTCACTCAAACTGTTGATAGGTTCAGCCTAAAAAGTGCCCGTTCCTGGCAGACTTTAAAAGCCCTCATCAATCACAAAATGAAAATTGAGATTGATTATGGATCTTGGCAGATCTTGCGACAGAGAGAAACAGTGTGCGATTGCTTTTGTTTTACTGCAGAGAGACAAGAGGTAGTTGTGACGATTTAGGATTTATCCACTATGATCTATTTCCTATTGATACCTATAGCCTATAATCATGACAAGTGCAACAGAAACAAGCACGCGGTGATGGTGTTTCAAAGGCAGCAGAGAGGCACATTTGCTGTATTCAATATAAATCAGGCGAAAAAAAGTTAACCAGGAGAATTGGGATTTAGTGGTGAAACGGCAGCACTCACAGGATGTCTCAAGAGTATCATTATTATTTGCGGTGAGGCTGCTCCGCACGCCGACACGTGCGTCATTCGTTTCATAACAATATGAAAACTTCAACGGTAACAGGTTTACACGAACAGAGATGTCAAGGTAAAAAGTATAATTGGGACAAAACTTCCATTTACCTGTCCCACCTTCCTTCAAACTCACAAAAAGCATGCACTTAGTTTTCAGGAGCCTCTCGCCTGCCTCTTCTCAGACAACTCTAGAGCGATTAGTACGCACCTTGGGAGCAAAAGGTGGCTGACCTTTAAGATTTGTAGATCAATATGAAATTAACCCCAATTAACAACCAGTTGCATAGCAGTTAATTGTGCACAGAGCTCAGACAGGGCACAACAAGTGTACCAAAGAAAAGCCTGACGCCATCTGCCTTGATCTCAGTGGGCACTGACCTCCAGCGGTTCTAAACAGAGAGAGAGAGAGAGAGAGAGAGAGAGAGAGAGAGAGAGAGAGAGAGAGAGAGAGAGAGAGAGAGGACTTACACTCAAACAGCACGCAAGTGGCACATTTTACCGCCAGTTCATCTGTTGCCACTTGTTCATATCCAGGGGGCCATTTATTAAGTCTCTCTCTCTCTCTCTCTCTCTCTCTCTCTCTCTCTCTCTCTCTCTCTCTCTCTCTCTCTCTCTCTCTCTCTCTCTCTCTCAACAGCAACCACCCGGGGCTGCTGATTGAAGAGAATTTGAACAAGGAAGAAGGTTGGGAACCCTTATATGAGAGTCAAGTACAGAGCAAGAGTAATAGAACAGTAATGGCTTCATATGCCTTTTATGCTCATCCCTAGATTTCCTGTGGCTTGATGAGCAACCAAAGCTATAAAAGGAAATGATTGTCCCAGTGTAACACATCTGGATTATTTAGTAAAACATTTTTTTTAAGACAGCAAGGTATTGTAGTCATGTCACATCTTCAAATTTGTGTACCCCGGGTTTATGATAAGGGGGCAATGAAGTCTTTGTCGTTAACTTTATAGCTCTTTGTGTGTGAGTGTGTGGAGTAAGGCGTTGGCTAAGACTACGACATGCTCAGTTTCCTAACACCATCACTCTCATTCACAATGAATACCTCACGTCACTCTAATCCCATAATGTCGCCCATTAAACGCTGTCCATTCCACATGCTCCTTCATCCAAACTGGACTGGACATTAATGGAAATGTTCCTTTTGCCATAAGAAACCAATTTCGAACTCGGCGAGCATTGTACATTTATAGCTTTTTTTAATTATACTGGCCCATATGTGTTAAAGCATTTCTATTAACAGATAAAATATCATCCCAAACAGGTATCACCTGCCAGCATGTGCAGTTGTGCTGAATATTAGATATCGCTTTAAGTTACTTGATCCTATTAGCAATAAACCGACATTTTGAGCAAAATCTTTTAAAGCCGCACTTCTTCAATCAATTCATTCAATCATCGCATTTGAGATACGGCAGAAATAAAAAAGAGCAAAGGCTCTCTAGGGAGCACAGGGCTTTTATTTTCTTGGCCCCTTGTCCTGCTTACTCATTGCAGCCGATTCACCCGGCCGGCACACTGTCAGAGTTGAAAGAACCGAACAGCCCCTCTTCCAGACAGCCTTCACTGGGCCAAAGTACGGCACACACAGAAAAAGAAAACGCCACTACAGAAAAACCCAGGCAGCGGATTTAAGCTCTAATGGTTTGTCCTTCTTGACAGACCAGGGCACTGTGTCGCATGAGAGCCGCAACGGCCCCGGCAGAGACTCTAGGTGAGGGAGACAGGAGGTCTTTGGGGTTAGTCCCATGCTCCGGTCAGCCACTCACTGGCGTAAATAAGGCGATGAAAGGTTATTTGAAGGAAAAACAGAGGAGGCTTGCACGGCGCAACCGGCCTTGACATTGGAGCGCTTCCCTTTCGCTCCTAATCACTTTCAGAGAAACCTGCTCAACCTCTGGGAATTCTTCCGGTGGTTCTCACAGGAAAGAGCGAATGGAAAGAAAAAGAATGGGGAAAGCTGGGGCTTCTCACATGCGCTTCCATTGACCACTGAAGTGCACAAAATCTGGGGTGACATTGTTTTTTTCAAACAGCAAGAAGAAAAGCAGCATGGCTTATTAACGTGCTAACATCATGTGCTTCCCTGCACAGCACACCAAGCAGGTATCAGTGCACATATTTCCCTCTGCTAGCCGTCGAGGTACGGTGAAGGGAGGGGGGGGGGGGATGAGAGACACTGTCACAACAGAAACAAATGATGAATCATTTTTATTTCATTATATCTGCGGTAGGCTTTCGCCTGAAAGGCTATTCTCTCCGGAGGCCGGTTTCTGTTCCATTTGATTAACAATTTAATGGGGGACAAACAGGCGCCCCCACCGCACGGCCCTGCTAATTGGAGACGAAGCCGGGAGGAATAGCCTTCTCCTTGGCCTCCCGAGTCGACCACACTTCACTGCTGCCGAGTCCCCCCCCCCCCGCCTCCCCCCCACCAACCCCCATTCCCCCCTCCACCCCCATCCTCCCCCCCGCCCTTCCCTCCCCTACACAGTGTGATTCCACAAGAAGCCATGTCAACTTCCATTAGCCATCAGGTGTCATGCTGCAATGCACCGCACGCCTGGCCAACCCCATGCCACATTTGGGGCCTCTTAGAAACTAATTGACAGTCTTGGGTCTAATTCTCTGTGGTGTGCTGTAGCTTTCCCAACGATGCCGCTAGCCGGAGTGATTCAAAGCGATAGCCTGAGCGTTATATGGCGATAGCATAAGAAACCCCCTCCCCCCACTAAAAAATGAAAACGACCGGGCTTCAGCAACCAGACTGCATGGCCCCTCTGTTTATTTGGTGACCGCTATTTCCTCTCACTTTTTTGAAAGCAGAAAACACATTTGTTCATTAAAATATTTGTAGTACCAATGCCTGTTCATTGTAATGCCCCCTAGCCTTCGCCTTTAACCAGGGATATAACAGCAATACATCAGTTGCAAATGGTAAATCATCGGAGACTAAAGCTGAATGGAAAGTTTGTTCAAAATGCTGTGAAGAAAATACTCACAAATTGGCATTCATAGAACGTGTGTAGCTGAACTGGCAAATACAGAAATGTTATATGTTGCTCAGCATTGGGGAACATTACATTTAAAATGAACTAATTACAGATGGAAATTTCAGACCTAGAGGCACAGGGGAACTTTACTTTTGAAATGAACCAATTACAGAACTAAATATTGTCATTTTAAAAGACAATATAAATGAGCCGATATAAAGGAAAGAAGCCTCTTTCTGATGAAAGTTTATCGGCCCCCACCAAGTGGGCTTTGAGACAGGGGCCCGCTTCAAGGTATTGTGTACATTAGTGTTTAGTGGTGGCCGGATCTCTTATTAATGTAATCTGCAAAGGGGAACTCAACACGGCAAACACCCGGATTGGTAGTGTTCACCGGGCAGAAGTACAGCATCAAGTTGCCA
Organism: Gadus morhua; assembly: GCF_902167405.1. Classification (NCBI taxonomy): domain Eukaryota; kingdom Metazoa; phylum Chordata; class Actinopteri; order Gadiformes; family Gadidae; genus Gadus; species Gadus morhua. Next base: position 22,689,519 of record NC_044054.1, on the reverse strand, counting down.
CTCCTCGTGGTTTATCATTGAAACTTCAAATGTGCAGGATGTGGTCATCCATCAAAGCCTTTTTCATGCCGTCACGTCCTCACCTGAGGTCGATCAGGTCTAGAGCTTACAAGAACAGAGCCCAGACAATCATTAAATAGATTTTGCAGTTTTTTTGTTATTTTTGGAAGGGAACTGCAATGACACCTTCCATTTCAGCCAGACAGTTCAGCTGTATCACAGACCAATGAAAACTTCCTACCATAGAGTTATTTCTACGGTTAAAATATAAGCACTTTGGAAACATAATTTGTACAATATATTGGTAGCCTCGTTCAAAAATGCTTTTGACTGATTATGTTCATGTACAAATCCAAGTATTGCTTTTTTGCTAGAATATATTAATAAAAAGAAAATCCCATGGTATCAAAGGAAATATTAAAAACTGTTCTCGCTCCTGCAGTCTTTATCAACAAGGCCGAACCAATGTGTGTTTTCCAACAGATCTGTCAAATCAATGTCTTTCTAGCTAATGAAAATGGTAATTTGTAAACACTGGCAAACATCCCCGGCTCAACAAAATAGCCATCGCTACGCTAGTGTGAAGAGCATGTGATGGGCCTACCAGTAAAAATCAAGTTTACAGTGAATTAATGAGCGCTAAGGCTATGTGCAATGTCCATCCCCTTGTGTGCTCATCTTGGTAACAAAACCCCTTATCTAGCAGATAAGCAGCAACTGATATCCCTTAACAAGGCCACAGCAGCAGCCAGAGCCAAATCACCTGCCAGTCAATAATGAGCAAGCTAAATGTCTCCTCCTCAGCCAGTGCCATCCTTAGACGCCTCGCTCCAGTCACAAAGTGGCAACGCTTGTTGTCCTTGGTTCACATTAACAAGCCTATCATCCCCATCTCAAAAAGAGTTGCTATGCAATATGCATCCTTCACTCACGAATGCGGTTGCTTTCCACCCTTTCCACCCCCCCCCCCCCCCCCTTCCCCCTCCCCTATTCATCCCTCAAGACCAGCGTTCGGAATTAACATCTTTAGCTGAGGGCATGCCTGATCAGAACAGGACCCCCAGCTGGGCTGCCACTTACACGGACTCTGCTTTTTCCACTCTTGATTTTTTTCCACTCTTACACATGGCTTCCCTGCAAGAACCAAGCTACAAACGATTTTAGGAAAAACATGCTAGCATTTGACTTCTGGCTATATGGGATTGATTTGTTGGTGGTTGCGGATTAGTTTCAACCGCTAATCTCATCGACCTACAATGCTAAAGATTACAGCAGAGGATGACTTAGTTGTTGTTTTATTCAAGAACTACGCAGACACACTCATGCACAAACACCCACACATGCACGCATGCAGAGACAAACAGACACAAACATAATCAAGTAGTTACCGGTGTTCTGGATATGTTGTGAAAAACATCCAGAGATCAAATCGGTGCATGCACACTTCGAATTTCCATGCCATTAAATATGTATGAATATTAATGCTTGATGGGTGGCATGCTGGGATGTGTTACAATGTTGTCTCACAGAGTGCTGGACATGCTTTCTGGTTTCAGTGTGCCTCTGTTTGTTCTCAAATTGAGAACAAACCCATTGAGAATCTCAATGTGGTGTTCTGTGTTCCCAGTGTTTACCTTCCGTGAAGAAGAGAATAAATAAAATTGTCACCAAGATTCAAAGATATGGTTTTAGTTTCAGGCCCCAGTTTGCTAATGTTGTTATGATACGCTGTGCTACACTATACGCTACGGTCTTGATCATTTGAAGATATGATTAGAAACAAGTCATGTTGGAAATTCAGCTGATAATAAATGGGATGCTGGAAATATTCATAAAACGTCATTGAAGTGCTGATCTGAATGCCGGCCACCAAAGCATGCAGTCAAACCTTTAATCCAAACTGGATTTAAGGGCACTGAAGACTCAAATTAATTACACGCTCAGGTAACACCTTCAGCAGGTAGATTATAGTGTACTTTAAAATTTAAGATTAACAATGCCAGAGCATTAAAGCAGCAAATTAATTAGAAAACGCTTTAAATATATTGTCAATGTCAACTCATGTTGATAACAAGACATACATGTTTTGCAAATTACTTTTTCTCTATGGCTGCAGTTTCAAGCAAAACATGAATTAAAGTCATGTCTGACTAAAGCACTTAAAACCAGCCCATATTATGACCTGCTTCTCTCCTGGCCCAATCCTCAGAACCAGTTACCTCACTACCACTTCTGCAGTGCAGTGTCCCGTCTTCCCCTATCTAGTTCTGAGATCTCTAGAGGGCCGCCTACAACAATTCCGCTTGGAATTGGAGGAAAATAAACCAGAACAAGCGAGATAACAGCAATCAGGATGTTGCACTCACCTCTGTTACCCCACTGCTTTGTGATGCAACTGTCATACAAGATAAGTTGAACATTGAAATTGTGTGCGTGCATGTGTGCGGGTGTGTATCCGTGAGAGTGTGTGTTTGATTTGTGAGTGTGTTTGTATGTGTGTGTGTGTCTGTAAACATACACAGGTAATCACATATGTCAGTGAGGTAAACATAAGGTGAGCCTTGCTATCCTTAAGCTCTTAACCATGTCCAGCGCTGCCTTGGATAGAGACTTGACAAGAATCTACCAAGGATCATTAAAAAAAAAGAATGCGCCTGATGGCACACTAGTCCACAGGGTATACAGGCGCCATGCAGAACTAGAGACATCCATTTGAGGTGTACGCTGTGTAAGCCCTACAGTGCGTTGGTTTCACATGGTTGAGTGCCCATTGGAAATCGACGTATGTCCTTCTTTTGTGTTTGCCTTGCTTTACTGAGTACATTTGATGATGTACATCATGCCTTTTCAGATGTATTTTGGGAAATGATATCGGTGCCTAGTACACTGAGACAAAAGAGGAAGACAAAAAGCATGAGCCCCGAACCGCACATTGCTGACGTGATCGTTGAAGTGACGAGGAAGGATTACTGTGGGGAGAACCCTCTGCCACCTCGGTAGGAGGAGGGAGGGTTGTAGACAGACTAAGCACTTGTTCTTTGAGCTTATATAAGTCATTAACAAATGAAAAATTGTGTTTTAATTATATTTTAAGAGCAGAAGGAAAAAAAGAGCAATGTAGTATTTTGGTTTGAGGAACGGATTATGTTCACATTAGACGTCATGTCATGAAACTGTTTGTGCACATGTGTCCAAAAGATTATCCCCCAAGACGGTTTTAGCCATTTGTTTCAATGCCAAAATAAATATGACAAACAAATTGAAGGAAAGAAAAGGAATCTAAAAGTCAAGCAGTATCCTGCAGTATTTATGTATTTCTTTCAACGACTTAAATGTGTAGATTAAAAGGATACAATAGACACGTGGATTGCGCTGAACTAAGCACTGGCAGGGTTCTTTGACATGTTTAATGTGCATTACAACAACAATGACAGAAGACCAGAACATCAAAAGGTAAATATTTAATCACTCAGTGCTATTCTGACGATACTTAGAAGCAGCTAATGTGCATTGTTGCGTTTGTCTGTTTCCTTGGGGATGGCAGCGATGAGAAACCCAAGATGTGTTCTTTAGTTGAAATGATCATAAGTTTCAGCTAGTTTGATTCAGCAGCTAGACTGGCGGAAAAAAAGACTGACAGGGATATGGGTCACATTTATCGTTGCACACAGAGGCATATCAGTGCTTTATTCAACCCTGAGGGGAACTTCGGAAAAAACCCAGGCATGCCATGTTAGCCTGTACAGGCCGGTGTGTTTTCCTTTGGAAAATAACGGTTGAAAATAATAAAAAAAGAGCCAACCCAAAGGTAGATGTGGATTGCGTAAGCAGGACTCCCAGGGACAGCCTTCGTTCACAGGCTGTTCCCATCATTCCAGACCTTTTCATTAGAAGCCCTTACATAAAAGAGGCATCACAATGGCACAATGTAGAAACAAGGGGAGTGTGTGTGTGTGTGTGTGTGTGTGTGTGTGTGTGTGTGTGTGTGTGTGTGTGTGTGTGTGTGTGTGTGTGTGTGTGTGTGTGTGTGTGTGTTTCTTAGTGTGTGGGAGTGCCTTTGTTAAACAAAATGGCCTCCAGAGTCCATTTACCAATCCAATCACAGGGATTCAAGAAGCCGAACACAGAAAAAACATTGCATTGCTCTTTCAGCCACAACATTAGTTTTTTGTGCACCGGAGTGTAGGTGAAACATCTTTACATTCAGCGAAGAGCATCGCTCCAAGCCATAGCTGTGGTTTAGTGTTCTTCCCTCAATTAGATCATTTTCAGGCACTTGCAGTGCAAGTGCCTGAAAATGGCACTTGCCATTTTTTTATGACATGAAGACGCTGCATCCTGTTTAATATTTACAAGTGGGCAACGGGTGATAAATCAGAAAACTCATCCACCTGCTATATTCCATCCAAAAATAAATAATATTGAAACTATTCTGCTTGTGTTTATATAGTTCTTATTCAATATAACCTCTTATTCTCTGCATACGCAAGGAAAAACGTTGCCGGTTTGGAGATAGTGTTCTGAGTCCTCAGGGAAACCAAATATAGTGCTTACATCTTCATATTTTAAGGGGACTGGCATGCTTCCACATCAGCCATTACATTTTCCGATAGCTGCTGGATGCCCATGTTAACTTTTGTGGATGGGAGCCCTATTTGGTCCGCTGCAGCCAAAACACAAACTAACGCACCCTACCAGAGCGGCTGGGACAATAAACATACAACACTGAATGTGAACAAACCGCAGACCATTTGCCGTTTTTTCTTTCTTTCTATTTCTATTGCACCTGTTCCTGTATTGTATACAGTCCTGCAGCGTGTGCTAGCCAAACTGCAAATGTGAAGCACCTACTCTAGCTCCATTCGTTTTTTCCGAATAGGTGAGGGCTTTGTTATGAGCGTCTGGGAACAGTGTTGCAGGCTGCGGGCCGCTATCTGGTGCAGAGCAGGAGGCAAAATGTGAGCTATTACCAATCCAACACAGCCTCCCTAGGCCTTTGAGAAGTCAAGTATCCTCACCTCCAAGACAGCTGACACTTGGCAACCGGTGCAAATCCAGCATTTCCCACAAGGTTGCGACCGCAAATGGCCACAATTACAGCCATTACATTGCACCAATTAATAGATTCATGTCAGACGTTTGCAAAATGACAAAGTTCTCCTTTTTGGTGCTCTGGCTTTACTGCTGGAGCTCGGTGGTATTTCCATTTCACTCTCAGTTTTTTCCTCCTCATGACAGCAAAGGCCCCATTAGTCTTTGTTACCCATGTAGCAAAAAATGAGGCCAATGAGGATTTTGCACCAGGCTTGTCAGGGAAACAGCAATGTCTGGTTGATAGAGGAACTTATTTAATTATTGTCCTTCCATTGGGAGTGGACCAACGGCTGATGCATGCGACAACAGCGTATATTTTCAGCTGACACATCCAGCTGTGGCCAATCTCTTTCAGCAACGGGTTAGGGTAATTGAGCCTTTCTGAAGGAATCACGTCAGTGTTGTCGGGAGGATAACATTAGCTCTACTATAGTAAATGGCCTTTTATCCAAATTGCCTCGCACAATATACTGTGCATTGATATGATATCACAAAAAGAACACTGTTTGTTGCAGCTTCAGAAAGTGGGCCTACAACACAAAGGTTTTTTGACAGAGGATCGAACTGCCTCCACAGGTCTCTGGGTTCGAGCCCAGCAGAGTTTTATTGCTCTGCATGTGTTCATATGCTCAGATTACCTCCAACACCAAAACCCATGAATATTGGATGTTAAATTAATACTACAGCCTGACCTAAGCCCTGGCATTAGACCCTTATTCTGACTCATTGCCACTGCACTCAGGCAACCCAATACTCTAATTTCAAAATGGAAACATACATTACTTCGTCATAATTTATATTACTAAAACGAAGGCAAAAATAATTATATATAGTTTGTCAAATTAATTGTTGTTGGACAGTACAAGCCAAAAACTGGAAGCCAATGGTTCAGTTCATCTGTCAACAAGTGTTTTGTTTTCCACTCAACTATTGATGAGGAGCCCTTGGGCAAGGCATTCGAACTTCTACAACGAAACTGGAACAGGGCCAATTCTTCTAAGTCAGTACTTGTGTCATGCCTCTCCCACACACACACACACACACACACACAAACATGCACAACCCCTGTGTGCTAATATATCAAAAGGCATAGAAGGGCCATATACTGTGTTATGAATTTATTAGTTTTTTTGTCTGGTTTTTGTGTGGGCGGAGGTTCCTATCTATTATTACAACACCATTACAGTAGCAGCTCATCACATCCACTCTCGATCCCCTTGGTACATTTGAGTCATGTTTTAATGGCTGTTAGGGGTTGGCAGTGCCCTCGTCGTTTGAGAAGCAGGCAATCTGTAATTGGAAAAGTACCTTGTTCGGTCTACGAGAATAGCCTGCTCTGAGGGTATTGCAGAGAAGTATTTTTTTCCTTTCCTTGCAAACGCAACTTCAGAAACAGCCAATAGAAATACAATCCATGTTTGAAGTGAGCCAGTGCCTGCTTTGGGCAGATTTTCACAGATAACAAAAAAAGCCTTACCATCCAAAATATAGATCTGTACACTGGAATATTCTACCTCACCTGAAGTGAAAATGCTAGGCTATCTTGGGATAAATCATGATAATTTCCATCACTACCATCACCTTACATTACCAATAGAACTAGAAGCTTTGGGTGTGAAACTGGCATAATCTGCATTTACATGTCAAATATAATGAACGGTAGGTGTTACACAAAAATCTGTTTTGCTCCTACTATGAGCAGGGTATAAAGTGTCACAATGGCCGTTCCCAGACATTCAGACCCCTTCATTCTCTAGGGATGAAAATATATGCATTATTTAGTATCAATCGGTTGGCAAATATAATGACTTTAAGGCATTGGTCATTTTTGTCTCTAAACACTGACTTTTGTCATGTATGCAATGACGCACAGCACTGAACTATCAACATCTTTGAACATAACTTGAGGCACATTCTCTTTGAGCAATCTCCTTATCCATTTAGCAGAACTAGGCAATTGTCTAGAGTAGCACTTTGGCAAAGACGCCAAAATGTACATCTCAAATTATTCTCCATCCTTGGTCACCCGCTCCACGGATCAGAATCCACTGAAATCTAAAATTCTCAAATAAATACTGACTTAAAGTACTTTACGTGAACAGCCCAGAAGCTAACTGTTGACTCCGCCCCCAAACGTCTCCTTTGATGCCACTGTTGTCAGTGCTGTTTACCTGCTTCCTACCATGATAACGTTGTCAGTACTAAAGGAGAATGTGATCTCACACTGCACTCACGGTGCTATGTTGTGGTTAAGGAATCGGGGCACAGGTGAAGCCCTGAAGCAGGTGTTTGAAAACCATCCTGCACTATCTGCATGCCACCAAACCTCAAAGGCATATATTCGCTGTTTGACCTAGCACCTCCATCAACACATCACAGCCTCCAACCTGTACCTTTACCCATGGCTGATGTGACTTACAGCCACGAGAAGCTGTCAAGGGACTCATATCCTGGGACGAGGATGAAAGACAAACCTCTGGTCCCCGCCGCAGTTAATTACATCGCAGTTGGCCTGCTTGCTGTAATTATTTCTACGCAGGCCCACGCTGCCCAGGCTTAATTTGCAGAGTGGAGACGTGGCTGTGTGGTGGCCCCTCTAGTAGCCCTTGCGTATACTAACCCCACAACTTGTCCATGGGCTGACTGGCTGGAACAAAACAACATCGTCTGGAAGGACGTCCCTGCGTCTTCTAAATGAGCGAGTTAACAGAGGAGGCTGGGCGCATGGTTCTCATAAAGGCCATGCCATCACTGTCGCGCCATAACAAAATGTGGCCAGGAGGGATGAGTCATGCGACCAGATTGTGTGTGTGCATGCGTGTGTGTGTGAGGGGGAGCACTCTGTGTAAATATGCAAATGCAATGCAAAATGCGATAAAGGGTTGATTAGTTCATTGCGCTGTTTTTTTACACGCCTCACACCAACGCAGCAAAGATGCTATTCGCGGATGTCTGGTTCATTTATTGCCAGTTATGTCTTGCTTTACACGTTCTGTAAATGTCACTCAAAAGTCCATACACTTCAAGCGGTCGAAGATAGCAGTTAAAAAAAAGAGAAGAGACAAATGGAAACAACACAACGACCACTCAAAAGCCCATCCAACTAAAGTCCCTCATGAAAAAGTGTGTACTTGCGAGCGTTGATTCATACGTTTGTGTGTGTGTGTGTGTGCGTGCGTAATCACTGTCTGCAGTGGTCTTCTGAGGACGCAGTCTTTGTTACCCTCCATTTACAAGAACAATTCAGATCCTTAACTTTCCGCCCCACATTACAAAACAAGCCAAGAAAATGTGTTCTCTTTCTAGTGCCAGTGCCACCGAACATTTCTGTAATAAGAAATACTGGCCATAGCCAGCCCCATACACAGGCCATCAGAAAATAGCCCTCTCTCTTTGGGAGTGTGCTGATTGTGAATTAATTGTTTTCTCTAGAATGAAAGTGCTGCTGCTGCCGTTATTGTTGGGTTATGTGGCTATACTTTAACCTCCCCATGTCTACAAATAAAATGTTGTTGTGAATGTTGTGAAAACAGAAAAATGTTAATTAGAAGTGGCAGGGAAATGGCATATATCTAGTTGTTCGTTTTAGCAAATCAGCCATTCAACATTAATGGTTGTCTATTCAGACTATAGACATAATATTATTAGGAGAAATTTAGCACATCTCTTACACAACTATTTTCTATGAGCAGTTCCTAAGTACTGGAAGCACAACAAGTGGTATCAAAAGTAAGTACTTACATACAAACTGTGACCTTTCAATTAAATACAAACATGAACTCCCTCCTAAATGCTTTTTATCTCTAATGGGTTAGGCTAAAAGGGTTGATGGTCCAGTTATAGTGTCGCCCTCATAGTTATATTTCACTGCTCTTAGGCAAAGGCATAATGTTGCCTTTAATTAAAACTATCTAGTGTGCACATATACAGAATGTAGTGCAGTAAAACATTCTCAGGAAACACAGTTGGGTAAAAATATAAGTCTGTCGAAAGTGGCAAAAATGGCACAAAATTCAAATTATTTCCTATTTTTAATATTATGCTCAGTTCAATAGTTATCCTACCAAAACAGTCGCACTTAGTTTTGATGTCTGCGCACAAGAAAAACCTCCCCTGCATCTCAGTTTCCAAGTCTTTCGCCCTTCTATCACGGAATGATCTGTTGGATGAAAAAGTGACTGATGCGCGCTGCTGTTTGTTGATGAGCATCCGATAAAGCCATGGGTTCTAGATGAAAGGGCGGGGGACACCTGAAAGGCGAATAGGGTCAGAAACCCAGTGTTGATGTGGATGAATCAATACCGTGTGATGCCACTGTGCGGCAAGGAATGATCACTTCATGTCTCATTGCACACATACAGACAGACACACACACAAACACACACACACACACACACACACACACACACACACACACACACACACACACACACACACACACACAACCACACACATGCATATACAACACATGGCCCTAGACAAACACACGCATCCCGATTGCATTTACACATGCAGTAGTCTGCCCAGAAACACAGACGGTGCCTAATGAGCCAAACAAATTGTCAATTCCCACCCCTCAAGTCCCCCCCTCCCTCACACACACACACACACACACACACTAACATACACAAACACCACCAACCCCTAAAGGTCCTTCTCACACACACAGTCACACAGCACGTATACCCATACAGGCTCAAACACACACAAAAAAGACACACACACCTACACACACACACAGAACACCAACTCTCTGAAGTCACTGTCCCTCTTGCACACATGCGCACGCACACACACACACACACACACACCCACACACACACCCACACCCACACACACACACACACACACACACACACACACACACACACACATACAAACAAGCAGACCTCAGAGGTCTGGTTGTGAGCTCTCCCACTTGCTAGCACACACCCATACACACAAAAACACACACTTTGCATGCTCTCACACACTCACAAGCACGAGTGGTTGTTTGGATGGGATGCCGATAGCTGCTTTAAAGAAACAACTGCAGAGGTCGCACCCGGGTCCCGTATTCTGACTCGGCCCAGCGATGCCGAACACCGCCACAGCCCATCGGCTAGCTCACAGTAATAGATATTGGACAGACAGCCTACCCTAATGACAGTGGCAATATGCTTGTGTGCGCGTGTGTTTGTGTGCGAGTTTGTGTGAGTGTGCGTGTTCATTCATGTGTATGCGAGTCTGTGTGCGTCTGCATGCGTGTGTGCATGCGTGTGCGGGTGTCTGTATTTGTCTGCGGGTTTGTGTGAGTGATCATGTGTGTGTGTTCTTGTGTGTGCATGCATGTGTGAGTGTCTGTGTTTGTGCGTTCAAAGAAGAGAACAAAGAATATCAGTGCACAATACCAAAAAAAAGAAAAAAGAAATGCTCCACAGCTATGGAGTGCGCGGAGCATGAAACACATCCACCGTGGGGATGTGACCACATCGGTATTAACAAGACAAACATCTGACTAAATTAGCATTCATAAATCATGTCGCCTCTCCATACGGGGACGGGGGGAGGTGTGTGCACACTGCGACATAAAGGAGCCGCTAATGAAGGTGGAGGGAAGTCTACTGGGGGTGGTGCAGCCGAGGGGGAGGGAGGGAGAGAGGGAGGGAGGGGGCAGCTGTCCCTAAAACTTCCTGAAAGTATGCCAACTCCCGTGGCACGTCTTGCCCGTTGGCTGTGGTTCATCTCTCTCCCAGGATGCAGGCAACACGACTCCCCGGTCGATGCGTATGGATCCTATTACGCTGCATCACGCCGATTGCGTTGAATGGGCTGGTTGTGGACCGAAAAGGGTCCGTAGAAACCCGAAGCCTGCGGTCACCCATGAAAGCTCTGTCTTTTCTTCCGTCCATCCGAAAGAGAAGTCAAACGGAAGTGGTTCACATTTGTTATCGTGTATTGATCTTTTTTCTTTCGTTCACGTACTGTAACAGCGGTGGTAACGTTACAGACGGCTTTGAGAGTCATGATGACAGAGATCCTGGCAAGCAATTTCTTTAACAAGCAACATGTGGGTTTGGCGACGTCTTGTTCCAGTCAACGTCCTTGACAAGCTACAACTAGACTACCAGGACAAGGCACCAGAGTAGCAGTTCTTCGTAGGAATGGACCTCGGTCCATCGAAGCAATCAGGGTGACTTTGCTTTGTGCTACATGGCGGGTGGAATCAGACCTTCTTGCAAATCAAATAATAGACTGATCAACAAAGCCCTAGCCTGGCTGCCTTCAAGAACGCTCAAGGAGGAGGTGGAAGGCATCAGGGTCCCACGCTTTAACTGCAGCTCAGCAATCCCTCCTTCAGATTGAGTCGTAAGACAGCGCGGGTGTGTGAAGAAATAAAAGTAATGATATTATATTCAAATTGTTGTTGTCGCTGACACCAATCAAGACGATTGAAGATCCTCTAGGTCATTGGGGGAAAGCAAAACAACAAACGGCGACGTAATATATGCGGATCGGATCCATACTCTGGCTTCTCAATACAGGGGTGGTGTTGGTGCTGCGGGTGGTGGATAGGGGGGCATTAGGCGTAGCTGTGGCGCCTTCTTTTTTTTTACTGACTTCGCCAGCATGTTTCTGTTTTAATGAGGAGGCAGCCAGCGAACACAGGCGTGACGGAAGCCCCACTCTGAGCACAGCTGTCTGTCAGAGAGGGACAATCAATAGATACATGGCACACATCCCCTTCTAATGGAACTCTGCCAGGCCCTGGTTCTGTGCATGTGTGTTTGTGTGTGTCTGTGTGTGTGCATGAGGGCGTAGGTGTGAGACTGTGTCTATGTGTGTGTGTTATTTGGTCGTTACTTGGGCTGGGCATGTGAGTAGGCTTTTGGGTCTTTATTTGTGCACACAGGATTGTTGTTTGCCTGGGACTTGGATTGTCATATAACAGTGTGTGTGTGTGTGTGTGTGTGTGTGTGTGTGTGTGTGTGTGTGTGTGTGTGTGTGTGTGTGTGTGTGTGTCTGTGTGTGTGTGTGTGCGTGTGTGTGTTCTGTGGCCATGGCTGTGCATATCCTTTTATTTTTTATATCCGTGTGCATGCGTCATTGTCATTTTCCTCAAGCTGAGGTTTTGATATTGTGTGTGTGTGTGTGTGTGTGTGTGTATCCCTCATGTCCTGTGTAATGAGGGATGCTACATCGCTACGGTAACAGGGTTGGTCTGCTGTGATTTGACTGCTGCAGGATGGATAGCAGGAAGTACAAGGTCACAGCAACATCTGGCCCTCATATTTGGGGGTTTAGGGAGGTTGTGGGAATTCCTTGTCAGTGGGAATTATTATGAATACAAACAGAAAAGACAACGGATCGGTTAACAACCAAGTTGTCTCATTGGATTGAGAGTCTCATCTGGTAAAACCAGCATAATTCTGAGGATGATCTCTCTTGAATGCATGAAATTAAAACTAAGTAGAAGTAGTCTGCCTTGGTTAGGGTGTCAATTGATCCCCAGCTGTACAGCATGAGGACTCAAACACGCAGCCTCTGAATGAGATCCAAGCAGACGGCCGTGTCCTCTAAGTCCTCACCAAAGAGGTTAATTCCCTACATTTACACAGTTCATGAACATCTGTCTGCAGCAAGTGATGCTAATGTTCTGGAAGTGAACAAAAAAAGAAAACCTTGCTAATGAGCGCCTTCGGAGAGCAGAGCTGCGAGGCTCCACCGCCACCACCATCGCCACGGAGAGAGACGTCAGGCGACCAAAACAACAGAAGTTCGCAGGGCGGAGTTCGCCGACACACGTCGTACGCGCAGTTTGTGCGACAACTTGTGCGTGTCACTTCGGCTCCCGACTGAAGCCTCGGCTCTGGAGTGAGCGTGCCTGCTCGCGGCGAGAAGAGAGGAGGAATTATTCAGTGTTGCTCCCCTCAGTCTTCTCATTGTTATGTGCATCATCGGCCGGGGCGCCGGCACCTGTGTATCCTTGGAGAACATCACTCCGAGTTTCCTTTGTGTCAGCGGATAATTAAACGCAATCACAGGAGTCCGCAGGTGTGCGGCCCCTCATCACCGCTCACGCCGGGCTGCTGGAGGCTGTCACGGTAAGCAGGCGGCGGCAGCGGCAGCCAGCGGAGGCCATTCGATATATGCTAATGGAGGTGCGTTGGAAAAGCTAATGCAGCCGCGCTACCGCCACCAAACACCCCCCCCCCCTCCAAACTCCACCACCTCCACCTCCCACTCCCCTCCTTTTTCTCCCGCCACATTTTATTCCACTTATTCTTTTCCCCCCGGAGACAACAACGCATGAGTTGATGAGCAGAAGACAACTGCTTGAGAGGGGGGGGGGGGGGGGGGGGGGGGGCATGAGAGACAGAGGATGAATACCAAAAAAATAAAAAGGAGACGAGAGGGTTTCTCCTTGCTCGCCGGTCCAAGCCTAACAGCTCTTTTCTGTGTCTTTTGTCTCAGCGTTAATCTGCATTCCGGAAAGATGCTCCGGTGGAGTGCATCTAATGCAAATGAGCATGTGGTAGACATACACACACACAGATGCACACACTGACACACACATACATTCACACACATAGACATCCAGGAAAACAAACAGATCTACACACAGACAAACACACAGGGACCCTCTGCTGTGTTGCATTTGTTATTTTTTTCCCTATGTTTGCGATGGAAAAGTAGCCTCATATTGTGGGACTGTTCATTTTGTCCGCATCACTGGGCTTTTTCATTAACAGTGTGTGTTTTCCCGCTCCCTATTTCTCTCTGAGTTTAAGGAGAACTGTGTGTCTGTGTGTTAGTAGGGGGGGGGGGTGGAAAGAAACACATCAGAAATGGTAAAAACTGAAATTCAGAAGAAGTATCAACAGCACCTCTGTTCTGCCTAATGATGTTTGAAATAAAGTCTGGTGTACTGGAAATTGTAGGAAGAAACCAAAATGTATTTTGTGGGCTCAGACAAGCAGTTGAACCTGACGATAATCATGCAAACAGCATATGTAAAATACCTACCTCGAACACCATCATTCTGTTCCTCCTTCAGCTCCATTCTTTGTTACGGTTTTTAAGTTTTAGAATATACGGGAAAAAAAGGTCTTTCCCGCATAGGTGGCACTCTGAAGCGAAAAATCAAAAGACTTTTACTTTTAAAAGGGTTTACTACAACCTATGGCGGTATAGTGGTATAGTGGAGCCTCGAAACACTTCCGCCTGTCGTAGTAGACAGAAGGGCACATAAAACATGTGTCTGGCTCCCTGTGTCAGGGTGGAAGGACACCGAGGACGGCCTGCCCTGTGGAAGGGCTCCCAGCCCACCGGTGCAGACGGACGGCGGGGCAGGTCCATCAAACAGACACGCAGCTCAACACATCATTGGAGGATGCGCACTTGTGGGAACGCAGAGCTTTGCATTTACGGTTGATTTATGTCACCCTTGCGCGGGTGGCCCAGACGGACACAAGGAGAATAACAAAGTGACTGGCAGGGGTGGAGGGGAAGTCAGAGAGGAAGCGCCGTGGAGGGACAATCCACCCACTGGGTTCGCTCGGGGAACAGAGAGCAGGGAGGCGATGGGTTGATTTCAATGTAAAAAATGTTTTCATAAAAAGGGATTGCTTTGAAAAGGTCCTGCGAATGCTAGAAGCAGTATGCTAGGGCGGCATGACATTCACTTGTCATGCAGTTCTCTCTCTATTTCTCTATCTCTCTTTATTTATTTATTTGCGAATTTGTAGTTGAAAAGTTGTGTTGTTCTTGATAACTTAGCATCAACAAGCATCAACAAGTAATTCTCAGAGTGACAGTCAACACTAAGGGACAGTTGTTTGCACGGGAATGGTCGGGAAAGCTTTAAATGCCAATCTGAGTAACCAAATTGCTTGCAGAAATGATGAATGTCAAATATTTTAGCATTTTCTTTTAACCTTTGCTCTTCAACATCTGCAAGTAAACAAAGTCTCACCAAAGGGACTGTTCCGTTTTCCGCGCATTTTCAAATATGTTGTGCTTTACCAAAATGAGGTACGACAATATTTCATCATTTGTTCGACAAACGACAAAAACACAAAACACGGTACGAGATAATAGAAATGCAAATGGTTAGCCGAAAACAAAGTCACAAACTGCTACTCTGAACAAAACGAGACCTCAACAGCCCTGTGGGCACCGAGGCACAGGCAAGTGAAACAAGGAAATGTATTTCCAGATTATTGATGGGAGCAGGGGAGCAGGAGTAAGATCCCAAATAATGAGTTGAAACAGCGTCTTCTTTTTGTCTTCCGCTCCCACAGACATGCAAGGCGACGAAAAACCACACTGCTTTTTAACACTCACATCGACGGACAAGTTTCCTGATACCAATGTCCCTTAGCTTCTGATCAGAAAAATAACATGAATATTTGTGAAGTAGATCTGTGGTGAAAGTCGGCTCAGAACCTCTGTGTGCCTTCGTTCCTCGGTAATCACAATCTGCCGGACAGAAATTGTTTGTGTGTGTGTGTGTGTGTGTGTGTGTGTGTGTGTGTGTGTGTGTGTGTGTGTGTGTGTGTGTGTGTGTGTGTGTGTGTGTGTGTGTGTGTGTGTGTGTGTGTGTGTGTGTGTGTGTGACAAACGTGTGTGTGCATTACGCTGCACTGGCCACAGTGCTTCCAACATTAGATTTTGAATCATTGCCTCAACACGATATCGGCCTTTGTCATTTCTGCATATGAGAATTCTCCTAAAAGCAATCAATTCCTTGTCTTCTTTCCTCCTCCAACCTCTCCCCACATCATTCCAATAGCCATTATAATCCCATTTTTCCTCCGCACAAAATACAAACAACACTGTAACGTTAAGGGAGGTGGCACATTCCGATCCGAGAGCGGAGGCTTTGGTCACGCGGCTGGTAAATATAAATAGCATTTAGAACTAAAGGTAAGAGCATCTTAACTGTTGACGTCAATGACAGGTAGTGGATAAATTGCTGCTGGGAAGGGAATAGCAAAGAGAGAGCCCCACTCAATGGGAGTGGGGAGGAGAGTGGGAGAGCGGGGGGGGGGGGCGGCCAATCAATATGTGTCTTCCACAGAGGCATCGCGTTGGAAGCACTCACCTCCGACAATGTGAATAATATGGGCACTCTGTCCGTATTTTTCTTACATTACGCTAACCTGTTATTAGGCCTACGCGGTGAACTGTATGGGTAGCGCTTCTCTTACTTCACAATGTCTAATGTCGTTACCATTTCATTGCGTGCTATGCCGGTCTGCCATTCACGTTAGCCCTAGCACTCACTGTCATGAATATTCCCCTCACACATTCGGATAAGAGACAGACATAAAGGTGGAGATGATAGAAATGTAGATTTATGCCGAAGCGTTGACGACGGGTCGCTGTAGGAAGGGAGAGTTCTGTTCATGCAAATTAGCCGAGTTAATTAACCCTCCATTCAATGCCGAACAATGAATAATTAGGCTATCGCCTCTTCTTTTTATGACATTTTTGTTAAAGTAGTCGTCGGCTCAGGAATAAAAATATCACACACTAATGAGACTTTCGTTTTCGGAGAGGATTTACATGGATTGCACTAGACGTTACAAAAATGCTTTATGCCAATATTTCTCTTGATATTATAGAATGTGCTGATTGAACATGGGGTTTATGGACAAAAGGGGATGATATTGCACGATCATTAAATAGTCTACACTTTAAAGGGTGCTACATGAATACTAAAACAAAAGCAACCTTGTTCCTTATTAGTTCATAACTAACATGTAAGCCACCATGGCAAAGGAGTCCATGCATAAATAGTAAATATCAATGAGCTAATATGACAGCTCACACATCTGAAAAATGACTTCAGCATTGAGGTTGAGGTGGAGGCCTGGGTCTACCTGCTGAATTTGAAGTGGTTGTTTGTAAGCTGCTATTATGCTTCCCTAAATATGCAAAGTGCTTGTTTTTTTGGAAGAAATACATTTCTCCCGACTGCCTTTGTGTGTGCATTCATTAAATCTATACGT
The DNA here is from genome assembly GCF_902167405.1 of Gadus morhua. Lineage (NCBI taxonomy): Eukaryota > Metazoa > Chordata > Actinopteri > Gadiformes > Gadidae > Gadus > Gadus morhua. The sequence continues at coordinate 22,672,429 of NC_044054.1, read as the reverse complement.
TATACTTGTACAACCACCTACGCTTCACTGCTCTGCAATATAAATACAATAACTTATGGTACCCATGGATCTCGTTAAAATCGGTTTATTTCTATGTGAAATGGTTTTGTTTTCGGTGTTAACTAAATCTGTAATATTTGATTACATTAAACTCATATTCCATTAATTGAGGTGCACTGTAGCCCGAATCTAATGCCTTGTATGTTGCCACGTCACTCCCATAGTCTGCATGGGCATTAACCAGTCAGAGAGCACTCTGGGTCAAGGTGATACAGCCGATCACTCTCTCTTTCTCCTTCATTACTTCTGTATGATTAGAGCACAGAGGTTTGACATCCACTCACATATAAATAGGGAAAGGAAAAGCCTCCCTAGACATACACACAGACAAAGTCACACCCCAACACACCCGTCCCACACACAAAGACATATACACTTCCAACACACAGACACATACACACACACACACACACACGCATACGCACACACACCCTTGCCCTGATTCTCTTGCATTAAAACCTGTGTCAGTCAACAGTGAACAGAGTCCAGATCCATACGTCTGATTGTTAAATGACCATGTTGTTGACGTTTTACCCATTCCTCAAATTCCTTCCCAATATAACAACCTGAGGATCTCTAGGTTCAGGTGATATGACGGACTGATAAACGCTGTGAGTTTCAGAGGGAGGGCTGTGGGCAAAAAAAAGTGTATATATATATATATATATATATATATATATATATATATCATCTAGAAGGCAGTTTATATATCCGGAGGCCCATGCGTAGCTGAGACTGTGGCTTCCTTAGACATGCTGTCAAATGCAATTAGTGCGTCATGTTCGTGCCCAATGTTTAAATTATTCAGAGTATTTATAGCACAATGCAACCCCCACATCACACACAGCCCCCTAGCGGTTTGCATGTTCATGTGGCGAAGATTAATGAAGGATAATTGTGCTGCCTGACACAAATATCTAAAGAAACACCTGACCTAACTTGATCAAGACTACCTGGCTCATATAGTACTGATTTAATTGTCTATTCAGACTTCCAAACAACGTTGAGAGGTCCAATTAGATAATTACCATTTAAACAACTGTCAGTTGGATATGGTGCCAGATAAATGCCTGACATCTGGACAAATTTTGAACAAAGTCAACAAAGTTGACAATGTTTATAAATTATTTTTGAGATGTGCTGGGGAAGGGATTTGTGCACACAATAGACCAGTGCGGAAAATGTGTTGTCATTTTTACAGCAATAATTTATAATTAAGTCCTTGAAATGGCAGATTGAGAGGCGTACAAGACAAACAATTTGAGACCAATAACAAGGACTTCTGGGGGTACATTTGCGGCTCAGCTACTTTGTAACTTTGGCTCTTGGTAAAACGTATTATTTTATTTGGTCTGGTCGAAAGTATCACTTCCACTCTGATTCGGACAAACAAAGCAGACCTTGTTTGTGAAAGGGCCTACAGTAGTCCTATTATTTATCCCTCTAATCATTTCTTCCCACTCTTGTTTTGAGTGGAACAGCTAATGGCAGAGAAGCTAAAGACAGGGTGAACTGTAAAGCACTCCAGAAATGACTTTTTATGCAAATAGGGACAAGAAAACGTGTGCATCAGTGTGTATAGAGAGAATATACTGTGTACTCAAGTGAATATATACATGGGTGAGGCTGTGACATACAATCCAATTTGAATGTACCTGTTTTTGCATACGTTCATAAAACGTCACAAAGAGATCATAACAATGAATCACTCTTCTTTGTCTCGATTGGAATATAACAACATATGAGAAAAAGCATCTGCCAAAAGAAGATTCACCTTTGAGCTCACCATGGAAACTCTTGGATTCGCAGGTGTCTTGTTTATGGTGCAAGCAGTTGCCCGGGGATTTGATGTGTTTTCAATGAAAAGGTCAACATCACTTCGTCATTTAACTCTTTGAAGACTCCCATCTGGCTATATGTATTTATATGTTTTGACCCTGGCCTTCGGGCACAATGGTGATTGTTGTTTAAACTCTGGTGTTAAATGGAAACCATAAAAAATAAAAAGGGGATATCCTGTCTGGAAGAACGCAAACATAAGGAATCCATACGGAGAGAGACGCTGGCCTCCAGCTCCAACATAAGGACTTAGGGTTGCCTTCTCTCTCTCCCCCCTAAGCTGAGTAAAACTCCCAAATTGACACTCACCGATGCCTTGAGGGCTACAGACCTGAAGCGTCAGCAGCCTCGCGCTCTGCCGGGAGAATGGATTGAATGACTAAATTGTATTTTCACTTTCATTGTATTGCATTTCCCAGTTTCCATCCCTTTATGCTGCTTTGCCTATTGGCAACAAGAATGCTGACAGATTGTTTGCAGGTTTAAATAGTTTATACCCAACCCATACTCAGTGTTTTGTTTTTGCAGAATTTTAACGAGAGTGAACTCAATACAATGAATGAAAAACAGTGGCAAAAGACACACAAGATATAAAGGGTTCAGAACTGTAGTTTGCTCAGCTGTTTGTTTTTTCACGCACCACTTTATATTGAACTTCTCCCTTAAGCCGAGTACAAATATGAAACCATGACACTTGTCATGCTGCCTTTAAATATAACTAATGACATGAGCATTCTAAATGTTTTCACTAAAAGTTCAACACCATATTGTTCCGCAAGCAAAATAAAAATAAATATATAAACACATTTCGGCTGACTATGATTGACGAGAACCTTGACGCGAGTGAGACTTATTCAACAATTTGCGCGGTTGTGGGAAATTTGCCAGTTTGCAAAGAGGCTCCAAAGTCGTCCATCATCAGTCACATCGTATAATCATTATGTGTATACAATTACTCAAAAACGATGGCTCCAATTAGAATCCCTTTGCCAGATGCCTCAATTTCAATTTAAAAAATGACCCTTCTCCCTCTAAGCGGTGGGCTGCCTGCATACCAACTCCACTGGTCGTCCACAATAACAACAATGCAAATCAGTGGGAACGGCGGAGGAATCAATGGCAGGGGGAGGAGGCGGTGTAGGGATGGAGGGGAAAATGTGAAGGCTTCAACTCAAACGTGTTATTCTTATTGTGGGTACGTGGTGTGCGCACGCTCGTGACATCGCTGACAATTAAGTGGTGTTGTTATTGGCCAGGTTCATGCATTAAATGAAGAAGGCCACCGCCGGCAGGCAAATTAAATCAGTCGAGCAATTATGTGCACAGATGTTTTACCAGGGAACACTAAAGCACTCATAATAAACTGCTGGAGGTCTGGAGGGTACACCACTGATCTCTCTCTCTCGCTCTCCCTCTCTTACACTAACCCATCCCCACCTCCTCCACCCACCCACTACCACTGCTACCCATCACAAGCCCTGTGTCCTGAAAATGTGTAAACGTTACCCAACACCTGCGACACAGCAGGGCCATGAGAATGCCTCGGAGGAACAAGGGAGTGCTTCAGCGATTAGGACCCACGTTAGCTTGAGTCAACCGCAGTGGTCGGTTGATTCATTGGGCATGCAGAGCCCCACCTACATGAGTATTGTTTCCCATTATACTTACAATCTACGTGTTTACAATCTACCTTTTTGGGGGAAATTATATGATTGTTATTTAGCTGTATATTATTCATTCATTGCTATATTTGTTTGTATATTTTCATTGTTTTTCATTTTACCATTCACATTATCCTTGATTCCACATAAGAAACTTGCTGGTAGGCACGACTTTGTGGAAAAGACATGTTGATTGATCATTAGCCAGAGTTGTTGTTATTCTACATTTCCTCTCACTTCATACTGTACACCTCGCCGTCTCGGCTGCGACTTGCATACCATCACATCATCTCCGCGGTTGTTTTGTCTCCAAAGTGTAACCGCCTTCATATTCTCCTTCCTATTCAGATACAACAAAAACGGCAACTACAAAAACCCACAACTTTGCGCTCACTTTGCGCTGCCAACTTTCCTACCTGTGTTAAAACAACAGCTGTGCAGACTATATCGGCACAAATAGCCAGAGGATGGAAACGCTCTCCCCAAGAACATTTTAATTCCACCTCTTCCTTTTGCAGCACACACACACAAACATGCACACACTCATATAGACACAACATACACACACAGAAACGACACAAAGAGAGACATTGTTTGTGCATCCGGTCTCAATCTGGCACAATGAAGTTGAGGCTAATCCGTCTGTGTTCAGAGCTTCGGGAAGTTCTAGCCTGCAGAGAGTCCTCTGAAACACGCTATTGATGGGACAAGAAGACTTCTCTATACTCCTCTCTATGCACTGCCATTATAAAAAGAGGGGGTTCAAGATGGAATCTCTGTTCCCTGACAAAAGATCTAATCTCGGCATTTACTGGCTACTGTAGGATTCAACATTTGAGATTGACCATTGGCATATTATATATATATTTTTTAATAGACGTTTGATGAAGGAGTTGGGTAAAGACGATAACTGAATAATCTGCAGATTCGCAGAGAGTTGCTGCGGGTCGCCCGAGGACACGGGAATAAAGTGTTATACAGACTGTTTTTCACTTCTGGTTCCAAATATGAAATGATTAAGATTGTTGTTTTCATGCGAAAATATGTTATTCCCTAATTTAATACCACACATTGAAATAATGTCAGGCATTCTAAATCGTCACAACCGTATAACCCATACTATTGAAAAATTGTTCCAGTTTAAATTAGGGTTGTATCTCATTGTGATGAAACACAATCCTGAGTATGTTTTTTACAAAACTCATCAGTCACCCCCTTTTGGAAAGAAAAATAAACGCTATTGCAATTAGTGTGTTAGGTCTTCTGCACCACATTTCCACTTAAGAGAATTCGTACAAATGAAGACAAATGACACATAAGACCGGACAGCAGAAGGGACACACGTCGATTCTCCTCTCTCCCGTCGCTAACTTATGCTTGTGTTACAATTAGGGCTGGGATAAATGATTATTTTTTAAACGATTAATCAAGCGATTATTTTTTCGATGCATCGATTAATCTAACGATTCATATTTTCAGTCCGATTCGATTTCGATTCGATTCGATTATCGATTATCTCCCCATTAATTGACTAATAGCAATTTATACATGTTGATATTCAAAAAATATGAATTCCTTAACATTTCAATAGTGTTTATTGCCTTTAAATTCCAAAATAAAAGTGCAAAGTAATGCATTCTTAGAATTCTACGGTGCTCGGTCATCTGCAGCTGCTACCGGGTGGCGCCTCTTCAGGTGCTGGTGAATTGCCGTGGTGCTAGAATGGAAAGTCATCTCCATTTTGCAAAGACAACATATCACGGAATCGTTTCCTTTTACATTAAATAATTCCCATACTTTAGAGGAACGAGTGCGTGGCGCCTTGCACTTATGAAAGTCTGAGGAGCCGCTCGCGTTGCTACTACGCTCCGGCGCCGCCCATCTTTTTTCTTTTTTTTTTCTTTCTTTTTTTTTTAATCGACGCGCATTTTTCGCGTCGAAGTAATTTATGCGTCGACGTCATCGATTACGTCGACGCGTCGTCCCAGCCCTAGTTACAATGAATTCATTCTAACCTCATTACCTCATCTGAAAAGCATTCATGCTCCAGTCTCCGGGGACTTAGAAGTGATCCTGTGTTTCTCTCAAAGCTAAGGATTAGCAGGGTTTCTTTTTTCTTTTTTGATCAGAGGGACTCTTTCATGTGCATGTGGGCTGCATATGTGAGCTCCCCATTTTCCAATCAATCATTTGATGGTCTTACTTTGTTCTACAGTAATGAAGGGGGCACTTTTACTTATTTGATTTCCATTCACAGATTATCTGTTCGACCAAAAAACACAATGAGAGAAATACAGCAGGATCCCTTTTAGATCAAGCTTTTAATTTCAGTCTTGGATTTCCAAGAATTCACTTCAATGATGAAGACGAAAAATCACCCTTCTAGTGTGCATAATTGATGTCAAAGGATTTGCCACAAAAAAATGGCAACAGCACGAAAGCAACTGACGTACTTTAAAAAAATGTCACCTTCGACCAAACCCAGCCTTCTTAATGGTACACACAATTCATAAAACACCAATCCTATTCTTTTCAGAAAACCTTTGCCTCAAATATGTGCAATAATCATGAGTAACTGTAATGTGTACCACTGGATTTATATCTAAGAATATAATATATGCCGTTTGGTGGAAGCTTTATCTCAAAGCCTCTAACAATACTGAGAGGTAATACATTCTCAGAATGTGTGGCCTTGGCTGGACCTCAATGGCGCTGTACAAAATACCACCATTGCAAACGCTAACAAAGTAGAGTTTCTATACAAGTCTTGTGGCTGACCTTTGGTACTCTTGCTGGCTTAGGGCCACTTTATTGCTAACGCTAACAAAGTGTAGTTTCTATACAATTCTCGCTGACCTTTGATACTCTTGGCGGCTTAGGGCCAGACTAAGGGGATCCGTTAGCTCAAAGTATGTCACCAGTAATAGCATGGTAGAGTATGGAAGTGAGAACAATGTTCCGTGTCGGCTTAGCTCAGCGGTCCTGTAGCTTAGTGTAGGTGTAGCAAGGGTGCCATGCCGTAATTCCGACGCCTCATTGTTCCGACGTCTCATTGGTCCGAAATATTTCCAATTAGATCGACATAGTACTATGCCGACGGTTCAATGTTACGAAAACAGAACCCATATAAAGAGTTTTATACCTCTCTCTCTCTCTCGCTCTCTCTCTCTCTCTCTCTCTCTCTCTCTCTCTCTCTCTCTCTCTCTCTCTCTCTCTCTCTCTCTCTCTCTCTCTCTCTCTCTCAAATGCCTCTCAAACAAGAGGCGCATTAGGCAGACGGTTCAATATGCCGAATAGGCCTACATATAAAGAGTTTTATACCTCTCTCTCTCTCTCTCTCTCTCTCTCTCTCTCTCTCTCTCACACACACACTAAGCACCAAAATACAACCTAGGCCTACATATCACGTTCAGGATGGAATATTGGAGAGCAAAGTCACAAAAGAGAGAGACAGAGAGAGAGAGAGAGAGAGAGAGAGAGAGAGAGAGAGAGAGAGAGAGCGAGAGAGAGAGAGAGAGTGAGAGAGCGCGAGCGAGGTATAAAACTCTATATATGTAGGCCTATTCGGCATATTGAACCGTCGGCCTATAATGCGTCCGGTGGAATCGGGCCGTAATGCGCCTCCTTTTTGAACAGTTTGAATAGGTTCCGTTTTCGTAACATTGAACCGTCGGCATTAGTGGCATGTCGATCTAATAGGAAATATTTCGGACCATTGAGACGTCGGAACAATGAGGTGTTGGAATTACGGGTGTCAGCCTCACTGCTTTCCTATTCAAGTCTGCCTGAATAGCAGATGACATAGAATATTTCATATTTAAAGCTCTCTCTATTTTCTTTGTTTGATGTTGTTGTTTTTTATAAAATAGTTTGAAAGCCTTTTCAGGGTATGAAAAGCATATTTCCATGGTCAAACTCCCAAATGGTTTATTGAAGAACGTCTAATACCACGGCTCTATATTTAAATGTCACACGTCCCTTGTTCATGGTATTTATTCTTTGATTAAAACACACGCGGGACCATATGTTCTGTATAGCGACACTATCAAAATAATTAACCAGACTGATGGTGTGATCCTCGATTCTCGGACGCCAGACTTCCGAGTCGAAAGTCGAAGATCTCCCAGCTTTCTTGCGGCATTTCTTGGAGGCACGCCCCCTCTTTATCTTCATCTTTCGGAAATCTGAGAGTAGAGCGAGAGCAGTGATGACCCTCTCAACAAAAGGGCAATAAACAACGACTAGCCAATTGCATGACACAATCACAAAGACGAACAGGAACCAACAAAAGTGCAACTCGGAAGGCTGGCATCCGAGGATTCCGGAACACACCATGAGACTGAAGAGGTTGAACCTATTCGCTAGCCGTACGTGTCAGAGAGGCTGATAAAAGAGAAGACATCAGTCCGATCTCTTCTAGGATAATGATCCAATACTCTCTATATACTCTATATACTATACTCGATGAGTATGAGCAGAGTCTGAGGGTTAATAAAATCCAACCTTGCTTAAAGCACATCATTTTACTCTCCTGAAAACCAGACGTGTAACCTCGACTGGGAAAAAAACTAAAAACAACGTCAACACGTGAATGCCAATTGGAAGGATTAAAACCTTGTATATCATTTGCGATGCAGACAGTGAAGGACGCAAATGTTGCGACATGCAAATGGCTTTTAAATGTCACTATGTTAATGCCTGTCAGCAAAATGGCGTGCTCGTGGCTGTTCGTGTAGCTGGAGAGGACAACGGGTCATTTATTTTGTACTTAACACCGCTTTTTATTCCATCACTAGCCACTCCAACAAGTTGACCGCCAGAAAATCCTCTTCAGCTCCTAGTGTAGGCCAGACACAATCAATAACTAAAGATCAGTAGACGCCAATTATAGTCCCAACATCATAATATGCCATTCTACCCGTTCAGAGACTGGTCCTGTTGAAGGTGAGGTTCGCTTAGTATTCTCAAGGCTATGACTTGCTTATGTTTATTTATTTATGTTTTTGTTACCAGGGCTTTTTTATTCATTTTTTTGCTCACTCATTGTTTCCTCACCCAGCAACAGAAAGTCCCGACACCTGTATCGGCCATGCAGCGTTGACCTTTGATATCTGGTTTTGGCAGACACAAAATGCTAGAGCAGCCTGCTGCTTATTAGGAAAAGTCAATTTAGTATTCTTACGGATCAAATATATTATACGGTTGGTGGGAACTCTTATTTATGTCTCCTGAGCAATGCTATACAAGAACTTCCTAAATGGTTCAGTGTCACACATATTTCGTTCCCCCTGTACGGTAAGCCATTGATGCCTTTTAGTGTAGAATTAGTTTGTTATTTGAACTAAGTGTCAATTCATTTGGATATGAAGCATAGTCATTCAATAAAACTGAACTAAAATGATAACTTTGAGTAACTGAATGCTTTGATTTCGGTGCAATGTGTGTAGTTTAATTTGTTCTAATAAGACGGTTATTTATTTAAATGAAAGAAACAAAAAGTTCTGCGATGGTTATGGTAACTGCAAGGGAGATATCAGAACTTAAAGCAGTAGAATATCTTTATAGAATCCTTTGCACTGACTTTGAGCAGACATACAAGTCAGTTATTAAATGTTCAAACTCTGTCTTTGCTTTTAATCAAATTGTCATTGTTTAAAAACTGCTAGACAACAGTACAAATGGCAAAATCCTGCATGAATTTTCGGGGTTGTTTCCTTTTAAAATCTTTCAAAATGACTGCTTATTTGGGGTTTAATATATTCAGTGCCTTTGTAATATCAAACGAAAATCTAAAAGTTACAGTACAAAAATGACAACCCGTAACTACTATACAGTGTAACCATCCTTCTCAGATAGCGAAATCATTTACATTCCACACGTCCTCCGACTTAGACCCAGATTAGAACTGCTGCGAGTCATTCATCACGCCATGAACACATTGCGGTTGTTCGCAAGTTGATTCGCTTACAACGTCTATATATAGGAATAAAATAAAATAAGAAACGGCGGCGAAGGGAGTCTGGGACCTAATCCTATTAGCACGTGTGCTGAGGTGTCGAGGCTGCTTTTGGCACAGTGGGTTTCGCCGCTCCTGTCTCCGTCTTATTTCCCAGTGTGCGAGAAGAACTTTCCCTCCGCACGGCCGCTTTGGCTTAAACAAAGAAGAGGAGCTCTCTCGCAGGAAAGTGCTCAGAGGCTTAGGGCTCCTGGTGGGAAGCCTGCTTTGCCTCCCCGCTTGGAACCTGTGAAGAGGGCTGGGAGAAGGGGGGCTGGTGGTGAGCATGTGTGCACGAGGAGCGTGCATGCTCACAGGGCTCTGGAGTGGTTGTCACTCAGCGCAGAACAGTGTTCCAGTACCCCCCCCCACCCCCCCACCACACACTCCTGCCCAACACCCCAGCAAAGACCGCCAGCATCACAAGCTCTGTGTTTGGTGCACAGTTAATTCCTCCTGCGTGCTTTATTGTTGAGTTTCTGTTTCTGTGTGTGTGTTTGTGTTTGTGTGTGTCTGTTCGCGTGCGTGTGTGTGTGTGTGTGTGTGTATGTTTGCATTTGTGAGAGGATGTCAGGTTAAACCGGGCGTTTTTGTTTTAAATTCACTCCAAAAGAGACTTGAGATTCCAACCTCTCTCTCTCTCTATCTCGCTCTCTGGCTCTGTCTCTGTCCATCTGTGTCTCTCTATCTCTCTCTTCCTCCCTATCTCTGGATTAAAAGTGAACCAGAGAGAAGAAGCCAGATCCCCAGGTGTTGTTTACCGTGTTTTGGCACATATATATATATATATATAAATATATATACTGCTATTTCCAAGGCTTATCATTGAATGATGTGCCAGACTTTGCTTTTAGATCCCAGATATGATGTGTACATATGCTGCTAGATGATAGTGCTTGCTCCGACATGGATTTCATTTTCTCATTACATTAACTCCCTGAGGTCTCGTAAAATGTTAGCATTTTTCCTCGGTGGGTCCAGATTATTCAACATAATTAGTTGTGAAAATGTGTGGAAAGATATTTACTTGTAGAACAAACAAAACCTCTTTTTATCACCCACGTTTGTGAAATTGGATTAAATATAATTCCCTCAACGCTAAACAGCTATATTTATGTTCGACAAACTTACTTAATTATTCTGCATCCCTGTTTACCGGGCCGTTTTCATCTCTCGTTCTTCTTCGCTTTTGCAGCCCAAACAAACACACACAAAAATAGCAATGGTGTAGTCGTCTGGGAATTAAACATTGTCACGTCGCCTTTTTAAAATACATTGATTAGTGTTTAATGATGTATAAACAAAGCACTGGTTATTGTGTCAATCCCCAAAACAAGTTTTATTGTTGCATTTATCTTAACGTTTTCCAATATAATATATTCCTATACAGTTACAACCAGTACCAATTGTATGTGTGTGGGGGCAAGGATGGCTCTCATTTGTAAAGCTCTGACAATCATGTTATAGTTTTCTCTTGGAAGAAATACATTTATACAAACTAGGTAGAATGTGTATGTAAGAGAATATCATATCCTTCTTTACATATTCATACTGAAGTACCTTTTCTGTATTATTTTAAACAGGAAGGTTTGTATGCAAACCTAGAGTGGAAAGCTTTTAGAAGGTAACTTCTACTGGGAAAACAGACCCTTATTGTTCATATCTTGTCACCAATTTCCGTAGCTCGGAATTATCACCAGAAAGTGAGAAGATAGAAAATATGTACGTCTAATCAAGGTCCTTTTAACTACAGAACATTTTTTGTGTCCTGCCGGCAAACTTATTATTGACGTTGACAATAACAACTAATCCTATAATATAAAGTTTCTACAATTGGCTGACACACAGTTGGCGGATATATTTTGTCACTTCATAAATGATTTAATCAAATCTTGAAAGGAACTATCATCATCCAATCACATTGCACCTATTTATGCCTAAGCCAATTACCTATTTCACTTGTAAACATAAGCAGTCATGTAGGCAAATAAAAACGTTATCAGAATCTTTAACAAAACAGTCGTACAAGAGCCAGTGAAATGGGTTTGGTATGGAGCATGCTCAGTCAGCCGACTTCCGTGAGCCAGGGTGCAGTTAAAGAATTTTTGGGAGGAACCTCAGCCGTCCAAAAATATGTCAACCGAAAGAGCTAGTGGTAGGCAATGACAAGCAAAGTCCATGGGCTCGCCTTGCATTAAGGATGTCTAAGCCAGCCTCTTAAGACTGACAGCTATAAGAAATATATTCCCTGTATCCGAAATCTGCAATAATATGTCGATTTTGGAGAGAGGTATTTAAACAGCAATAACTTAACAATCAAATGGGGGTTATTCATGTGCAATCTGTCAACGCTCTGTTGATGATACAATTCTCATTAAAAGCTGTTTATTTTGGGTGACATTATTGTGACAGATACAGTTTCCTCACTGTATTGTGCAGCAGTCTTGTTTATGGGCCCTCGACTAGGGCTGCTCGGTTATGGGAAATATCATAATCACGATTATTTTGGTCAATATTGAAATCACGATTATTCAAACGATTATTTTTAAGTTTGAAAACAGGTTTATTGTATTCAGCATGTCTCTCCCAAAAAAAACTGGGAGAGACATGCTGAAATCACTTTGAAATCACCTTAAAAAAATAATAAATGATATACAGATATGTATCCAGCTGTTCTGCCCTTTCTATAAAACTCAAACTCAATTATGTTAATTTTGTGATCGATTTCGCAATCAAAATTTGATCAATTGCCAGCCCTACCCTCGACTATGAAAGATGGCTCAATATAAGACAATAAGATTATTCCAAGTATTGAGATTCTGGTCCTTTAAGACCTCAGATATAAGAGAATACCAAAGTTTTTTTACAAGGAGCAAACCCAGGGAAGGACACATGGATAGACCTGGCAGGCAGCCATTACAAAACCACAGATAAACACATAAGTCTCCAGAGAAATTAGTGTATGAATGTTGGTATCAAGGGAATATGAGCGTCGTAGTGTCATCCATGTTGTCTAAACTAAGGACCAAATGGCAATACAAATTCAAAGACATATGGAGGCAACATGTTGCATTCCTCAACTTTAATCCCCCCCACCCTCCTCCTCACTGCTAGAGAGTGCACTAACCTATAGCTTAGGGCGCAAGTGCTTCCTACCACTAATGACAGCGTGTTTATGCATACTTGTGCTCATTTTCTTTCTTATTCCTGCCATGGGAATGGGGGGGGGGGGAAATAACGTATTACACCCTATCTCGCTAGCCTGTGACAATTGGAAAGCTGTTGACTTCAATTCCAAAAAAATATATATATTAGATATTCATTCATGCCAGGAGGGTAAATTCGGTAGTCTCGGCACACTGAATCCTCGGAATCCATTGTTCTCAGTAAGGTTGCCTGGCACACGCTCTGACTAACAAGCCCTGATTAAGGCGAAATGAATCAATTCATCAGCAAGACTTCTGTCCATATCAGATTAGCTGCGGCAAAAAAACAAAACTTGTTTGGCTGTTTAATTACATCCCTCTCAGAACCCCCCCCCCCCCCGCCCCCGTCCGACGTGAGCAGGACTCAGAATAGATTAGGCAGGTGCTTTTCTGGCACCGAACCCCCAGCCAAGGCCGTTGATTACCTTGTCAATATCCGCGCAAAATATGGTCCCTGTCATGTAAATGGTCATTCTCTGCGCGGTGTGACTGTTGCCAAAGGATTTTTGCACTTCCTGCTGTGCCACGGGCAGTTTATTTGCTACGGGCTAGTGGGGCTAGCGTCCGCAACAGATGTCCAAATGAGGACGACAGCTCGGCCCGGCCACCTGCACTCTGCTGCGCTCTTCAAACTGGCTATGGATGGAGGGGGAAAAACAAAAGATATGGGGTATGTTTCCTGAAGTGCCCCACCATTCAGTTGGCCCTTTTGGTGTTTTTGTTGACACGTTGTCTGTTTTGCATGCGGTGTGGTGTGCTAGACCAATAAACAGCCCGCAGGACCTTACGCCCAAGGTTCTCACCTCCTGGTTTGATTTGACTAGGTTTTGTGTGTTGAAGGGTTGGTACTTTTGTCCCAGTAGTAACGTAAAGTTAGTAAGTCTGATATTGCTTGAATAAAACACTCTGCGACATGCATCGCTGTCATCCGAGTGGTGAATGTCATACCCCCATAACCACAAACTGGAACCATCTATTCATGTTAGAGGCCAAAATAAACTTGGCGTGGTATCATTCAGAGGAATGTTGTAGGAAATAGTATCGTTTGGTTTTCGCTGGGGTAAAAATAAACAGTGAATTTTAAACCTGTGTTTACTAAATAATATGTTGTGATTCGGCCCAGAGAACCGAATGTTGGTGTCAAGCACCTTTTCGCACCACCTCGTTTGTAAAAGAACAACAGAAAGCTTGCTGTAGAACAACACACTGGGGATTTGCATTTGAAACCCGAGGTCTTGTTAGATACAACATGTCTCCCGTAGATAACAGGTTGACTAAACCCAGAAAGCCTTAAGATATTGTGGAGGGGAAAAAAAAACACACTGCTACATATCTGCCTCCTATAAGCTTAAACTATCTGTGTCCGTGGGCTAGGGGAAAAGCCTGTTTCAGAGCTGATAATACGTTTCAATTCTTATATCGGCCACGCATAGATGAGACAGAGGCTGCCAGCCGGTGTATTTCTGTGTGCCCTTTCGCTCAATTATGTTTGTCCTTCCAACTCAACTTTTGGATAGCACTGTGCATCCTTTAGTGATGCTAATCCCCGAAGAGGGTTTGTTCAATATGTTTTGTCATTAGTTATTTATATAATTTTTTTTCACTTTTGTCCAATCACAGGATGCTAGGAATGGATAAGGTCAGCTTCAAGAACATGCCTGAGGGCAGATGACACTCCGGCAGTTTGAGTCTTCCCAGGGGGAGGAAATCGACATTCTCGATACTGTACAACCCCCCCCCCCCCACACACACACACACACACACACATACACACACACACAGACACACACAGACAAACGCACAAAAATCCCCCGCAAAACCTTTAGATTTAATAAGGCATTAGTCTTTTTATGATTGCTAAATCCCCCTCAACCCTGGATTGCTGATAAACAAGATTTGAATAAATGTAGCAAATATAGCAAACAATCCAACTAGCAACTGTATCTGGAAATACTTAATAACAGAATGCAGTGAATGGATGATACTGCCTCCTAAGTCTTTTAATTTATGCGATCTGTCAAGCAGGCGGAAATCATTTAAACATATTTTCTGGATATGTAAACCTGCAGCACAATAGGCCAGGGAATAACACACATAATTCATTACGTGTGCAATTCGTTATTAATTTAGAAATGGCATGGACATAATAAAAAAATTAAAGCCCCGGGTTCTGAATGTCAGGTTACTATATAAATGTCAATTGTAATACAAAATAAAATCTAAATTTAGAATATATGGTATCTTCATAGAGACTAAATGCATTAAAAATACAATACAATCTTCGTCAAACCTTTGGAAACTTGATGAACAATAACTTACTAATTTCCCAGTCAAATCTTATTTCATGAATTTCATTTATGTTTCACTTTACATTGCATTCTTCTTCTTCGGCATAAGCTGTGTCTGATTTCCCATCGCCCACCTACCATACCCTTGATCAATTCTCACTGCATTATGCCTGTCAAATAAGAATACAGCCAGGAGTTGGGAATGATTGTTGTTATGGGTCACAATGACTTCAACAGCATAAAGAAACCTCACAAACAAACCTGAAACAATGGAATTGTCAATGACGAAATGAAAATGAATCATAAGCCATACACATGGGGTATCCTGTTGTTTTATTCCTTATTCAACAACAACTACATGCATTCCCCCTGTGTGTGTTTGTGTGTGTGTGTGTGTGTGTGTGTGTGTGTGTGTGTGTGTGTGTGTGTGTGTGGGTGTGGGTGTGTGTTTGTGTGTGTGTGTGTGTGTGTCTGGCCCTGGACTCAGACAAACAAAAATAATACAATTCGGTTTTGAAGAGTTCACTCCGATAACCATTGTGATCAAATCTTTTCTTTGGGAAAAAAGATGACCAATATAAATACATGATGGAACTCTCACCAGCTGCAGGGACTCCATGATGCGGCCGAGTCCATATAATCAGGGACCAATCAGAATTCAGCAATAACAAGAGCGAGGACTCAGTTGGAGCAGGATCAATAAATCATCTCCTTGAAATCCCTGAGCAGAAGTGAAGAATAATCTGCCAAATGAATCAGGACATGTCTCCTCTGAGTGTTGTGCATTGGAGACAGATGCATAATTAACACGCCGCTGGCTTTCATCTGCTGCATCACAGAGCTGTGCCACGGCTCTTCCACAGCGAGCTCTGGCGTTGTCAAACACGCCCTATCGCCACTGCTGCCGCTGCCGCCGCCGACGACCGCTGCGCTAGCTAACCGCTACGTTAACTGTCCCTGGTCGCCCATATGCCTGAAGACACACAGGCGTACACACAGCCCTACATATGCGCACACACGCGCATGCCAACACACATATGTAGTACGCCCGCTCACACACAAAAACACACAAAAAGGCATACTTATGCACACTCACGCACACGCCGGTGTAATCACATGCAGACAACAACATGCATATAAACATTAGCATGCAAAAGGTGCACAATACACCATCCTTCTATCCCTCTGTGTGCTCACACATACTACTGACAATCCCACACATAAGTGACTTGAACATGAGTATTCATGCACACACATACATTACAGAAAATTGTCCACTCCAACCTTTTCTACGAACACACACATTCACGCACGCACCAACACAAAACCTATGCCCAGGCAGCTGGCGACATTCACTTTTGCCAATCCCTGTCACTGTTGATAACAAATTGGAGAATAATATTGCAATGGACGAGTCTCAAAGTGGCCACCCAACTTTCTACTGATTCGCCATTGAAAAGTGGGACAAAAGGCAAAGTAATTAAAGCCAAAAAAAAATTGGCCATCTTGTGTTTAGTGCTCTTTGTGGGATGGGTCCCCCAGTGTCTTGGGTCTAATAGAAGAGGAGGAAGAAGAGAAAATAGAGCAGCCTCATATAAAGCATAATCTTTCATGGCAGATTGCCATGTTTCATTAAGGCACCCTTTGTATTGACAGAGCAATTCAAAGCGGCAATCACTGCCCACTGAACTGTTTGTTTACCTGCCCTGTTTTCTCCTCATCTCCTACTCACTCAGCACTCTTCACACCTACATGTTGGTGGGTTGACTTCAAAGTTTTTCAAATCAACAACACCATCCAATGAACCTGAATCAACAATAACGATCCACTGGTCAGATTTGACCTTTCCAAGATTACAGTTACATTTCTTTCAGGACAAAAAATGGACAAAACTATTCCAACTCATATGAAGCAACCAGGATTCCCAATACACCACAGAAAAAAATATTGCAGAAACAAGGGACATTTAGGCAGGAGTAATCAGATGTATCTAATGTAATAAACAATTCTGGCACAGTATTTAAGGGGTGATACACTGTCAAATGACATCCGCCTCACGCACAGATCAGAAGACCAAGGCCAGGTTTAAACCATATTCTCCCTCTGGAAAAGTGTGTTTAAGTGCCATTTGGCAACGTGAGTCCCGTGGCCACCTCCTGTTCACTTGCCACACAACTCAAACAAGGCCAAATGGGCGTGGGGTCAGACGTGGTCGGCCAGTTGGTTTTTGAACTGGGGAATATTGAGAGATCCACCCATGCAGAGATGGGCAGGGAAGCGCAAAGTCCTCGATTAATCAAATTTGTTTTGTGCCAGTAAACCTCTCTTTCGCACATGTTCCTCTCTCTCTCTCTCTCTCTCAGTCTCAACATCTCTCTCACTGTCTCTATCTCGGTCTAAACGTCTCTCTCTCGATCTCAAAGTTTCTCTCTCTCTCTCACAATGTCTCTCTCGATCTCTCTGTCTCAATGTCTCCCTCTCTCTCTCTCTCTCTCTCTCTCTCTCTCTCTCTCTCTCTCTCTCACGCTCTTTCTCTGTCTCTCTCGATCTAACTGTCTCAATGTCTCTCGCTCTCTCTTTCTCTGTTTAAGCGTCTTGCTCTCTTTTTTGCCGGCCTACTTAAAGAGATCTTATTCCTTTTAATCTCTCTCACTCTCTTTTACCATCACTTCCTTTCACCCAAATCCTTCGTTTGCCATTCTGTTACATGTTTTGTTTGTGGGTGAGTGTGAGGAAGTCATGGCATAATATGTGTTTGTGTTTGTGTGTGTGTGTGTGTGTGTGTGTGTGTGTGTGTGTGTGTGTGTGTGTGTGTGTGCGTGCGTGCGTGCGTGCGTGCGTGCGTGCGTGCGTGCGTGCGTGTGTGTGTGTTGGGTGGGTGCACGCAAAAAGAGGAAAAAGGCTAGAGTGAGAGAAAGAGAGAGAGAGAGAGAGAGAGAGAGAGAGAGAGAGAGAGAGAGAGAGAGAGAGAGAGAGACTTTAAAGGGGATTAAGGCTAGCCTGAACGTGATGGATTAGTTGAGTTGTAAAGGAAATGTACAACTTGTTCGGTTGTTGAAAGGGGTTGCATTAGAAAAAAATCCCTTTTGGATTTATGATTTATTCATTTATTCATTTATATATGGTCTCTTCACATTGAGCCTGTACATTTTGTCTGTGTCCATTGAATGATCAATAATGTCCATTTGATTTGTATATGGAATGGTTTCTCGATAAAGACCAAATTATACTTACTTATCTCTTTACCAATGCCCACTTGAATCACAGAGGGATTACACTATTGCTGTGATGTTGACTCAACAAATTGTATTATGCTGTTTTAATGGATTCGCTGCCATTGTCGTATGATTTGATGTACATGCATTTCTGAATGAGACCAAGGTCACTTGCTCCTTTCTCTAACTTCGTTCAATTCCGTACAAGCATGCCTCTTTCGAAATGGCTGAGATGTTGCATCCTCCTACATACGCAACAAACCAGTCACGGTTTGTTGTTTGTCTGTTTTCTATCTGTTTTCTATTGCTTATAAAATAAATCTTTTTTTTTTAAGGAGATGCGTTTTTGTATTGATTTCACCGCATCCTAGTATATTTCTATACAGAGCAAACCATAGGCTGACAATGCATCTGATACACAGCCTCCGTAACTCTGCAACCAAAATAACTTAAAATAAGGGGCATGCAAACTGTGACTTGAATAATGCTCCATTCTGTCGCAAACACCATGTACAGTGGTCCACTTTGACATCCTGTTTCTTCTTCTTCCTCCTCCTCCTCTTCAACGGACCCGAGAACGGAGGAAGGAAGATACAGACAAGGAAAACAAAATACTGAGATGGATCCACATGCTCTCCTCCCTAACCTGTTTCTCTGGCCCAGCGATATGAGACGCGGTGGATTCACGGAGCCATCTGCCCACGCTTGGCTCTACACGTGGGACTTCAAGGTCTGAGGTGCATATCATGTTCTTGTACAGTCAGTTGGAATCTACATCCCCCCCCTCTTTCTTCTCAACACACAGTACATACACACACACACACACACACACACACACACACAGGCCCAAGCACACACACACACACACAGGCGAATACGCACTCACAAAAACCACACAAACACACACACAGACCAACACACATGCACAAACACACACACACACACAGGCAAACAGACTAATGCACACGCAGTAACACATACACAAACACACACACAAATGGCAGCACACATGCAAGCAAGGATGCACGCACACACACACAATCGCACACTCTTATTTCATTCTTTCATTCTACAATCTACCCTGCGTCTCTCTCAAAGAAGAAGAAAATACAACTCAATCCACGTTACTACAACTCAATCCACGAAATTGTTACTAATAGCATTTAAGTATTATGGGATTTGCAGTGGGTTTGGCACTGGAAAAAAAACAAAATATATTTCTCTTGCAGTGTAAATTAATGGTATGCAAGGTGACTAATCCCCAATACATTGCAGCATAATTAACTTCTCAAGTAGTCAATTAAGTTTAGCTACTCCCAGGAAACCAGAGAACCTCTGAACAAGCGAATCGTTCTCGCACAGCTCTTTGTTCACCCCATGACTACCATTGGGTTTTCCAACCCAATGTAAACATTTGAACTTCAAAGGATAGCTAACTAAGTCATTTAGACTTACAAATACATCCAGTATTCACCAATTCTATTCACCGAAAGTAGTGACATATACTACCTGTGTATATTTTGGCTAATGTGCAAATAAAAGTAGGAGAAGAGAACCATGCTGAATGTGACGCATGATATTAGCCGTACCGACCACAACTCCTTTAAATATTTTACCCTGAAGCCCCCCTGACATTTTGCTAATGCACGATGAGTACTGCACCCTCAAATGTTGATGGAGCTTCAGAGGGACCCGGTGCCTCTATTCCCATCCACTACAGAACAGCAACGTCCAAAACACTCCAACCAAATTAAAGGGAAGAACTGTTTCAGGAGCTTCTTAGTATGCATTAAGGCATGACATTGTGATAGTAGTTAACAGGAAACAGCATAGTTAACATTTAGCAGAACATGATTCAGACCCCTAATTAAAGCTACAAATGTATGCAGGAATGACTTCACTTATTTTCTGTGCACAGCGTTGACTCACACAAGCCCATGGCAATTATTAAAATGGTTCCAGTGCGTCTGCGTTTGGACACTCATTTTCACAGTGGTCTCATAGAAGGCCTGACTTTATTAGAACAAAGCTACTTAGAGTTAGAAACAAAGCAAAGCATGCTTGTAATTCATTTACAAAGTCTTTTTTTTTCTTTTTGTCCGTCTGTGTTTTCCTTATGAATACAAAATTATGGTAATGTCGCAGGGAGGAACAATGGCTGTGATTGAATGCGTCTCTGCACGGGTATTTTTCTCTCAAAGTAACACTCTATCCGTGAGCAACGGATTCGATTTAAACAGCCCATACAAACTTGAAGAATACATTCTTATGACAACGACAAAGGAAAAGTGAAATCACCCGCTATTTCTCCTTTTTTATACATAATATACGTAAAGAAACACTGAAAAACTATTCAAAAGCGTTTTATTTCCTCGAATCCCTCTACTTCCCCACGCCTCAGCGTGAATACCCTTATCAACCCAGCACACTCTTATCACACTCTGCCCGCGGGACACTAAAATAAAGTCCCACCAGAACACATTTTGATCAGGGCATGCTTCATCCAGCCAACATTTATCAAGTCCGCCGTGATGAGGTGGCGGTCGTGGGGAGGGGGGGGCGGGCGAAGGGGGGGGGGGGGGGGGCTTCATCATCCAATTAAGATCACGGTTCAAGCGTTGCCATGGCACAAAGCTGCCAGGGCCCTTGAACCATCCGAGGCGACACCTGAAGACACCTCAGCAGCCTTTCTGTTGGTGGTGGTTCGTCCACGGGGGCGGCCCGCCACCGGGAGGCGGGCCGCCCTCCTCCCACCTTTTCTTCTTCCCCCTCCTGCCAGAAGAGTTTGGCGGCTTTGTCGCTCGTCTTCAAACGGTGGCCGCTCAGGGCTCGTTTGAACGTGTCTCCGGTGACAGGGGCCGTGTTCGGCGCGCGTGACAATGAGTGGCACGCACCATGGCAGCGGCGGCACAGGGGAAGAGATAACAGTACGTGGCGGGGGAGCTGGGGGGAAGCGGAGGGAGGGGGAGCTGGGAAGGAGGGGGGGGGCATCAGGGGCGTAGGGGACTTCAAACCCCTATTCTTTTAATAGAGGAGCGCTGCGATCCGCCTCTTTGTGAGGTCGATAAGCGATCAAAAGAGGACACGAGGGGTTAGAAGACGGCCACCGTTCTGTGTGAGGTAAGAAAGGAAGTAGGAGTTGAAATGAAAAAATACATGACAGGATGACAAAGTTATAGGCCAAGTTAACAACAGGCATCAAAGGACATATTTTCGAGGGAGAGATTCGGCAAACTTCCCAGTAGTTCGTGTGTGTGTGTGTGTGTGAATATGTGTCTGCCTTTGCGTTGTGTTTGTGTCTTTGTGTGTGTGGACATAAGTGTATGCCTGTGTCTGTGTGTGTGTGTGAACATGATGTATGCCTGTGATTGTGTGTGTGTGTGTGTGTGTGTGTGTGTGTGTGTGTGTGTGTGTGTGTGTGTGTGTGTGTGTGTGTGTGTGTGTGTGTGTGTGCGTTCACCTCCACGGTAGCTTCATACGGCTTAATACAGACAGCTTGAAGGCAGCCAGCCTTGAACAACGTGTGCAGTCATCTTTTGTTATATACGACACAGCAGTTACTGTAGGACAGCTAAGTAGAGAGAAGTGTCTAAGAGAGGGCTCACCGTTATGCCACGCAAGCTCTTTTACCACCGTCTGTAGCCGACTGCTCAAACCCTACAGCAGTCAAAGAGGAAATAAAAAGCTGTACTGGCATGTCAACACTGCCAACAGATAACATCAATATACAGAGAGAGAGAGGGACAGAGATCTAGGAGGGCTATTAAAGCAATAGTGATGTAAATCAATGGCAGGATTTTTTGGGGGGGGATTGTGACAATACATTTATTGACTGTATCCCCAGTAAAAAAAAAACAGTCAATTTCCATAATGCTGATTTTGATAAA
Organism: Gadus morhua; assembly: GCF_902167405.1. Classification (NCBI taxonomy): domain Eukaryota; kingdom Metazoa; phylum Chordata; class Actinopteri; order Gadiformes; family Gadidae; genus Gadus; species Gadus morhua. Next base: position 22,650,278 of record NC_044054.1, on the reverse strand, counting down.
AATAGTGTCTATATATTTCCACTTTTGACTGTAACCCAATGGCTCACGGTTTAGAGGTATGGTTTGCAAAATTCAATATATCAACTAGAATATCCTTGTTTTTTAAAGATTTGGGTTCTTGATTTCACTCGCAGGGCATATCATCTATATACACAGATACAGACATACACACCGACAAACAAAGCTATACCAAACCCAACACAAGCACACAAGGGCACACACAAGCAGGCACGCACACACCTACACGCATCAATCCCACTTTGACACTACATTGATTAAAGTATAACTGAATCTTTCTCCAGGCTGTTTTCATCCACACTTCTTCGATCTCTCTATCTCTTACCAGACGAGAAGCGTCTCATAGCTGCATGAGGGCAAGCGGGCCTTGAGGGTCTGACAGCCTCCGATTCGGGAATGCTATGAAGAAAAATAATAACTGACCATGAAGAAAGGAGCAGATCACTACTGATGAATTATCCACTCGAGATGAGGTTTCACCTTGGGTCTAGGCATGAAATAAGTATAACTAGTCCAAGAAAACCGTAATCGTAACAAAAGTCATTTTCTGTAATTGAAATAAATTTTTCTATTATGATGATATGTATTTTGATAATGTCTTTAAGCAGGATGTATCATTTAGTAGTCCAATATAAAGCCTTCACTGTTGCATAGTGTTACTGAGACTAAAATAGGTTTGTTCGTGAACGTTGAGTGGCTGGTCCATGCTGGCCCATGTTCCACAAGTTTTACAATCAACACCCACCAGGACCATCCCGACATCAAACCGGAAAGGGGAATGTATAGCAGCATAGCGCTATTGTGGTGGTCATTAAAAGAATCACACACCTCAATAGCAGAAACTTGATGTCACATGTTTTCAAATTAATTATAGTGCTGACGAGGGGCACTCAAGACGCCATCACCGCTATGAGTCTCATTTTGGCGCTGGGTGTATACCTGCCAGGGAGAAGGCATATTCTGAGCAAAGCCTTCAGTCTGCAGAACAGTTTCTACCTAAAACGCAAATTAAAAAGTAACCTGCCCTAAACAATAGAATACATGAATTACATTTCCCTGGATACATCTCACGTTTGAAACACACAAATCACTGTTGGTGACCCCCACTACCTCCACAACGGTACAAAGCTCGTGAAAAATGACATGGCTCCAGTTGGCCTGTATTGCTCATAGATTGTATAAAATACTGACTTTGGATGGATGATCATTGTTGGACACTATTGCAGCCTTAAAGGTGCAGTAGGTAGGTAGGATTTATTGCCATCTAGCGATGAGCTTGCAGATACAACACAAGTGTATTAGTCTCAAATGGAAAAAACCTGAAGCCTTGGCCTGAAAAGGTGATATGGTTGGCCAGTTTTTTGGAAGGAACCAATCAAACTCTGTCAAATAGGTTATATGTCTGTCGATTATCCTTAATAAATTGATTACTACTAGGCAAAAACTTGAACGGGAACCAAGACTACACTCTCGCCTTAGGAAATTTGAAGGGACCTGTTGGCATTAGCGGCGATTCAGCATAAGGCGGTATGCACTAGAGCCCGACCGATATATCGGCAGGCCGATATTATCGGCCGATATTAGGCATTTTTCAAACTATTCGTATCGGCATTTATAATGGCCGATAAATGAATATAAAAAAAAAAAAAAAAAAATCTGCCCACCAGAGGGCGCTCTAACGCCCAAACCCGGTGATTAAGGCAGAGTGAATGACGGAGATCGACGGTGATCATCGGTGTTGTTCATGTGGGCAAGTGTGTTCATGGTAAGTTGGCAACTGTCACGAGACATACATTGCTTGAATAACAATTAAAAGAACATCCCCATCAATTCTCTAAAGTCGATAAGCATGACTTAATTCATAACTACCATGTCCAGTTTTGCTGTTGTTACGTGTTAGCTGTGAGTGAAAAGGATTTAAAGGATAACTACAAATAACCAATGTTAGGGAAATGTGTTTGTTTTGTTGCGCGTTTCTGGATTTTTTTTTAATATATATATATATATCGGCCGATATATCGGCATATCGGTTTTTTAAATCACAAAATATTCGTATCGGTATCGGGCTTAAAAATTCTATATCGGTCGGGCTCTAGTATGCACCGATGGCAAGACTTTTCTACAGCGCTATCACTGTAGTGCTGCCGCAGCTCATCATATTTGGGGTCTAATAAAAAAGATGTAATCTGAAGCACTCATACTTTTCCCGTAGCCAGTGGGAAGACACGCAAAAATGTCACCAACGTCCTTAGACAAAGTGTCTCGTTAAGGTTTAAAAGGTTTTAAAATCAAATACATTTGTCTTCTTCGGAAACCTCCATCCTGCCACTCATAGAAGACTTTCCCTCCGACGCAATACCTCTGTAACAATTCAAGAAGCCCTGCGTAACTCCAGCCATTCCACTTGCTGCTTTCCAGCACAGGCGCTGTGCAGTCCACAACTGCATCAAGTAGCGTGGGTCAAGTGATGAGGTTTCTTTTTGCATTTAGTTATTTAGTCTGTAAAACTATAGGTCATAGCTTACAAGATAGCAATTATGATAAACAATGTAAATGCATCGTCTTCTAGCGCCATTCCACCATTCTGGGTTACTTAAGATAAACCTTGTGGTGCCCCATAGCGGGCTCCATGGAAGCAGACCCACTCCATGTGTTGATACCAAGGGCTCACTCTAAGGTAACAAAAACCAAAAGATTCTTATTTCCATGGGATTACAAACTCATTAAACATACTTATAAAAATTATATTCCATTTCTGCCAGGTCCATTACGCTAAATGGCACAAAATTCCACAGACTACACCACAAAATAGTTACAATAAAAAATCAACGAGCACAGGAGTCCTCTTTGATTTGGAGTGTGTAGTTGATAAGAGATCTTTGGATTTTCTTTTGCATCCGTAATTCCTAGCAGTGATAGCATTGACCTCTTGATAATATTCTAATAGACGCTCCATGCCATATGGAGACTGCATGCACAATCAGGTTTTACACCCCTCTTCATTAGCTGTCCACTCCTTAACATAAAAAATGAATGCCAAAAATACCACAATATCATTTACATAGGAATAATTGTAATGCATTGCTTTTATTTTAACAGTTTTTTGCTCTTGGACAAGTCGTATATACAGTGATTATACGTATAATTATAAGCAAACTTAATCAAACAAACAGACCATAAGGGACAGGATGGAAATCAGTCCCTCAACATATGCTGAGGTCAGAGTGGCTGTTTGTACAAATTAGATAGATAGATACCCTACTGGGCTTTGCAGGGGAGGGGAGTAAAATATTGAGCGAAATACATTTATCTTTTTAACTATTTAGCTGAAATTTATTGTCTGATATCTGGAGAATAAAAAAACAACATAAAAAGATTTCTCATCAAGTTTGCATTCCAGGGACGGAGATTTTACAGCGACCTACCAGACTTGAGTTGATACGTGTCCCTGGAAAAAGCTGGCCTCGTGCAATGATAGGGTCTGAAATTAACATGGCTGATGATGATAATATATCATGGGTTTAACTGGACTGGGAGATGTTATACATAGTAGCTGCACAGGAACCCTGGTAACAAAGCTAGACAAATATGGGGCGTATGCAGACACAATGGTGGCTTTCTTATATTCATCTTCTGTTCCTATGGTATATGGAGACATGCAAGATTGCATTTAATTTATTCTGCTGGGTGATTTTATTTTTGTCTTTTTTATTTTTTCTCTCTCTCCATTACTCATGTGGGAGAGAGATAGAAAGGGAGAGAGGGAGATTAATAGGGAGGAAGAAAAAGAGAGACAGAGGTGATCTCAGGTGAAGCAGATAAAATCTTTAAAAAAGTTGACCTCAGAGAATGTACACAAGGATAGTCTGGCTTGGTATCGTGGTTTGAAATACATGCTGCCAACGTGTTAGGGGTAAGGTGGAAGGGCAAGAAAAAAAAAAAAAGCCAACTTGTGCTGGTACCGGTCGCAGATTCAAACACTTCCTCACACACTCACACACATAAGGAAGATCCCTATGAAAAATGTTGGCTTGCTGAGTCTTTTGGCCCGGGACTTACCCAAGGCACTTAGTACAGCTAATGCTAGACTGATTAACATAAATAATAATGATTAGCATTATTTCATGTCCGTTTGCACCCTCACGTTGCCAACACTTACTATTATACCGCAAATTGAAATAACTTGTCGGCTTGATGTGATTTAAGTTAAGTCGCGTGCGTGAGGGATGTGTGGTAGATTTATCAAAGCGATTTCACACCATGCCATCATACTTCATCTCTTTCTTCTGCAACCCCACCATGAGTATTTGATCAAAACTGCTATTACTGACAATTTCAGATGTTGAAATGTCTAAAAGACTGAAGAATTTTGATTGACACTGTGCTCTCCGAGCCATTGTGTGTTAATGACTTCAAAAGGACCCCCATGAGTTGCAATGGTGCCGTAATGTCAGGGATTTTGAGTTTTACGCGGCTTGACAAGTCCTGTGTTCCCGTGGGGTTGTGAAAGGAAAAAAAAGAAAAACAGAACAGCGAGAGACAGAGCCCGACTGCAAGGAAAATGAAGGCAGAGAGTCAGAGACCGATGAACAAAACAATATTTTCAAAATGAGACCTTTCTGTTGTACCATGTGTGGAAAAATTGAAACGTGGACATGGATACCATTTCTTTCTCTTCACTTTCATTTTTTTCTGTCACGCGCCACGTGACTAGATCCCATGGAGCTCAAGAGTTTCAATGATGAACAGAATCTTCGGCTACATTTCCAAGTCAAGTTGCCTGGTGTCTGAGTTGATCAAACTGACAGACTTCCCGTGCCCCCAGAGATGCCAAGCATGCCAGAGCCCTCCTCTATCCCTCTCGTCTCCAACCAGGCATTGCTGTTGACAAACCCGATGTGGCAACTTGGGTGCAAGCATTTTCTTCATTGCCGCCTCCACCCTACCCCTCCAACCCCCGATTTCCTCCCCGTCACTCCCACCTCACAAAGTACTTATGATGCACTCACCAGTCCTGGTTAATATATGCCTGCTCTTTCCCATTAAAACTATTTTCAACAAAATAATTACCAATACATTTGCTTAGACTCCTCAGGCTCAAAGGTTCCCACAAGTTGAAATGTATTTTCCCTTTAATATGTCACCATGTTGTTTTTTTTCCTTCTGTCCATTATCAGAGAGGCCATGTCTTGGAGGTTGGTAATGACCTCAAATGCTACTTGTGCCTCCAGACAGACACAACATTCAGGGTAACGGCCGAGTTCCTGGCCAATTATCTGCTTGCGTCGAACACAAGGAAACTTTCAGGGGGGGCAATAGACAACCTTGCCAGAAGCCACTAACAACCTAGTTTTGCAAAGACCTTTTTTTCCTTGGGTCTGCACTTGACAAGGGAAGCAATCATAGTTCACAAAAGGACATTTGTAAACAAGGCACATTGAGCCATAGAGCGGTTGTAGTCTTTGTTTGAACGATTACTTCAAAATGGATTAATAAGAGGCCTAGGTCCAATATAACATACATTGTTATATATGAACTTGTTTAAACCTAAGCTTTTAGTTTGAAAAGGGAAATCCATTTGTGCTGCAATTTCTTCTTCTGCAGCTCTCTTTCTCTCTCTCTCTCTCCAGCTGCAGGGAGTATATGGTGCGTCAAGTCCTGCACACAAGTATCTCTCTCTCTCTCTCTCTCTCTCTCTCTCTCTCTCTCTCTCTCTCTCTCCCTCCCTCTCTCGTCTCTATTAATAAGACGGCAACAGACAACACCATATATTGTTGTTGATTGCCGTTTCTTCAGGCCCTGAACATGCCCATCTCCTGTTGATTTTACATTCAGCCCAGCAATTCTGCCCAGTCAGCAGTAGAAACCCACCGCATTCTACCCAACCCCGAAGGACTTTCAGAGTAAGCATGTGCACTCATGCCAGACCCCCTAACAACTGCAACCATTAAAGCCATGCAACACTACCCCATCAATTACAGAAACGCTGCGCCCCAAACCAGGGTCCAGGGGTGCTGGTCCATGAACTTTAAATAAATTGCATTGAGCCCACCATACAGGATGTTTACCAACCAACCAATCAGCCCGCGTTGACCACCGGTCCATAGAATGCAGTGCCATGTTACAAAGGCTATCCCTGTATAAAATTATGGTAAAATATATTGGGGTCATTTGTTATAATAAAAGGGCAACGGTGCTTCCGTTTCTGTTGCCCCTGAATTATTGATAGTGAATTTATTATGCATTTCATTTTGTGGTGTCAGCCTTGGATATTTTTTTCTGAAGGACCTATAGAAGCACCTTGTGGCCATTGGTAGATTCATCACCACGGGGCAGGGTCATTAGGTGAACAGTGAGGACCGCTATAGCTATGGCAGGACCATGACTTAAAACAGCATAGGGTGTTTTTCAAAGCTCGGAAAATATAGAAATATAGTTGGAAAGATGAAGAATTATGCCTTTTTTAAATTGTGACCATAAGAAAATGGTTAAATCTCATGTTATGTGGTTATTTTGCTTTGTATATTTAGAAATAAATATATTAATATATTTATTTCTATATATACCTTGGCCTTGTTGTGGCTGTGATCAAGACTGGGCCCCTGGGGTTCTCACCAGCCAATACTAATTTCCAAATGTTTTAACATGTATTTGAAATGTCTGCTTGTAACATACTACTCTGTATGTCAATGATGGCACCCGTTGCACTAACCATCCCTGGAAGGAAGAACCCCCTACTCTACGTTGCTGCTCAAGATTTCTTCCTTGTTAATAAAGGGAGGGTTTTTTTACTCTAGGGTTAAGAGGATGTCAAGGAATATGGCCCGTAAAGCCTTTGGAGACTAACTGTCATTAAGGGCAATTCGAATAAAATTTACTCGACTCGACTTTGGTTTCAGTGAGAGGGTGTACAGACTAAACCCAAGACTTTGTCAAGGACTATGTAATTAAGTGAGTTAGTCTCCAAGCGATTCTCAAAGATTATTGATGCATAATACATGATCTTGGCTGTTCTCATATCTGCTGTTGGAACTGATGAGTGATGTTGAATAGGGGATCTATTGAAATGCTATGAATCCATAGCAGTGATTAGGCTTTCTGTTGCAACCACAGCGCAGATACATACATGAATTAAAAAACACACATTGAAAGACACATTGCAAAGATTATTAAATGAGCAAAATCTGGTTTATTTTTGTGTGTGTTGGTCATGATCTCTAGACTCGTATCCATTGGCAGTTGATGACAGCAGGTGAACAAATGTAATCATTTTCTAAGAGGTTGTAGGGACTATCTACCAGGGAAAGTGGTCGTTTGCAGAACACGGGACAAAATATTTTATTTTCCTTTATTTTAGTTTTTCCCTCGATGACAGGACTAGAGGGTAAATCTGTCATGATAACACATTTTTTTCCGTTACAAATGTCTCATTAGTAGCAAAACAGAGCTCCCCAAGATGTGATCCAGGATAATAAAGAGACAATAGTTATCTGGAAATATATTATCAATTCAGAACTTAAATTCTGTCTCAGTGGAGTTGGGGGTGGGGAGGTCTGTTAAATTGTTCATTAGCGGAAAAACAGTCCTACGTTAATATCTTTTTTTATATTTCCTACTGTCACAATTTATCATGAAGATTAGATCTGTAGGTGTCTGTGTGTGTGTCTGTATGTGTTTTTGTTTGGTTGTGATCTATGCTATTAGTCTCTTTGTACGAGTGTCAGTGTATGTGTGTGTGTGTGTGTATGTGTGTGTGTGTGTGTCTGTATGTGTTTGCGTTTGTCTGAGTTATGGTCTGGCTGTGTACGTGTATGTGTGTGAGCAGTGCGTCTCTCGGCATGATATTGTAGATGTGTATGTATTGATGTGTGTTTGTCCGTATGTGCTTGGGGACGTGTGTGTGTGTGTGTGTGTGTGTGTGTGTGTGTGTGTGTGTGTGTGTGTGTGTGTGTGTGTGTGTGTGTGTGTGTGTGTGTGTGTGTGTGTGGGGGGGTGCAGTAAGTGCACTCTTAAAATAAAGATAAAGAAAAGCAGAGCCCATGGCTTGGCTGGAAGGCACCGCTATCTGCCCTGTAATCAGCTAGAAATGTATCCGTCTTTGTGCCCACTCACATCTAGCCCCAACACCTCCCCGCACGGTAAAAAAAAACACAGCAAATCCGAAATGGGAAATAAGAGAGAGGAGATGGGCCGGTGATAGAGTGAGAAAATATAGATGGAAAAAGGAGAAAGTCAGAGAATAAGACAAAACACTTATCTCCCTGTTCGTTTTGTAACACAACCAATGTTAGACCTCCCCCCTTCCTACCCCGAACACAATTATTATTATTATCATTAGAGTTGTCGAAGTGACATCGGATGACATCGAAGCCTAAAATAGGTGTTGATCATAAATGTTAATTTGTTATGCACAAGTGAAGATGTTCCATGCTCCAGGGCACTGTTTGGTAAGCAAATTAAAGCCTTGGATGAAATTTTCTACTGCATATGTAGCACTCTTCTGGAAATGTCGCATAATATCCATGTACGGTGTATCATGCAGGCAATCAAAAACACAGGCAAACTGTGTATGGAACCCCACACACACACACACACGCGCGCGCGCGCATGCGCGCGCACACACACACACACACACACACACACACACACACACACACACACACACACACACACACACACACACACACACACACACACGCACTCACGCACTCACACACACAATCTACGACCCCATTCTGCTTGCCCCGCCTGGAGTGCAATAAGAGCAGGGAAGAAGCGGAAGGGAAGTGAGTCGGTTTCACACCTGACTCCCGTCGTTATCTGATCTGACTCCGGGGCCAGTTTTTTTTATAAGGTTACCTCCCACTCATCCCTCATTACCGGACCCCACAGCGCTGCCAATTATCGCTTTAGATAAGACAACAATAAACTGCACTCGGGGTCCGGGGGCTTCTGGGTAGTTTATCAGCCCTCTTGCTCCTCCCACTTAGACCCCCACCCGACTCGGCGTCCTGCACCCTCCATCACCGCTTATCAACTCTTGCCTTACTACAGCACCGCAAAAGCCTTCACGACCTCGCGGTTTGTTTGTTTCCTCACCCCTCGGTCCGTACCGATCTCTGTTGTTTGTTTAATGTTTGTTCCATGCTGCATGGTCCTGTGTGTGTGTGTGTGTGTGTGTGTGTGCGTGCGTGCGTGCGTGCGTGCGTGCGTGCGTGCGTGCGTGCGTGCGTGCGTGCGTGCGTGCGTGCGTGCGTGCGTGCGTGTGTGAGGAAGCGAAGAGGGAGTAGCTCCTAGCTCTGTGGTTGCCCGGACGTGGCCTATTGAACGTGTGGTGGACAGCAAGCTGATGTTGGGCTGTTTAGAGCCCGGGCTGACAGCCAAGCGGGAGTGGCTGCACCAGGCCAGCTGAGAGGTTTAAGAGGGGGATCTGACCGTATGTCGTTCGGTGAATTAAGCAGTGGAGAGTGTGGCTTTGTGGTTCAAACTGCCACCGGCGTAGGAAGCATAAGACGGAGCGTGTTAACGTTAATGGTTTCTCTGTGGAACATGCAGAATCTCAACGTCAAATGAAAAACCCATCACCTGCAAGATAGACTTGCTGGTGAGAATACTTTCCCTATCAGATTTAACTTTGAGTTACTTTTACTGCACGAAGCACATTATGAACAGGGTGTTTATTTGTGATATGAGTTCATTTATCATAAATGTATTCATTGATTTAAGAGTTGTTTGAAAGGAGCCATCAGATTTCAGCCAGGAAACTGGCTGAAATCTGAAAGGGTAAAGTTTCTTCCACGACAGCCTTCACCAAAAATGTTGATGTTCGTTACCTGAACCACGTGGAACTGCTGAATCTAAGAGTCTTAGCCATTCTAGTAAAGGCCACATCCTGCACAATGCTATACGTCTGCTCTGCGGCAGCAGAGTGCTTCAACCCTTTTTCTAACCTGGACTACAAAAGTGGTATTTAAATGGCTTCCTCACAAAACGATCCTATGCTTGAGTTGCCTTGGATGAAGTGAGTGTCAGTGTCCTCCTAAAGAGTAGTAGTGGTCGTACTGATTCCACATTTATAATCTGGCACCACATTTTTCATGATATCTTTTCTAAATATGTTTTTGAGGAATAAACTGTATATTGATAGAGATGGGTGTGTTTTTTGCAATGAACCATGCTTAGTCACTATGGTAGATTTGGCTTAGATATCCTTACTCTTCAAATCAGGGGTGTCAAACGTTTAATCCGGCCATGGGGGGAAGTGATGAAATAGGCTTAACCTCAAATGCCAAAAATGACAACACAACTGCATGCTGCACAACAACCTAACCCAAAAAACTGATAAGAAAGCAGGTACATCAAATTGATAAAATACTTCCCAAACTAACTTGGGTGGCACTACATGCCACACTAGGCCCATAATAATCAGAAGAAGGTTAAAAAGCTGCTTACTGCTTACGTCAACCTGCAAGATGTCCCTGTCAAAGAGAAGAAAAGTTGATACAGAAGAAAAAGGTTCTGAAGGATAAATGTTTATTCACTGCAGTCAATAGAAAACAATTGCGCCCAGGGCAAAAATAATATATTCGCCAAGATTATAATACCCACAGAGATTGAGAAACACACAAGTGAACTTTGTGAATAATTTTATATTTTCAGGCGTATCAGAAGTATTTCATTGTTTATGTCCATCACCAATGAAGCAGCATTTGAATGTTATGGTCCGAAACCTCAAATGAGGTTGTGTCACCCCTCCTTTGAAAAAAGGAGGGGTGAAAGCTTGAAAGCCACTTGAAAGCCACTCAAAAAAAGAATAAGTTCCCGATCCACCAGCCAATGAAGCCATCAGACGAGAAGCTTTATTAGGCATTATGAGTCGGGTAACAGGGGACAGGCCTTTGCTCAGCCCTCACTAGACCACAAAGGGTTGAGTAGACGGGTTCACAAGAAGCCTGCGCAGAGATAATTGATTATGGACTCCCAAGGCTACTGCCAGTCATAAAATAATGGCATTGAATCTTCTTTGGACGTTCCCCACCACCATGGCAAGATAATAAGGGGAGCTAAAATAATGTGTGTGGGTGTGTCTGTCTGTTTGTGTGTGCATTTCTGCATGTGCGTGTGTGTCTGTGTGTGGGTTTTTTTGGACGGTTCCTCTGTGCCTTGTGTGTGGCAGATTTCAGTGTTGACACCAGTCTCTAACGACAAAATTGTTGGCAAATGGCAGCCGACGTAGTGGCATTCATGAAGCAGGGAGGGTGCCACCGCCACTGCTGGGCCTGTTTGTGTATATTTATGTGCGTGGGTGGGAGGTCAATCCAGCACAGGAAGGTGTGGGGGAGGCGGGGAGGGGGGAGACTTTGTGATCGTACCACAATATTTCAATGACACCTCCAGTATTGTCAGATATTTCATTGTTTTTATTTCTTTCTGTTTTACCAGCTATGCAAACTCCAGCTGTTACAAATTGATTCTGGAGTTACCAACAGATGTATTGTAAATATACTTTAATTGTTTGGGAAATGTGCTCTCTACGTGATACCCATCAGTAGAAACAGCAGGAGGCAATGGAGCGGCAAGTCCAAGCACACCCAGAGACCAAGCACACCCAGACACCAAGCACACCCAGAGACCAAGTACCCCCAGACGCCAAGCACACCCAGAGACAAAGCAGATCCAGAGACCAAGCACACCCAGAGACCAAGCACACCCAGAGACCAAGTACCCCCAGACACCAAGCACACCCAGAGACCAAGTACCCCCAGAGACAAAGCAGATCCAGAGACCAAGTCCACCCAGAGATAAAGTCCACTCAGAGAACAAGTCTGTCCAGAGACCAAATTCGAACGAAGTGAGCAGAAATACCAATGTCCTCTCACAAAATGCTACATGATGCATTATGGTTTTGATTATGTTTCTGCAAGATGCCCCACCAGCTCGTCGTTTTCATAAAACATTTGATGCTTTTCATCCTTTTCCCTTTGCAACTAGCAATTCCAATTGTTACAAATCTAGTCTAAAATGTGACAAGCAAACGATCAAACGCTTCTAATCGGTCTACCCACCATCCCTGTATCTGTCATCCTTGATAAATCACTAACCTCACTGGTTGCCATGGTGCTGGCATGGTGTTGTCATGTTGCTGCATATCGCTCAACTTGCGGAACCCTTGATGTATGTTTTGGAGACAAATTTGAGGGGAAATTCAAGCGTAAAAACTGATGAGGAGAGGCTGAATGCAAGAGCTCTTGCATTCAGAGGCGCATTTGGCTGTCGCTGGTGCATTGGCACAGTGATGGGGTTGCATGGTAATGCCAGGGAACACACATCATTATCCGGAGGTGAGGCACTTGGTTCCCACTCACCACCACCCCCACCTTCTACCCCATCACCACCCCTTCCCCATCCCTTCACCCCCATTCCCGCTCCCTTTCCCCGGAGTTCTTGTGTACAAGTTAAAAGACTGATTTACATTTATATTGCGAAAGCAAGGAACATGGTTGTAATTGGTGCTGTAGAGGCTGAGCCCCACATTTAGTGTGAACATGGCTCACACATACATACACACATACACCAGAATGGATAAATATACGTAGAGGCCAATGTATAAAGAGAGGCCTACAAACACACAAACAGATGGCATGCATATTCTGCCGTTAAAACAATAAAATGTTGTGCCTATTGGTAGGCAGCTTTGAGTGAGTTAGAGGGTCCATGTTTGCACGTCTGTGTCCTTGTATGTGAGAGTGAGAAAGAGCGAGAGAGCGGAAACTCAAACTCGCCATGCATATCTCTTTATCCAGGCAGTTAACTGAAGACAGTACCCACAAAACAATAAAACAAATAGCAGCCTCCATGCACAGCCCTTTCCCCTAGTTCTGTCAATAGCATCAGCCCCTGGCTAAGCACTCCTACGTCGTCCAGGTGTCAGGGAGAAAGAGCCAATGGAACTACAATGTGTAACATGTCCCCATGGATCTGTGGTCAACAGACAGCTAAGATGCATGGATAAAGAAGTAGGGGTGTGGGAGAAGGAGGCGATGGGTCTTGTTGATGTTCCTGCAACACCCAACCCCCCTCCACCCGCCTATTCTAAACCTCTTCAGACACATCTCTCCCTAGGCTTGCAGGCCGGGCAAGCAAATGATGAAATGATTGCAGGAGGCAAAAATACCCGAAAAGATAGTGAACGTGTAAAAAAATGGGACGGAGAGACTCAGGCAATTGGCCATGCGCCTACAGTACAGTGTGTGTGTGCACTCGGGTCATGTTTACAGCTCGGAGAAGGGAAATGGAACAGGCACAGTAAACAAGTGGGACAGTCATATTAATGGACTGCAGGACTGGTTTGGCAGAGCCCACTGCTCGAGCAGCCTCAGTGCTCGCTTCGATTCGGGAGCTCCTCACCTCGTGGGCGGACAGTCCGCAAGGGGCAGAGCATTAATCACCCGGAACTTCTCATTAGCAGGACCCCATGAAGACAAACACGTTCGATTGTTACTGTAACCCACACACCCACCCCACCCCTGCCCCGGTCAAACTCCCACACCTGCGCCCAACAAATCACACCTACCAGAAATCAATCAACTCGCCTCGACGCCTAGCGATTTCTAGTCGATCAGGGGTGATAAGGGGTAATATCCCAGCTGCTTCTCATTCTCCCGGACCCCCGTGAATGCCTTAATGGCCGTTAGGCGGGCTCCATGCCTGCCTCAGGGCCTGGCGATGCCGGAGGACTTAGCAATACTTTCCTGTGCATTAAGTTGTTCGGCAGAACATTAATCCATTGGTAATCTGGTAGAGAAAGCACGCTGTTCATCAGCGCGGGCTAAAGGACGGGCTGAAGCTGTGCGAATACCTCTGGGTGTATTAGAGGATTCCAATCTTATCCCGCCACACACACACACACAAGAGCCCAAACACACACATCCAATATATGCTGTTTGTTTGCAGCAACAATTTATGGTCAGTGTACTGCGAGGCCTGAGTATAATGTAGGGAGGATTGCACGGCAGGCTGGGTAGAATGGAGTCAAGAGTGTGTGCTAGTCATATTCAGGGTTAGTTTGTGTTCAGTTGTTATCCATTCATGGCAGAGGTGAAACATCTCTCCCACACTCCATATATGCAGTGTGAGGTTACTCTCTGTGGTACAGAGAACGGGCTGAGAACAATGTTAACACTGACATTTATAGGAACAAGTTGTGAAGTTGTGTCACCCTTACTTGACATTCTTGTTGTATATTTTTTTAAGAAACATAATGATTGTCAATGTTTCAATGTCTCTCTGGGCGCATGTCTTCTCAAATATTATTGATGACAATACAGAGCATGCATTTGATATTTTTCTGTTTAAAATATGTACGCATACTCAATCAAGACAAGGTTACAGGAAACCCATTAGAGGTGAGGGAGGGGTGGTGTGGGGAGGTGCAGGGTTTGGCAGGAGAAGGTTGTCCTTAAAGACGGATGAGGCATACACAATCACAATCACGCTCCACCGCTAAAGTCAATATGGCATCCCTGCCTTTAAAGGATGGGGTGACATGCTGGTCATTACCCCCGCGAGAGAGCAAGAAAGAGCGAGGGAGAGAGAGAATGAGGGAGAGAGAGAGAGAATATGAGAACGAGAGAGAGAGCAAGGGGGAGAGCGAGAGAGAGAACAATAGAAAAAAAGAGAGTGAGCAAGAGAGAGAGAGAGGGAGAGAGAGCGAGGGAGATAGCGAGAGAGAGAGGGGGGGGGAGAGAGAGAGAGAGAGAGCGAGAGAGAGCGAGAGAGAGAGAATGAGAATATGAGAACGAGAAAGAGAGCAAGGGGGAGAGCAAGAGAGAGAGAACAATAGAAAAAAAGAGAGTGAGAGAGAGAGAGGGAGAGAGAGCGAGGGAGAGAGAGAGAGAGAGAGAGAGAGAGAGAGAGAGAGAGAGAGAGAGAGAGAGAGAGAGAGAGAGAGAGAGAGAGAGAGACAGACAGAAGGAGAGAGATGTTGTTTTGGTCCCTCTTTGGACTTAGAAGATGTTTCAAGTGTGTTGTGGCAGCATGCTCAATCAAGTGACGGCAGCATCATTTCGAAGTCACCACCTACGGTAGCATGAACAACACTGCAGAAACAGTCAATTCAGGGGGACCATTGTCTCCAATCCCTTAACATTGATATACATAATGTGTTTTAATTGATCTCCGTTGTCGTACACGAGAGATGGAATGAGTGCTTTACCATTCTTGAGGTAATGGTATATACATCAAAAATATTTGAGTGTTATGCAATTATTCCATGTGAGAAAAACTACAGATGATGAGAAACTTTCCTTTTTTTGTGTAAAATCATTAATCCCTTCACCACAACAAAGGTACTGTGGGAGCATTGTCACCTGACCTATGTCAGGTGACTCAAATCTTACATCAAAGATAAACCTGCTCTTGTATCTTTTTAACAGCAACAAATATTAGAAATTATGTATAATATTAATGATACAACCCAGCTCCCACTCTTTAGGAAAAACAGGCCAAATGTTTCTTTGTACGAGATAAAGATATCTAGAAGGATCACTTTAGTTTCAGCGCTGGAAGTTTATGTTTCAGCTCCCTCCTTCTCTCTAAAGTTTCTCTCAGCGCGGTAGTTGACTCTAGCTTACTGGTGAAGTAGTTCAGCACATAAAGCTTAACTATCGGCTCTATATCCCCACAGTCCCTGATCAACACTAAAAGCCATTACGAGTTGGAGGCAAAATGTATTAAGAATAAAATATCAGGCTATTCGACATAAGAAAGTGTCTCTATTTCTGCTGCTTTTAATGGCCTGGATAGTGGATAGTGTGGCAGGGACCTGAAATGACTCACTTATATCTTAAGGTTTGAATATATAGTTGCTCTTACTTTTCATTAAAATGTGCCCTAAACACACAATGAATAGCGGCTATTTTTCTCCTCCAATATGGAAAGGTAACCTATTTCATCAAACCAACTTATAACAGGTCTCCCCGATGTAACTGCTCAGTATTGACTTTTGACTACAGTAACAACAGAAAAGACTTATATATTTAACATCTTCAGTCCCAACCATTGATGCTGCTTTATTTTAAAAGGCGATGCTGTCTGATCTTTCGCCAAGGCAAGGAGGCTGAGGAATCGGTTCACAATAAAGTGGAACCATTAAGTAACTGGGGCAACGGCACATCTAGCAATTAAAAAGCCGAAGCATTAGGAAAAAGCAACCTATTATCTCGGAAGCATGGCAGATCATACTAAGTATTAATGGTGAGGTGGAAGGGTGCATATATCATGATATAATTTACCCCCCTCTTCCCTAAATATTATATTGACATTGCCTTAGCCATAATGCAAATATTTTACCACGCTATTGTGCTGTAAGTAAGTTATACAAATAAGTAAACAAAATCCGGTGTGTGCAATAAATTCTCGACCTTCTTCAGCAAGAGAAAAGTCCAACAGTAAAATGTATCTTAAAGAAACATTCTGCTAGCATTGGGAATGATCTATGACTTTCTTTATGCACTTCTGAACCAACAAGATTAGTTTACACAACCCAAAATAAGCAAATATCGTCTGCCTTGTAAACAGGATACATTTGGCAGTTGACTGTAGCTATTGGCAATAATAAAAAAAAAAAACATAGATGTGGGACTGGTCTGCAAATCGCACATCCACTCCTTTTTATTTCTCACACTTCTTGGGACAGAACCTTCACCCAGATTCCTTCTGGCCTTTCTTTCAGCAGAACTCAGCCTCAGCCTTGTTATCTTTAGTGGTAGCCCCTGACAAAATAAAGGATATTTCCAATTACACGTGGACATTGGTCACGTCCATCACCGGCGTGGAGCGGTGGCGGGAGGACACACGCAAGGGACAGGCCGTGCACGCGCGGTGTTTGGCTAACTGACCCGCAGCACAATGGCGGCCGCTCACCTGCATCTTGTTAAACAACGAACCACTGGTTTTGCAGAGCGTATGCGCGTGAAATGTGTGTGTGTGTGTGTGTGTGTGTGTGTGTGTGTGTGTGTGTGTGTGTGGTGGGAGAGGGGCAAGGGGGGGGGATGAACAGCCAATATTAAAGTGGAGGATGGGCCTAGGGTGCCTGGTGATCTTACAGCCACAAATACAGAGGTGCTTAGGCTGTCTTTTATTTTTGACGATTCCCGCTCCCTCACCTACTTACATCTCCCTTGTCCCGTCTCTCTGTGCCGCGGTGTACAGGTGGTGCATCTAGCTGCCGATGACAAATATGGCTGCCATCACCTGTGATTATGGTAATGACCCTCATGCAACTTTTGCCTAGGAACAATTAGTCTGTGACTGGTAGTCGTTACGTGTAGCAAGCAGTGTGCAATGGAAGTCTGTTAGCGTCTTTAGTGCATAAGCCTTGGCTTACAGTTAGACTAACACTTTATTAACACTTTATTAATCCCTGAAGGGAAACTGAAGACCCCACAGTTACAACAGAACTGTTGCCCACTTGTGATACATTGCACATGCTCCCAAGAGTATACGCCTTACAATAATCTTGAAAATGAAATTGCTTATCTGAAGTCTGATGTAGTTTATTATACTCTGCCGAAGGTTCACTCCCAATATTCAAGGTGTTGTTCCCTCCAACGGCGACCCGCCATGATTTGCATCTGTTCAATCCCCACCTCAGATGCGGTTTGATTTTCACTGAGTTCCAGAGAACAGAGTAGAAGGAGAGCTCTGCTTCTCTCCTATCCCCTTTTTTTTTGTTGCCCACTGGGGAGAAGGCTATAAAGCACTGCTTCTGGAAATGAAGTAGTCATTTGAACTGCAGCAAATAGCCCCTCTCTCCGACTTACAATTTAGAGAATGCGGAGGGGGTATGTGCGCGCGGGTCTGTGCGTGTTTTTGTGTGTGTGTGCCTATGTGTGTGTCTGTGTGTGTGGGGGGGAGGGGTGAGAGAGGGGTGGCGTGTAGTAGGCTCACCCTCGACATTGGTGCGCGCACGCTCATACGCTCATAAAACCAGGCAATAAAGCTGCTTTCCTCTTGAGAGTTGATGTACGGTGCCTGAAAGAGGGCTGCTGAGAGCCATATTAAAGGCTTTATTACCAGTGTCAGATTCAAATTAGCACTAGTGTGAGTGTGTGCGTGAGTGTGCAGGCGTACACATCCATCTGTTGTGTGTTGACCACACATGTGAACCGTACCAGGTAGGATTTTTGCTCAAGTCACACATGGCTGACTCCTAATGCCCAGCCTCACCATTAACTTGGGCAATAACGGTTTGAGGACATCCATTTCGGAAGAGGGGAGCGTGGATGGATATGTGAGTTTAAAGCAGGGAAACCGGCACGGCGCCACAACAGGTGAATTAGATTTCAATTTCCCTCCGGGGAGGGAACTTGGAGAACATGGCTGGAAGAGCATCAAGACACTTGATTAAAACCAGCGGAACAGCGCTTTAACTCAGCGTTTGCTTCTTGTTGAATCACCTTGCTCACACTCACACAAACACACACACGCACGCACACACACACGCACAAAAACACATACATATATATTCCAACACATACAGTACATACCTACACACTTATAAACACACACGTACACACACACACATACACACACACACACACACACACATACACACACACACACACACACACACACACACACACACACACACACACACACACACACACACACACACATATACACGCACATGCACACACTCGGTTTCTGTGCAGGGCCAGCACAGGCACTCTAGTATCATTGATTGTGCTAGACTTCAAAGCAAGATCAACAATTCCTTCCAAACAGCTGCATGGGCAACTTTACCTGTTGTAAAGTTCGATTTCGGATTAACATCTTCCACACGAATGTAGAAAAAAATAATAGACACAAATGGGAAACGAGTTTATATCATTGTTTGGTATTTCTGCCCACGGTCAAATTCTAACTGTAAACAGTATTTGGCGCAAATGCGATGACTTCAGCAATAACATTAACAAGAATAACAACAGTGCAATCCGACAAATAATACATTCGTTTCAAGATGTGTGTTTCTGTGTGTGTGTGTGTGTGTGTGTGTGTGTGTGTGTGTGTGTGTGTGTGTGTGTGTGTGTGTGTGTGTGTGTGTGTGTGTGTGTGTGTGTGCGCGCGTGTGCGTGTGCGTGTGTGTGTGTGTGTGTGTGTGTGTGTGTGTGTGTGTGTGTGTGTGTGTGTGTGTGTGTGTGTGCGTGCGGTGCGTACGTGATGCCAATAAATCAGGATGTTTGAACTCCAATTAGAGGGGATAGGCAATTACATAATCGTAAGCGAAAAATGGAAAATATCCAAAGGTATTTTAGGGTAGGCCTAAATCGCATTGACAAAGAATGGTTCAGAAAGTAGTTCAAGAACACGCTTAAGAGATAATGATTGGACTGCAGATACATTCATACGAATATCAGCAGGCCTTAGGGCTGCTGTGATGCGACGGATTGCAGCTACTGTGGACATACGTACACATGCAGCTACTGTGGACATGCGAGCGAGAGTAGCCCCCATCCGGTTTGAAAACAGAGATACGCAGCCCAGAGAGCAGTCATTAAAGTGCAGAACCCAACCGAAGATAATTTTTTGGTATGGCAAAACGTTCCCTCCTTCTGAAATCGTATTCTACATGCAGCATTTAAATGTGACTTTTAAATCGTGTCTGCAAACTTTTTTTCAAGCAAAATGCAATTAAAAAAGAACTGTCTGTCGTACCCCTTTTTTAGGGAAGATTAGAAGCGGCTTGTTGTATCACTACAGCTTCCCCTGGTCACCAGCGCGTGAAAGCCACTAAGGACTGCCGGTCAACAACAACATGCGACATCATGTTAAGAAGTGTACAAAATTGAACGATTTTGCGGCATACTGACAGTAGCCTAAATATCCTACCCAAACGCAAGGCACTGTTGTTGGAGCCCCTGCGCGATGCTCGGGGTGCCAGGCGATGCGCGCAAAGCCAAAAGACAAGCCATTCAAAACTTAAACATATGGCGGCAGTGTACGATACAAATAAAACAATTTCACTCACCAGCACCGGCGAAACACGAAAAGATAAACAGCCAGTGAATCATCTTTCGCGAGAAGTGCAAGGAGATGTCTTCTGAAGGCTTGTAATGTAAACGCCGAGGAGGAAGTCTGGGCACCGCGTTGAGTTGGACCCTGGAGCAGAGTTGGCCGTTGACGCCAGGCGGAGCAGCCCGGGCTCGGCCACCTGCCGCTCACTGACACCGAGCCTCCGCTTCAGCCAAAAAGTCTGCTTCAAGTGTTCACTCTTCAACTTTAGCCTCTTCTTGATGCAGTTCTTGTCTGTTATTGTTCTGTCTTCTCCACTTGCTTGCCATGCATCAGTGTTGAATGGCGCGCACCGTGGGTCCCATGATGACGCGAGCTCGCGCTCTATCTTTGGCAGTTTGGCTCGCGCTGCTGTCTGTTTCTTCTGAGTAGTGTCTCACTCTCCCTCGCGCCTATCTCTAGCCGGCTATTACTGAAGCTCTGTTTTCCCGCTACAGTCAGTGGAGAAAGGTGACTGGCTCCTCCCTCTCTCTCGTTCTCTCTCTCTCTCTCTCTCTCTCTCGCTCTCTCTCTCTCTCTCTCTCTTTCTCTCTCTCTCTCCCTCTCTTTCTGGCTCCCGCTCTCTCTCTCTCTCTCTCTCTCTCTCTCTCTCTCTCTCTCTCTCTCTCTCTCTCTCTCTCTCTCTCTCTCTCTCTCTCTCTCTCTCTCCCTCTCTCTGCCTATGCCATTCAGACGCTCAGGCTCAGGAGCTATCTTTTCTTTTTTTCCCCCTTTTTGTTTCCTTTTTTTAACCAAGGAAAAAAGTACCTCGAGCCGCTGGAGCATGCATTACCATTTAATGGGACTATGGTATAATGTTTAGCACTTTGCACAATAGACGATAAAATATTTATAGTTGTTGTCTGTGCAGAGACCCAATATTCAGGGAAGACGAAGCACAATATCCACACGGAATGATATCATGAAATATTTGGAAGTGTAACTTGATATAGCTTTGGAGGAATGCAGTTAGGCTCCAGTTTGTGCCCTCTGTCTATATATTAACTCTTGGCTTTTGATACTGAATAATGCTTAAAAAATAAATAAAAAGGTTTCGTCAGTCAAAAGCCGAGAAATGATGTAGCATAAGCCTTTGTGAACACATCAGCATATTCCAAAAGATAAATGAGATATTCTTTGTAATGGCATTCAGGTAGCCGACTTTGCACTGTGCTCATTTCATTTGTTCATTGATTTCCAATTTAGAATAATTTGGTTTTCTTCATCTGATTGATTGATTGATTGATTGATTGATTGATTGATTGATTGATTGATTGATTGATTGATTGATTGATTGATTGATACATTGATTGATGGATCGATTGGTTGATTCATTAGTGTCTAAAGATGATCCACTCCGACCAAAAAAAAGCACCTACACAGGAATAAGCAGCCATGTTGAGTGCTACTGGGAGGAAATTACATGTTCAAGCTCAACTAGGAGGAGGACACTCAGTGCTGTCCACATCGGCTGCTCCAGGATCCTTCGCTGAAACAATGGCTTATACTAATGTATGCTACGCCGACCTGTTTCCAATTTAATCCAACACGCGCATTTGAAAATAAAGCACTATTAAAAAAGAGCTTAGTATCCCATTGAATTTTTTATATAGCCCTCTTGTGAATGTTTTTCGTCATGATGAAGTAAACTATGCAGCATATTTTCGCCCTAGCTCATCGACTATCTATTTATCGGTGGGTTGTGTTTAGCTCCTGCAAATGGATTTTTATTGTCGACTCAATTAGGCGGGTAAGTTTTAAGAAAATTTGTTATGTCACAATTCTAATACTTTTACAATTAGGAATCACCTTCAAACAAAACAGACTTGAGGGAAAAATAATATTCCTTTTAAGAACACAAAAAAGGCATCTACAAAATTAATGCACAGAGCAAATTAAGTGGAGTGCAATCAATTAGTATAATTTATTTTTCGGTTTTTATTTTTGTCGCTTATTTTTGTATTGTTTAAAGTCACCACTATGGAGGAACTTGGCCCTGAAATATTTCCTTATCTGCACCGCACCAGGGATAGTTAAAATATATCAAACACAAATCAATTGAGTCTTGAAATCGCACGTGAAGCTGAATTGCGTTGACCTCTACCCTTTCCTTTTTTTTTTCAATCTTCTCCTTTTCTCCAAAAGAGATTATTTATGCACGTAACAAATATTTATTCCCTGTATTAAATTAAGCTGACCTTGTATGTTGCCTTGCCCTTCCATCATCAATAGTTTAGATGAAGGTATTTGCACACCAAAGCTCCTGTCTTTGGCACAGAAATATTTGTAGTGGGTGGTTCAAAAAAGAAAAACTAAAAACACATTACCGAGTAGAACAACAACATGTAAGCGTTGGCATTTATTTGTGTGCGCAACAATTCTGTTCACCAATTATCTCTGTCGCTCATCATTTTCCGACTGAACATTGTGAAGTGGCGGCAATGTCTTTACTTTCTCGCTGTCGTTCTTTTCGCAGCAGCGGACCCTTTTCAATAAACACGCGTTTAGAGCGAGTTGTTTTATATTTCCTCAGTGTGAAACACCTGAGAGCGTATGAAGCTGTGCTATTTCAAAGTTAATCTCAGGAATGTCGAAGCCCTCCATCTGTCTGCAGCCATACACCAAGCGCTCTCAGATCCCTGATAGCGCATCACAAACAAGAAAACGCACAATAATTCAATGCCGTTAGCTTGAACGACTGTTCTCCAACCACAACACAAACAACAAAAGCACACAAAAAACGATGATATTCATCAACTTGGTATTAATTCTTCTAACCGTCTGCCGCTGCATTAATCAGCTCACTCTGTGGAAGGAAATACCTATGCCGGAGGTGTGTGTGTCTGTCTGTGTTTGCTTGTATTCTTGTGTATTCGTGTGTGTGTGTGTGTGTGTGTGTGTGTGTGTGTGTGTGTGTGTGTGTGTGTGTGTGTGTGTGTGTGTGTGTGTGTGTGTGTGTGTGTGTGCATTTGTGTGTGTGTTTGTGTGTGTGTGTGTGTGTGTGTGTGTGTGTGTGTGTGTGTGTGTGTGTGCGTGTATGCATGTGTGCGTGAGTGCATGCATGTGTGCATGCGTGCGCGTGTTTGTGTGAGTGAAATAAAGACATTTTCCTCTGCATATTATTCTGCATATACTTGGCATGGATACAGCGCAGAGTAAGTTCCAGGCGCCGAGACTTCCTCAAGAGGTCATCCAAACTAATTCCTTCGCGGTACTCAGGCTCGGGAAGACTGCAGCACCAAGAGAAATGAGACTTGAAAGGAGCTAAGAGCACTGTCCCTGTAAAGCAGCTGGCCAAGGCCCATTCACTGCCTGTGGTGGATGGCTATGCAAATGCAACCTGGCAATGCAATATCTGTACACTCTCTCTCTCTCTCTCTCTCTCTCTCTCTCTCTCTCTCTCTCTCTCTCTCTCTCTCTCTTTCTCTCTCTCGCATAGATGTTGTCCAAGGCTGTGATAAACACAAAACAAAGCCGAAGTGATCTAAGGTGTCATTATGCATACATAGGGAGGCCTGCTTATAGTTTGTTTTAGTTTGTTTGTTAAAGTTTAAGTAACACAATACTATAAGGGTATATTATTCAACCATTAATTAACATTAGGTAATGCAGTAATAAGCAATAACTAATAGTTAAATAACTTAAATGATCTTAGTCAGATAGATTACTCATGGTGGTCATGTTTACTAATGGTGTTTATGTTAACAAATGCATACATTATTTAACAGGTTAACAGGGTTTACCCTAGCCCTGCTGAATAATGTATAAATGAATACCTTCACCATGACCCTTACCCTAACCCTGACCCCAATGCTAATGATTTATATTAAAGCCTATTACTGAATTTACTTATTTGAATTGCTGTACATTCATTGTAAAGTGTTACCCATGGTAACACTTTACCATCTCCCACCATGGGCATGGCATTCCCACTGCCAGGGTGGACATTTGTTATCCATTTGGGCATGTGTGCACTATTTTGAGGCGCTTTGAAAAAAGGCGCGAGTTTTGTGTTATGTGAGGTGTGTGTGTGTCTCTTTTATCTTGTTTGCTGTTGTGTGCCAAAAGCCCCTTGTTACGATTTCAGTACACTGGAGGACATGCACATATTCCTGTCTAAAACCATTGAGGCTTACACAGAAAAAAGCTTTATAATAAAAAGCAATTCAAGCCAATCAGACTGAGTTCAGATGAATAGGTTTGATTGAACTTGTTTTGTGCTTGGCTAACAAGCAGTGGTAATCGACACAGTACATGCTGTGATTGACTTTGAGGTAGTGTTGCTTGTTATGAAGAGCAACACATGCAAACCTCATCTTCTGTTCGAAGGCGATGCAGGTTTTGCATTGTATTTGAATTTATTCAACTTCTTAACCATGCGATTATGATTTCCATGTTAAACAAAGTAATTTAAGGCGCGGAAATCCCAATGGCTTTTCTTATGATTGTAAACAAAAGGAATAAAACAATTAACTATGGGAATACTGCTCACCTAGACCTCAGGTAAGGCATATACGGCGCATACAACACCACCCAATGCCGCATGTAAATGATATGGGTATTTCTATGTGCCAGTAAGTGAATGCAGATACACTATACTACCTTTTCACCACAGTCAAGGCAACAGAGTATAGCTGTTCCCATTCGGGAGTTTGGAGTTTCCTGCAGCACAAAGTCAGCTCTGGCACAGAAAATTGCTCTGACAGCACTTAGCGCAAACGTGAAGGGAGCTACTGGGTGTTGGCCCTCACACAGACACACAGGCACACAAGCACGCACCACACACACACATGCACACACACGCACTTGCACATCACACACACACACACACACACACACACACACACACACACACACACACACACACACACACACACACACACACACACACACACACACACACACACACACACACACATCGCTGAAGGTAAACTTTTGACCAAGTTACCTACCCATGGAAGAACCCAGGGTGAGGCAAAAGAAGCGGGAGACAGAAAATAAAGAAATATAAATATACAAATAAATAAATAAAAAGAATCAAACGAAAACACAGCCCACCTCGACAGAGGGACAGTGTTACTTAATGTGCTTACACTAAAAAAGTTATTTTTCTCTCTCTCTCTCTCTCTCTCTCTCTCTCTCTCTCTCTCTCTCTCTCTCTCTCTCTCTCTCTCTCTCTCTCTCTCCTCCTTGTTGTGCCTCGAGGTGCATGGATGACGAACAGCACTGAGAAGAACAATGGTCTGGGAGAGGACACGGTGCGGCGTGTTTGTCTGTGCTGGGCAACGGGCGCAATCTCAGTAATCAGCTGCAGTCCAGTGTTGTAAACCCTGTTGTGATTGCACTCCCCGGGTTATCTGATACAGCAGAAGAAGAGTGCTGCAGCCATCTCTCTCTCTCTCTCTCTCTCTCTCTCTCTCTCTCTCTCTCTCTCTCTCTCTCTCTCTCTCTCTCTCTCTCTCTCTCTCTCTCTCGCTCTCTCTCTGTCCCTCTTTCTCTGTTATTTTTCCTCTCTCCTCCTTCCTCTATCTAACGTTATCCACCTATCTATCTGTCTGTCTCTGTCTATTTATCCTTCTCCTCCATTCCTCCTTTCTCTATCTAGATATCTCTCTGCCTCTCTATCGCTCTCCCCTCTTCCTCCTCTCCATCTATTTAACTCTCTCTCATCCCTCTATCTATATATCCCTGTCTGAACCTGTCCATCTCAGCCTCCATCTCTCTATTTCTCCTCCTCCTCCTCTCTCTCTCTGCCTGTCTGTCTCTCTCCACCTCTTTTTATCTATTTCGCTCTCTGTCTTTCTCTCCTCTCTCAATCTATACCACTCTCTATATCCTGCTCTCTCTTACTTCTTTTTCTTTCTTCCCCATCTCCCCCTTTCTCTATATATATATATATATATATATATATATATATATATATATATATATATATATATATATATATATATATATATATATATATATATATATATATATATATATATATATTTATACCACGGTCTGCGGGAATACTCGATTCTGATTGGATGCAGGGTGTGCATTAACTCCTGATATACGGACACCTGGACAAGTAGTTCCGTCAAATTGTCGGTTTACCGTTCTCAATTAATGCGCTAGCTGGCGTATCGTCTCTAAAATAGTAGTAACCACAGCAACGGGAAACAAAACAAAGCTCAGCGGACTATATTACCTCCCGCTACCTCCCGTTCTAAAGTCGTAGCTATGGTCCGTCCTAATTACTGGAGGAGTGAACAACGTTTCCGTTGCATGAGAACCCAACGGGCGTGTAATGGTGGTTCCGGGTATTAGTCGGACCCTCAGGCGTAACCAGGGAAACAAATGTATGTTTTGTGGAAAACTTTATATTCAGATTGTAAAACGCATGAAAATATAAATGAATGGTCTTAATTTGGTCACCGTTGGTAAGTGACCGTGGTATAAGCGGGATAATGCCCTTCGAGGTGTCCATTATCAGGAATTAATGGACTTCGCGGAGGCACCTCGTCGGGCATTATCCCTTACATATACATACTGCTCTCGCTCTCTCCAACCCCCCCTCACTCCCCCCCCCCCCTTTTCCTCTCTATCCATCTCTCTCTCAGACTTTCCTCAGGGGAAGACGCCCATTCAAAGTGTGCTTGGTCTGTTGGACAAGAAAGGTCAAAAGCAAGAGGAGTAATTGTAGGGTTGTGCATAGTTACTGCTCATAAGCCATTGTAACTGCTCATAAGCCAAAGTAATAATGTATAAAGGAGAGAGAGAGAGAGAGAGAGAGAGAGAGAGAGAGAGAGAGAGAGAGAGAGAGAGAGAGAGAGAGAGAGAGAGAGAGAGGGAGGGAGGGAGGGAGGGAGGGAGGGAGGGAGGGAGGGAGAGAGAGAGAGAGAGAGAGAGAGAGAGAGAGAGAGAGAGAGAGAGAGAGAGAGAGAGAGAGAGAGAGAGAGAGAGAGAGAGAGAGAGAGAGAACATATATATATACATACATATATATATATTTATATGTGTTGGTGTGTATGTATATATTTGGTGGCATTATATTTCATTATTATGCCGGTGTAGCACTGATTGCATTTTAAAGTCACAAACAACCCGTGATTGTGATGGTCTTCGTAATTGTTGTTGATTACAAAGCCACGGTGGAAAATTGTGTCAGGAATTATGGTTTGCAGTTGTGGGAATTGTCAGCATGTAAATAAAATGTAACCGCATCAGACCGCGGCTGACATCCATGTGACTGTAGTGTAGACATTTCCCCAAAGACAATCAGTGTAACTGCAGACAGTACTTCCGAACAGGAAGAACAACAACGACACTTTAGGCAATTTCCGAGAGGATGTCAGCAATCCGTCTTCGTGCATTGAATTTCCTCCGATGGTCGGTTTGTTTTGAAGAAACTTTCTTGGAAATTACATACTTACATACTTGTTTTGTAGTTAATAATACAATGCACAGTGGCTACAACAGAAATGTCTTATTGTATTTCATGGTCGTAAAAAATATACATTACAGAAACCAGAAATGAGATTCTGGGTCAAAAGTCTTTGAGACTTACATATAAGTTACCATTATAACTTACAGTTATTATGTCAATTCACATATAATGTGAAATGGAAAAGCAGTCAATCTGTTGATAATCCAAATGTGTATTGTATTGACTTTTAATAGGCCATGTATTATTAATGTATGTCTTGCTCACCTCCTCCTCCTGTTTGAACATACACAGAGCACAAAATAATCAACGATAACAGGACCTGATGTACTTTGTTATTAATACTCAAAGGTAAAAAGGGTTTAGTGTCGGTTCGCTCTTTCACTGCCAAGGCTAAAGTCCAGGACTTATTTAGTGAAAAGACGTTTAGTGATCTCAGTGCGAACGTTTGAATGGACTTAATTAGTTTGAAAAGGCATTGATGGTTATGAAGATGTCAGTAGCCGACATGAGCCGTTATCACTCAGAGTTCCTACAGGGCCCAAGGTGATAAAAAATACCTACTAAACTGGTGGGTCAGATTTAAACTCCTCTGTTGTTGAGAGCGATATTTTGGGTATACTGTGTTTTCTGTCACAGAGAGAGTTGTTGAGTAAAGTCTGTAGCGTTGAGGCTAACACTGGAATCAAAATGGGGGACAAGTGAACCATGCCTTATTCATCATCGTTACGCTAACCTTAGTATGGAATAACGCAGATTAAAGACCTAATAAAAATGTTATATTTAAAGAAACACACTCAAGGTCCTTAAGCGCTTGTTGTATGAATGATACAAAGTTCCACCTTCATCTGTGAAGAACTGTGCCCATTTTGTTATCTCATCCTTATGGAAAGAGCTTAATCTTAAAGTAATCCCGCGAGAGGGAGTACCAGTTTGGTTGCAGGTACGAGGCCAAGTGCTGTTGATCACTGCTTTCATACAGCAGACGGTTGTGTAATAGCAGGCTGTTGACAGTTGCTTTGTGGAACGTGTGATTCCATTGAGTTAACAGCTTACGATTGTTAATGTAATAAAACAATTAAAACACCTGTCAAGCAGAGGGATTAATGTATTGTTAAAAGTCCCAATGCTGTTATACTCCTTGAGTTCTATATCAGCACTCATGGAAAGGCTATTTTCCAATTAAATTACTCGGTAGGAACTAACTGTTGTAAAGCTCATAACACACCATAATAACAACGTGTTACAACATCACAGTGAGCACGGGTGGCAGTGTGAGGCTTATGAGGTTAGGTATCATTTAAACACTAGAAATCCCACAATCGATAAATCATCAAAACTCAATCTGCAGCGCAGATCGTTATCACCCTTGTGGTGAAATTACACAAAAGTGCACGATCCAATGATGAAAGGTTTGGACTTTGGAAATCAATCAGCGATAAACCGCAACCAGGAATCACTTACAATTAACATGAAACCAAATACATGATACGACTTTTTGCCGATGATTTTTTGACCACAAAGAATTCTGTGCAGCTCACTTACTTTCAGGCCCATTATAGCTTAATGGTAATGGTGTTACCAATAAACGTCATTGGATCTTTGGCTAGTACTTTTTAGAACTATTGTCATTTTGGTCATGAATGGGGTGAATGGCAATGTTTATCTGTTTGTACAGGTAAGAATATAGTAAATTGTCCACCTCAGGTAAACCCTTAAGCAAAGAACATAAAGTTATTGATGAATTGTGAAATATCTATTGTGAAAGCCACTACAAAAGTATGGGAATAATCTCAGGCATCTAGCACATTGTATGGCACATAATATGTCTGTGTATCATTATTTCTAAAATAAATATTCACTAATAACTACTTTGAAGTCCACATTTGGGGAGGCCAAGCATCTTAAGGGGGTCACTGCTCCACCACCCACTTCCTACCTTTCAGCTGGGTATCAAACACCTCACCTAAACCTCCGCCTGTACTATCCTGCACTCCGTTTGAGCAAGTTGTCTGTCCGAACGACACAATCAAGCGTGATGTGATTTCCAGGACTGTCAGTCTACCAAACAGTGGTTATATTGATCATCTACAAAAGGCTTCTCCATTGTTCTCCAGTACTCACTTATACAAGTCCCAGCAGCCTGTCTGCTGCTCCAGCTTGCGGAACCCATCACAGCAGTATAGCCCAGAAGCACCGGCACGCTTCGACCTGTCAGAGTTTGGTTACAACTTTGTAAACCCCCCCCCCCGTCCTGTCAGCTGTTTACTCAGCCCTATTTGTCTTGCAGAGAGTTTCACAGTCAACAGTTGACTAATGAACCGGCGGTATGTGTTCACTTGAAGAGCAGTGTCTTTTACTCGTAGCACTGCTCGCATTTTAACAAGCCGGCTGTGAAACATCAAAGCCGGAGAGCCCTGGGCTATTCCCTGATCACTTGGGCTGATTGTTTTTTTCACAAATGAGGAAGAGAGTAGCATAACAATATTATTGTTTGCCAATGCTGACACTTATTAGCACGTTTATACTGTTGGTGGGGGTGGGAAAGAGCAACACAAGCTTAAAGAAAGAGTGGCACATCTCTGCTGTTTGAGTGTTGTCTCGCGGCCACCCTACAGGCGCCAAGTGTAATACGGTTTCCTTGACGGCATCACCTTTTGCCTTTTGAGATACCTTTCGCAGCATTAATCTACACTTGTCAATTCAATGTTTATTCATTTATTTGTTGAGAAAATATCATAATAGCCCTGACACTTTCCTGTTTGCTATTAATATTTAGCAGGCATGTTCATCAAAAGCAACCTGCACTGAATACAGATACATTCATTCGTTAATGAGCATGTAGGGATTAGGCATCTTGCTCAAGGATTTTCACATCAGGAATCGAACAATGTAGCTTTCGGATGGCAGATGACCATCATTGCCATTACACCATCCTATGTCATTTTCAGATGCATCATGCTCAATCCAATTATTTAACAAACATGCCAAACAAATCCAAACTCAAACAGTAAGCATTGCCAAAGCAGTCCATTATATGAGGCTGTGAGGTCCAGCTCTGAGACAATTCATCCCAATCCTGTGCATCTCTTTCCCTTTCCTCATTTTGCTATGTTTCTTTCTTTGCCCCTCTCCTTCTATATAGCACTATCTCAACAAAGGAGGAAAAACAAATATATAAAAGGCAGTGTACCCGGCCCCCTTAAGGTAAGGTTGGTTGTTTATCTTGTTTATGCATGTGTCTGTATGAGTGTGTGAGTGTTTGTGTGTGTGCGTGTGTGTGAGTGTGTTTGTGTGTTTGTGAGTGTATGGGTTTGTGTATGGGTGGGTTTGTGTATGTGTGTGTGTGTGTGTGTGTGTGTGTGTGTGTGTGTGTGTGTGTGTGTGTGTGTGTGTGTGTGTGAGAGTGTGGATGTTTATGCATTCCCCACACACCTACAATTCCAATAACCGCTGCCTCTTCCTTAACTGGGATTTACATACACACACGTATACTCACACACACACAAACACACACACGCGCAAAGTGTTTGTTCACAAATGCTGTGTGATGTGCATGTTCTTAAACAACACTATGCCAGTGTACACACAGACACACACACACACACAAACACACACACACACATACACACACACACACTGGGGTTGGGGGTGGGGCGCGTTGTGAGGTGTCAGCTGAAAAAGCAGACGTCAGATGAAAAGGCTGGGGAATGTAGAACAGGTGGCCCAAGGAAAGAAGTACGGTGCACACCGGGCATGTATAATGAGAGTATATAGCCAGAACACAGATTAAGCCTAAACAAGATAAATTCAAGATCCGGGGTCTCTATGGTAACGGGCCTACCACTGCATACCCACATCCCATGCACAAAGCAACACATGGAGACTGATGGAGTGTTTCCCAATTTCTCAATTAAGGTCCAAGAACAGAAGCCATCTTTCACAAGGAGTAACAAAAAATATATATGTATAAATATATATATATATGTATATAAATAAATATATATATATATATATATATATATATATATATATATATATATATATATGCTTGATCAAATGATGAAAAATGGCTGAATGGATGGAGGATCCTTAAAGCCATAGAGGGCATCTTGTCGGAGCCCACTTTGGGTTTCAGGGGGTCTGAGTTGCTAGTCCTCTCGTCTGTCAGCGGTTCATTCCCTAACGAAGCGATAATTGGGAGAAATGGTGGAGATGAAATGAAGTGAAGACTCCAACCTTCTCCCGATGCATTTGGGGAGAGCTGCAACGTGCCTGTCGGCAACTCGAAGGTGATTGGTGCTCCATCTCCTTTTCAACAAAAACATGGGGGGGGGGAAACATGGAACAGATGGCAGCTTTGGGGGTCGATCTATTCAGTCATAGGTTTAGGTGAAGCTCAGTCGATGATGACCAGATCATGTGGGTTAATCCATTTTCAGGCATGTCAGGGAGAAAATGTCCACTTCCACATGCATG
>NC_044054.1:22555800-22615800 GCF_902167405.1 Gadus morhua | reverse complement strand
CAGTAATTGCTTTTTCATTAGCTGAAAAAATAATAATGCACGCTCAGACAGGTCAGCCTACGTGTCTGTATATTTATTTGTATCTCCGTAGGGCACTCTGACTGTACGCTTTCTCCAAAGCCTTCCATTATCTCTAAGTCATAGTCATAACGAACCATCTCCTGTGTGTAATTAAGGGTCCGATCAAACTGTTAGTCAGCGACCCATTTCCACACGGAAAGGAAACACAAAGAAGACCAAGTGGGAGGACACGGGGAGCGTCGCTCTCCGCTCGTAGGCGGGTTGATAGGTTGAAAAGCAGAGAAAAGTAAATCTACAGAGGCCATCAAAATGCTGCGGCAGAGCATCGAGATAGCAGGGGGGGGGGGGGGGGCGTGTCTACAGAAAGGGAAAGAGGAAATAAGAGACAGCAGGATGACAAGAAGGAGGAGGAGGAGGAGCAGGAGAAGAAAAGAAGAAGAGGGAGAGATGTAATACAGTTCTCCAGTGAGTGACACTTCAATTAGCCACCGCGTCCTGCGTGGCACTAACGGTCAGAGGGTGAAGGATGGGGCGAGGGGGCAGGTCATTAAAACATCTTTAAAAAATCCCAAGTTTACCCAAGGCCGGTGATTAAAGATCTGCTCCCTGACAGGGTGCCAGACCTCACTCCCCCAAGAAATAAAGCCAATCTCATTCTAATAACAAAGGGCCAAAGTGACTGCACACATAATGAAGCAGGAGGAGGTGAAGAAGAAGGGGAGAGCAGGGGATTGGGAAGAGATAAAACTACATCTGCCCGGGAACTACCTGAGCATCTGCCGTGCATCCCCCCAGCCAGCATGCCGGAGAAAGAAGTAAGATGGAGGAGGAAGCTTCCAGGGTTCTTGTATGGTGGTCATACATTGTGTGTGGTTCCTTCCTGTTTGAGATGGGTGCTGTAGCAACACATACAGTACATGTCGTCCCAGCATATAAACCATGTGTAGACCCTACTCCTAGCCCTAGAAGAAAATATTACGGTGGAGAAAAGCATCAGGGAGACCACAATCTTGCAAGTGTATTGACTGTATTCAATATTAACTGTTGACTGTTCTTATTAACGTGTATTTTTTTTTCAACACCATAATCTCATATTGATTTTTTAAATACTACGTCTCTTGCGAGCATGAGTTGATGTTGCTATTTCGGCTACATTGTGCACTAATGTAGAACCCATGCAGTCAGATTAAAATAAAAAGAGGAATACATCAGCCAATTAGGTATTCAAAAGAGAACTTAAAAAGTGAACAAAAATGTAATACTTGGCTGGTGATAAGATATGTAGCCACAAAAGTATTGCATGCACTAGTTTTAATTGACAATCTGCTCTATTTAAAGCTCCTTAGACATGAGCTTCCCACACATCTGTCCGTTGTTGCAATACTTTATTCCACTTTTAACACTTAACAACGCATGAGAGTTATTTAGGGCAATGTTTTCATGAAACATGAAATAAAACTAGAGGAAGAAAATATGTTTTGCCCGCCATAAACCAAAGCACAACATAACAAGTATTTCCCAAACCTTGACAACATGCAGCCAACCAAAGCTGTTCCAGTTGTTCCGGAACTTGACTCCGGAACAACTGAAAAACTAAAAATCAATGCAGGGCGTGTGACCCTCTTACACTTTCATCATCCATCATATCAATATTGTTTTTGGTGTTTAAATGTTTACATTTTTGGTTGGTGCGAATCAACAAGAATAGCAACATGGGTAAAACCCTTTCAAAGGATCTCGGCGCCTCGACGCCTCTTCAACTATTCATCATCCCCTCGCGTCTGTCGTCCCGCGTTGGCCCTCTCTTCACTTAGAGGCCCTTCCAGATGTACACAGACTGTTGTTCCTTCCTCCAGCACAGCCTGAAGTCAGCTTTCATCACTGTGAGTCTGCGTCTTCCAAAGACACGCCGCAGTGCGATGCTGTGGCTTTCGTCGCCATCATTCTTGCCACATAGTAGGCCCTTGTTTAATCTGTATTACTTATTTATGCCATATTCAGCTTGAGAAATCCAATACTTCCAATCTATTGCTCCATCTCTACATTATTGTATTGATAATGTGGAATAGAAAAACAAAAGTCTCTCATGGGCACTCCCGACACAACAATATGGTGTCTCTTCAGATGATAAGTGGTTGTCTTTTTTTTATATACTTACTTA
This sequence comes from Gadus morhua, assembly GCF_902167405.1. NCBI lineage: Eukaryota > Metazoa > Chordata > Actinopteri > Gadiformes > Gadidae > Gadus > Gadus morhua. The sequence continues at coordinate 22,613,618 of NC_044054.1, read as the reverse complement.
TTTTTATGCTTAACAAACCAGGGAAGTGAAACATATTTTCAGTGCAGCAACACAACGTGTGACCTGTTTGACTCTGTTGTATGTTTATGTTTCTCTATATACGAGGGTCCAACTTAAGGGTCAGCTCGTATGCAAGAGAGTGGAGTTCTCTTGAGTTGTTATTTCGTGTATCCGCAGCAATGTAAAAATATTTTAATAGCCAAGAAAACTTATTTCACCAGCCATCATCGGTGTCAAAGACTGTGACATTTCACATATCGCAGAGTTCGACACCAACTTGAGATTATTTTTTATATCCACACACATTCTATGCCTACAAAAGCCATTTTGTTTGATCAAAGAGGACAGTAAACAACGGTCATGTTTACAATCAAGGTTGAGGCCTTTCGTCATCAATAATCATGACAATGTCTGATGCGTTGAAAATACAGTGACAGTTGCTAAAGCTACACATGAAACATAATGTTTACTCACTGCGCCTAAGGAACAAAGATTCCCACATTTCAGCAAAGAGGGAAATAGCACTTGAAAACATTACCATTGAGAATTGGATGTGGTAAACATGTTTGTTTGTTTGCTTTGAGATTAGAAGGAACACACCGTTGAATAAATGCATTTTCAAAAATGTAATTGCATGAACAATGCAATGCCTATTCAAGACCTCTTACTGTTCCTGCTATACTGAAAAATAAATGCATACCATTTTATTCAATTTCTCCACACACACACACACACACACACACACACACACACACACACACACACACACACACACACACACACACACACACACACACACACACACACACACACAAACACACACGCACACACACACACACACACGCATGCACTTCAAACTTTCCTATCGGTACATTGCGTTATAGCCATTCAATCCCAAAATACAAACAGCATGTGTTATGCAAACATATCAAATCACCATTCATCTCAATGATGCATTGCTGTCGCCAAACATCACAAGGATTACGTATGCCTCCATGAAACACGGCGAACAAGAGCACATTTGAATCTCAATCATTAAAAGAAACTGGGGACTCAGTGACTGGTACACCAAAATATTTATCATTCCGACAATAGCAAATGTTATCCGTGGGTGAGCGCAGACAAGATTTCAAATGGAGTGGGCTCAGGGTTTGTTTCTTTTAAAATCAGGAATTCGTGTTCACTGTCATTTTCTGAAAGTGTAAAATAAGTAGGGATTGGGTCGCGTCAGTCACCGGTCTCTTTGGTCCCTCTGAGGCGCAGTGACAGTGGCCAGGAACCGCTGTCTCTTAGCAAGCGCTAGTGGGCCGTTTTCTGGTCAGATGAGAAGCAATTAGCTACCACACATTTTTCTCTAATTAAACGTCTTTGCGTTTAGCTTTCAGAAACCAACTGGCTTGAACTGGCATTCATAATTGTAGCAAAAGGCAAAGAAAGTGCTCCCTGCGTGTACTTTTCTTTTCTGGCACAACAGAACACCTTAGCTGTAGGTACAACATAAAGTACATAGAAAAGCACTTTCCAATTAAGGTTTATTAAGAACAACAACTTGTGTGTGCACGCCAGTGTGTGTGTGTGTGTGTGTGTGTGTGTGTGTGTGTGTGTGTGTGTGTGTGTGTGTGTGTGTGTGTGTGTGTGTGTGACGTGTGTGTTTGGATGTATGTCTGTGTGTGAGCGTACGTGTGTGTGAGTGTGTGTGTGTGTGTGTGTGTGTGCGTGTGCGTGTGCGTGTGCGTGTGCGTGTGTGTGTGTGTGCGGGCATGTGTGCGTGTTTTTTGTGTGTGTGTGTGTGTGCATGTGCGTGTGTGTGTGTGCGTGCGTGCATGTGTTTGTGTTAGTGTAAGATATATGAAGCCTGTTAAGTGGGACACTGTGTGTTTCTCTCTGGGCCTGCTGACTGGATGAATCAACGCTACAGTACAAGGCCCTAAAAGACAAGAAGTGGTTGTGAATCTGTGCATGTGAACAGTGTGTGTGTCTGTGTGTGTCTGTGTGTGTGTGTGTGTGTGTGTGTGTGTGTGTGTGTGTGTGTGTGTGTGTGTGTGTGTGTGTGTGTGTGTGTGTGTGTGTGTGTATGTGTTTGTGTGTTTGTGTGTGAGGAAGTATGATGGGAAATAAAAAGATAAACACGTAAGCCCTACAGAGGACGGATTGTAAAATGAAAACATGCTACCCCGGAGAGACACACACACACCCACACACACAATGACCCATATAAACACACGCACACACACTGACATACACACACATCTCATTTCAGTGGCACCTGTCGTCACTGCTTTACATATTATGAAGGCTAAATATGATGATCATTTGATTGTATACATAGGGCCATCACATGATTGTGATGATTGTGACAGAATGCATTATAATAAACAGTGAAACTAATATTGGTGTCAAGGTGCAAAAATATAGCTGCTCAACACACACAAAAACACACACATACATCCTTCTCAGATGAACATGAAGAGGCATCGCCACAACGTGTGCCAAAATGAAAACAGCCTTTTAGGTCCAACTTCAACATTTGTTTGCGATCAGAGGTAGATTTTCCTGGATCAGAATTGGTCAGTGTTTGCCAATGTTTCTATGAGACCATGTGGGTTTCATTAATTCAAGCCTGATAGTGAGTAGGGTGTATCAGTGGAGCGCATTGCACTCAATACATTTGAATATCTAGTAGCCCCCATGTGTACGTACCTGTTTGTAGAGCTTAGAGGCATCCTTGTCATCAAGACGTGAGATTATAAAAAGGACTGGAGGCCTGTTTAATACGGCACTTGGTTATCGTTCAGGGATTCTTTTTTTGACTCAAGTGATTGAGTTTTAGTTGCAGGTCGATACATCAAAAGAAAAACATAACCAATATTATCATCATCATATTTTCACATCATTTAATGCATCTATAGCTCTTTGGTTGGCCCTTGGATGCAACGCAATACGATGTGGAAGCTTTCAACACCTCCAGATCAGCCTGAAGACATGGGACACACCCCCCTAATGATGGATCAGCCCATGGTAAAGTAGGGTTGTGTTAGATGTGTAATTCTATATGCAGCAGGGCAAGGGATTGTGGGATACCGTCTCCTCAAGAAACGCACACAAATGTCCTGCTGCATGAGATATCATGTTGATAGTCTTTCCTTTCTAAAGGGTGTTGACTATTCTTGGGCCTTCACTCCAGATTTCTGCCCTCTGAAACACTTTGGCCCAGTTTGTGGATAAGGGACATGTGGCTGGTGTGTCTATATGACTCCAGGGAACGCAGGAGAGATTCATCTTACATGTGTTGAACTTGAATAACGGTCCTGTAATGCTCCATCGCTCGGCTATTGAAAAAAAATCTTAATTTCCCTTGGATCCCTCAAGGTTGGACCCCTGACAATTTGTTGATATTGGCATTCCATCCCTCAGACGCCGGTGATGAAGAAGTCAGCCCCTACCAAAAAAGATTGTCTATTGACAAAGTCTGCTTCTCCATTTTGCACTCTGTGCCCCTGGTAATACACGTTCGGTATTATCTACTCAGACACACAACCGATGGAGAGGGTTGAGGGTGGTCGGTCGATGTTAGAAAAATTCATGAATTAAGAATTACATTTTTATTCAGCAGTCTCTCAGGATGCAGAGGGGTGTCCCACTCTGCAGTTCAGATTGTGGCATTTCCCATTTCCGCCAAGCAAACAGGCGCAGAGCACACAGGCGCAGACCTGCAACTGCGAGCGCCATGTGTTGATAATATAATAACCATCTCCCTTTGATTTGTTTACCTTCCAGAGTTGCTGCATTCTCTTCGAGCAGCAGTTGGCAATTGTTTTTCAGCAGGGCCGCTCATTGCTGCCTGGGATTGTAATTGATACCTGGAATTAGAAGATAAATTAATAGACAATTTTTCTGGTATGTTGTGCTTTTCCGCATGCTTTAGAAACGTCTATGCACTTCCAGTGTGCAGTCGTAAATCCTTTATCTCATAAGTCGAAAAGGAGACACACGAGAGATGCCATTATCGTCTTGCGTTCTTCACACACACAAACACACTCTTCCTGTCTCTATTTATCCTGTCTCCAAGCTAGGAGGAAAGGCAGACATTTTTAGTGCATTGTATGGCAGAAAAACGATGACGTTAAAGGCTTGATTATTTCACAAATGTTAGCAAATATTGTGATTTTTTTCTCTTGAAGCATGCAGGCAATGCTTTAATTAGTTTACAGTCGAACGCCCTCCCTCTGTGATTCGTTTTATTAGTCGGTACACACACACTAACACAAGGCAAGACAGTTACAAGACGGCGGCATTAGAGAACAAATTAAATATCATATGTATATTAATGGATGTTATCGAACGTATAACCCTTTTTTTATTAAATGGGCATTCCAGTTTTCACTAACTTGCAGAGGCTGAGGGAGATATTCTGGTGCTCTGCACTCCAAATGCTAACGCTATTGACTCATTACTCAATAGTAATGAGTGGAATTATTCTAAGACAAAAGACAAGCCAAAAACAACAATATTTAATTGCAGACCTTCAAGGTAAGTTTGGAAAGGGGACGTAATTAGCGACAGCTAATTTTCATTTAGCATCTAGTTTTGATTAACTGGCTCTTTTATTGCTGTTGGCAGCAGGAAAAAAAGGGTTTTATCTATTTCAGAACCAAACTTTAGATAATAATAAGAAAATCACACTGAATTTATGTTTCTTTCCAAGGATTATGGAGCCACTTTGTATTTCAATTATAACAACACGGCCATTTAAAGCACCTATGATAATAAAACAACCTCTATAGCCATTGGGACACGTCTGTTAATAAGTTAGTCTGCTTGTAGGCTTGTTCGGTTTGCTTCTGCTCCGTTCAGGCCCTGAATCCCGCGCTGCCTGCAGTCAATGGCTCATTAAAGTGTAAAGTGACTCTACTGATCCGGTGACGTTCTATTTGGGTCATGTTTTTGCTTTGCTGTAATCCCCAAGCACGGGGGAATGGTGCAAGGTGGAATGCAAGGGGCCTGACTGCACTGTGTCAGCGGGTGAAGGTAGGAGTGTGAACCGGGCATGTTGGGCGTTGACGCTACCACGTAAGTGGTAGCGTCAACGCCAGTGGTTAATGACAGTTAACCACTGTCATTTCCACCATTTGTGGTGGTGAAAATGACGGTGTTATAGTATGACGTTCCATTTCAGCCGTCGCGGGGAAACAGCCACTCAATTTACCAATATCTTGTGAGGGATGGAGTGTGTTGCTGTATGGTTTCCACCGCAAATGCTTTTCTTCCCGGTTTGCTGTCGAGTGCTTGCCTGTATTCTCTGATGGTGATCAGGCGAGGGGGGGCAGAGGCTGTGTGGCTCACCGAGATTCATTTCCCTGGGTGGGAGGCTTGGTGAAAAGAAGCTTACAAATCGGATAAATGGACATTTTCAAATAAAAGATTTCTTGGATGGAGAATATTAAGAATAATAAAATATAAGGACATTGCTAGCTATAAACCATTGTAAAAATAAAAGCGCTCTGGCATAACTTGGCTTGTGTGCAGTTTCAGCCCCTGAATCCCTGCCCAATTGTTTTAAATGTTCTGCGACTATGTTATTATGAAGTGAAACTAAATAGAAACTCTATGATTATCCAACAATCTGGCACAAATGTGTTCAAGACACCATAAACATCTTGTGCAAACTCTCCGAGAGCTGGCTCTACATTGTTGAATTGTAAAAGGTTATAAGAGCCACCGGTCTATTTTCCAAAGAGTTCTGTTTGTTTTTTTGCCTCTAGAGCTAGGTAAATAGTGTGGTGGATAGGGAAATAAAAATGGATTTAATGGGGGATTAAGATATGTACCCGTCAATAAGTCTACTACAGTCCAGTGCACTACACTCAATTTACGAAAGCAGTAAAAGAAAAACAAAACAACAAGTTGATAAGCAATGGCGCACGAGTACAATGGGACTAGGTAGTGATGCATTGACTGTGTGTGGCCGGGGACAAACCCTTACATGGTTCAGGGTACCAAGGTTATCCGGTGTGCCATCGTGGTGCAGAGTCACTCCTAATTGATGTTCATGTAGGGGCAGGTTGGGAGGACCACGTGACCGGGCAACCAGTCAGCACTGCAACAACCAAAAAAGAAGCCGGTCCACACACACACACACACACACACACACACACACACACACACACACACACACACACACACACACACACACACACACACACACACACACACACACACACACACTCCCTCACACACACACACACACACACACACACACACACACACACACACACACACACACACACACAGACACACACACACACACACACACACACACACACACACACACACACACACACACACACACACACACACACACTCACTCACCCACACACTCACAAAAAAATATCTGGTGTAAACGACCAATGGGTGAATAGAGTCTGTCACAGCCAGATAAGAGCAAAGATCGGCTGGTTCCTTATAGGAATTCAAGTGCCTTGTGGGGAAGAAGAAATAGAAGCCCTGCAACACAAAACAACCGCATCAGACGAAACTCCATGACCTTGCAATTATCACCTCATAAGCATAAGGAGGGGAAAAATCCAACGCACATTCAACCAGAGGCCTTGTCAAAAGCAGTCTGGGTGGAGGGCGGAAGATTATGCACAAATAAAGACACAAGTTAAATAAACATGTAATACCTGACAGCATTAGCCAATAAGCATTAACTCAAACAAGGTATCGTGGGGGCCATTGTACTGAAAGGATGCCAGTCAACAACAACCAGAACGCTCCCTCACTGCCCCCAGCCCCACTCCCCTACTTTCCTCCCCCCTAGTGTGCAGAACTCTCAGGGGAGACCTGCCAGATTATAGCGGTCCAAGTTTGGAGCTTCTGGGACACTGTCGTCAGAGCTCCTTTATCTCCGGGAAACAGATGCACACAATGGTATCCACAGGGAGGGGTGGGGGGGGGTTTACGGATAGGTATGTGGGTGTTTGTAGAATCCAACTACCACCCCCACCCCCCCCCCACCACCACCACACAAACACACACACACACGCACACACACACACACACACACACACACACACACACACACACACACACACACACACACACACACACACACACACACACACACACACACACACACACACACACACTCCCTCGCTACCCTTTTTTCATCTCACAAATGATTGTAATACCTGTCCCCCGTATTCCCCCTGGGCTTGGCTGGGGCCCCAACCTGGCCCCCTGTTGGGTGGCTTTGTCTTTGTCTGGAACGAACCGACGAAGGTGCTGTTGGTAGTGATTATACTTTGATCTAAGGCAGGGGGAATAAGGTTGTTCTTTTCTGCAGCGACATCACTTCCTCTTCCAAGTTCTGGACGTTGCCCCATAGAAATGGATCCTCTGTGTGAATTTCTTCACCAAAATGTTAGAAATAGCATTCAATACTTCCAAATCTGGAAATCATATATTTAGCTTATTAGTTAGCGTCCATATTGTCAGAATGGGAGGCGACTGCGGCATCACAAAGCCAGCGTTTTTAATATGCTGCTATCAACGCTGAAACAAACAAATGAAAGGACTAGCAATTCCAGATATAGCATCAGAAGATTTGGGGTAATGACGTTAATTATTTTGGGAGGAGCTGCAGAAAACAAAACTTGGTAAGCCGTTCCTTGAGTTTGCACCACTCCAGTGTCTCGTCCTTGATTCTTTCAGAAACAAAAAATTAGCGTTGGAATATTTATCTAGCTACGGATTCCAAAAGCTGCCTGTGTCAACACAAACCTTTTTTCCCCCCATTATACTCTCTCCCTTCCACATTTTGGAGACATACCCACTCGCATTAGCACAGCTCTGGTTTAAGCCTTGAGCATGGAACAGGCTTATTCTTCCCCACTTCTTCATGGATTAGTTACTGCATATAGATTTAATTGAATTTCATAGTAGTCATAGAGAAGGCACACAATTCCAAAAGGCACAAACGCCCCCTACCCCACAAAACACTGACACCACTGCAAGTAATCAGCCGAAGCCTGCCTTATATGATGTTGTGCTTGTATGCCCTTATATGCTGTTACTTCACATCTGCTATAGTGCCTCACAAAACACCACGTGGGAAGGTATTTCATTGTTGTTAAAGTTTCACAATGATATATTTAATTTTTTATGCTTAAGTCCCATATCGGCTGGCTGGTTGTAGTCTGTTCTGCGTGCGCTTTAGGACGGAACCAATATCATATTTGTTCCAGGATTAGGCGGATATGCAACCATATATCTGTTAGACAGATAGCTCTCTGTGTAGCCTTAAGAGCGTGTATCGTGTTACCATTGATACAAGCCATTGAAACAAGCCAAATCACTTAGGCCTATATGTTTTTCACAACGCATATGTGTGTAGCAGGATATGCAGCTAAGTAATGGGGAACACTAGCTCATCGGCCAGCTATAGTGCTACAAACACTCAATGTAAAGACAATGAAAATCCTACACCGACTGTGCTCCATAGTTCCTGACATTCTATCTTTTCTGAAATTTTATTCATAATTATTAGCCTTCTTATGTAATTATTATTTTATTTAGCACACCTTGAGCTGAATAGACTAGTCAGACAGCCTTCCTTGGGTCAATACCCTAAAAACACAAGGTCTTAAAAGGTAAAAAAAGAAAAGAAAAGCTAACCGAATGAATACAATCATATACAACAAATTTGAGACAGAGACAATAAGACAAAACAGCGCAAATACTTTTTAGGTACCGTTAGTAAAAAAGATGAACTTTGACACGACAAAATAACGAGCTCTCGTCTGGTGGGGTTTTGGTAATCGGCACAAAGCGCAGGGTAAAGGTTAGGGCAGTTCAGCAGTGAGGAGGCAGAGGTGTTTGACTAGCAGCTCCAGGCAGCACCAAAAGGTCACCAGGCTTCAACTGTTCTATCAGCAGAGACCATAGTTCTGGTGAAACCACACAGCCCTTTAAACTTTAAACGCCTCCTTTGTGAGTTTGGATATGAGCCGGCGGAAGGCGGGAGGTCTGGCTGGACATGGTTTACCGACCATATGATTAGCCACATCATTGGGGGTGAGGAGCGATCCCCTTCCACCGCTGTGATCTGGTGATCTGTGGAAGCGTCACGTTGGCAGAGCACAAATAAAGGGCTCTTTGGAAATCCCCATGAGGCACACATGCTAGCCTTATGCATCCGAATGTTGGTTAACATTATTGCCCGGAAAAAATGACTAATATTAGAATTAAAATATTTGAATACCATTAAGTATTCAAAATATGGATATATAAGGAAAGGGGAAGAGACATTAAATAAAGTTAATAAAGAAATGTGTTTCACCATCAAATATCTAGATACTATAAGACATGTTTGTTTTTTTACAAAGCATGCAAGTCTGTTCTCGATCCTTTCGGAAGAGCACATAAACCACTATGATTTTTAACTGCTTTGTGAGCACTGTGGACTAATAACAACGATAATAAGCAAATTGTCCTTTACCTGCTACCCCAGGCTGTTCTATTCTCTTTACCATCCTCCCTTTTATCCATAATACCAACGTCCATATGGTCCCTACCATTAAAATCAGAAATGGAACAAGCTGGATTGGAGTCAAACAGAGGCCCTAATAAGCACACATGATTATCATTCCATTATGGAGCCGGGATGATGGGAAGCTAATGCATGCTAGCTCTCATAAGGCTGGCACATACAGCTCCTAAATTGGTATGTTTCTGTATTTCTGGACCCGCAGGCCAATCCGAGGCAGCTATAAGTAGCAGGTTGAAGAACAGTGTGGCTCAGAGCTTCAGGTTGGAGGATTTTCTTCAGACTATTCTGAATATTACATTTTCTGTTCATGCTACCATATTTTTGTGGTCTGTAAATAAAACTTACCATGTAACGGGCATTCATACCTTCATATCTTAACAAATAAATGATGAAAAAAAATAAGTAAACATCTATATCCACATAGCTACTGTATGCCAAGTGTTGCATTTACACAAGGGAGTGCAACAAGAGTTCAGAAATAAAATCAAGTCCAGAGAATTTCAACAGGAAATTGAAATGCAGAAAGCACCTTGAGAATGCATAATTTTTGTTTTGGTTTAAGACTCAAAGCTTAGCTAGCCTCTGGTGTATGGCTCCATTGCATAAATGCCACAACAGTGTTGATCATATCGTTCGCACGGCATTCTCCAGAAGCAATATGATTTCAACCGACACGTGCTAATTTTTGAGTGGCATTTGCATTTCTGCGGCCTATTTATTTCAAACATGGTGCACCAACGCAGAGATGTTACGACTGGTTCAGTTTGCTGCCAGAGCCTCGTTTTTGAGCTTTGATACATCCACCCCTCAAATCCATCACCGCCCACCCCTCCATCCCAAACACCCCCTCTTCCCCGCACAACACCCCCCCACCCGCTCCTCCCCTCAGTCTTTACAGTGGATAACAAAATAAAAATGGAGGCTGACATTTTCAGTTGGATATGCCGAGCTTCAGCCTCTCTGGAAAACAGGTGCGTGGTGAGAAGCGCCAGGTGTGCAATAATAATACATAAGAAAAAAATGGAAAAAGTTAAATCCCCGCCATCTCTTCCTTCTCCTGACACTCGCGGGACAGACCTCCGACTCTCCTGCTGAGCTCCAGGGGGAGGGGACGGACGTCAGGGTTAGAGGAGTGGAGGAGAAGTAGCCGCGGGGGTTGAGGGAGGCAGGGAAGGGGCTGTGTGAGCTGGATGGCAGGCTACAGGGTATACCTGGTCTCACACCTTCTCCCTGTCATCTGCTTCAAGATGGTGGAATGTTAATAACACACGCGAAGATGTTCTACCAACAATACTGGCAAGACGATACAAGACGAACGTTGGCAAATAGGAATATGTGTTGGTGGTTTTTTATCTACTTTATCTACTGTCAAATAATAATCCGATCTGCTTAGAAGAAAAATAATATGCTACTTTTTCATTTCGTTTTTTGTTCATCTTAGTCTGGGTATTGTCCGTTGAACAGAAACCCGACAAAACACTGTCCCTGTCATTAAAGGAAACGGCAAACAATCTGAGCACCTGCTGAGAATGTGCGTTGGAAATGAAAATGTGCTCACACCCCCTCACACAACCCAAAGGTCAAGACTGCAGAGAGCAGAGAGGGGTCAAAGCAGAGCACTGACCCCAATTACTGTCTGTAGGTTGTTCACCGAGCACACAAAGAAAACACAGATGAGGTTTGGTTTGAGCATCTGTTAATCTCATATATCAGCATGTCTTTAGATAGGCATCACCGTGACATGCGCTGCATTTTTGGTTCCCCTCATATGGTTAGATGAAGACCTCACAGCCCACAACAAACCAAAACCTGGTTTTATTTGGAGGGAACAGTGGAACAATTTAATATTTTTTTTCCATGGCTTAGGCGCACAACAGTTCAAATGTTTATAATGTATCCCACTCCTGAACTAAACTAACAAAGGAAACCCTCAAGGGTGCAATTACAACAAAAGGATGTAGGCTAGGTCTGGACTCGGAGTCATACTTAAGAGCTCAATTTTGCATAACTGAAAATGATCAAATAACCGTCAAAATATATTACGTACTATAATTTTTGTATGAGATTTAGGGCACGTTTCAAGTGAAACAAATCTTGAAATTCAAACCTCAGGGGGGACAACAACATCTATGCCCAATGACATGTTATAGATGTTTCCTGATTGGTTGAAGTAATGCCAAGGTGATGTCACATTTCATGCGAACAACGGTGTAGTGACATCACCGGGAGCTAATTGTGTTTTTGATGCTATCCCTTTGGTTACAGTCAGTATTTGGAATTGAGATGCTAATGGTGGCTAATATCTAAAAACAGACCTGAGAGAATGCCAGCTTCATGCCACCATGCTGGGGAGGCAATTCCCGAGATGAAATACAGTCGGTGTGTGTGCCGTGCCTAGGCAGAATGGAGGACAGTGCAAAAAATAATATTTCCCCCTTTGAAGTGCCGCAGTTGCCTTTCAATTAAACCTCAAATGTTATCAGTGCAATGCAGCACATTTATTCCTAATGAGCTGCAACTATACGGGGCAAATCTGGCAATTCAATTGGTGGCGGAACCAATTAAGATGATATGTGATAGAATGATGACTTTCGCAATTCCTGTGGCGGGTGCAAAACTGCACAATGGTAAACTCACAACACATCTGCCAAAGGTTGATGCAAGATTATTACAAGTTGTCTTCAATACGTTTTTTACCACTCAATTACAACAAAGAGGAAAAAGTTATAGATAAAGAAAAAATACATTATGGCATAACAGGTTTGTAATCAAATTTGTATGTACAGAAACAGCAAAAGATTGGAGTAAAACAAACAAATAATTAAATAAAAAGTTGTGGCAAATCAATCAAATGGCATCAAATATTTTTACACACACACACACACACACACACACACACACACACACACACACACACACACACACACACACACACACACACACACACACACACACACACACACACACACACACACACATCCAGGAGCACATTTACACCCAGGGCTGTGTCGGATCAGTTTAGGGTCCCTAATTGTCTTTGCTCATTAATTTGTACCCTTTCTTATCAGTTTAATTACCCAGGAAGCGAACTAGTATATGCATCATCAAACACATTCTCTGGAAAACAACTCATTTTTCATTTCTCTCTCGTGTGAAAAGCTCGTAATTTGTTGGCGGATAAAATAATAATAACACACACGTCGAACATCACATCTGTATTGCTGCGTAGCAAGCGGTTGGCAGGCTCCAAGATAGCCATCACATGCAGAGAATATAAAACACCCTTTCAAATCTTAAAATAACCTTTCAAACGTTATACTCTCCCACCGTTAATGACGGGGGTGGGAAGTGGGGTGTGTTGCTTTGCGAGGGAAAGAGAGTGATGCCTAGCAACGGCATGCTAACCTCCATGACTGCGCCGACTGCTTCTCACCATGAGGTTAATACTCACCCAGGGACGTGTACGGCTCTCTTTCACCGCTCTCTGACACAGGTTCCCAGTGAGCCTCCAATAGCTCTGATGAGACCTTTGCACGTCAGAGTGAACACAGAAGTTTTTTGAAAGCACTAAAGTTTTTTTCTAAAAGCACACTATCCATCAATCAATCAATCAGGAGTATTTTGTATTGCACTGTACATGCTAAACATTCATACAGAGATTATAACAGGGTTAAACACAGCAAAGTCTTATCAAAGTCTTAACAACAACAACAATAAATAAATAAAATTACAGATATATTAAAGAGAGCGATTTAAGGTGAAATATCACATTGGCTGTGTAAACAATGGCCGGCTCTTCTCAGCCACGCCAGTTTCCTTTCTGTAACCTGTTCTCCCCAACACACTGTAGAGGTCTTGTATGCTACTGTGCCATGTGACACCATGAAGAAACCAGTCTGTTCTTATCTTCAGGACCATCTGTTGTCGTCACCCTTTCCCATACTTCTCCATCACGCACCCAAGAGCAGAAAGGTAAGTGAGGCAACACGTCAACTGTCATGTCTCAGCGCTATGAATACATCAAACTTATTTTCCACAGCCAATGCATTAAAAAAAAGGATGAGCTCCTGAAATCTGGAGTTTAACGAATTATGAATATTCAATTCTTAAGTTATAAAGTTGAAAAGAAGAAAGAAACGTCTGGGAGTCAGAGAAATTATGTTTCTACAGAAAATAACAGTTTCTGTGGAAACACGTGATTTCGCTGATTAACCAGAAAAACTAAGATAGAAAAAGGTTGTGTAGAATGTACACGCTAAGCAGGATCTCCACGCGGTGAGCCGCAATCCTCAGGTGTGCCCAGACTGCCAGCCGCTGGCGAGTGAGAGCCATTGATTCACCATAAACACCGCTTTTATTCCAGTGTGAAATCTGGTTTTCCAGCAATTACTAAATGCGAGGTGCAACGGAAGGAACAAGAAGGCCCGGCATGGGAGAAATGAAAAGCTGATCTCGAAGGGCTGGAGCCACGAATAGCATAACATATCACGTGCACCGCGGCTACGTCTGAGTGGATTACAGCAGGTGTGTTTTATGCAGCGCCGTGCGCCACAGACAACTAATTACGGCAGTACATTGTGCTCTAATCGTGGGGTTACGTTTAGTCTGGGATGGTTTGTTGGAGAAATGTGGTGGAAAAGGCCCCTTGTAGGATCGTGTGCTAAACTGGCGTTATCACTTAGCAGGGTTTTTTAGTAAGCCCTTGAATAATCACTCATCTAGGAAGAGTGGGGATTCAGCAGGGAGGCAAACAGATTGGTGTTAAGCAAAGATATTACTGAGATGTCTGTTTGGCTGGGCTATTCGAGGACTTCACAGATCCGGTGTTAAAATAAGGAAGAGTGTTGATGTTAAATGCACTAGATCTGATTATCACAGTTAAAACTGAGATATAACTTTCAGGCTGGAGAACGTTATTTATGAAAGGTGAAATAATAATGGCATGCATGCTATAGGTGCATATGTGTGTCACAATGTGTGTGCACACAACCGCATGCAAGACGTGATGAAGAGCAGAGCGGTGTGTTTTCCAAACTACTCAAGTGTACCTTATCGTAACGCTTATGTCAGGTCAATGGCATACTATCTGTCCAACACAGGACAAGAAATAGAGACCAAAATCGCTCAAGCTCAGTCTGTGTCAAGCTGTATTAGAGCAGGTCATGAATGTTAACCTTGTTTCCTAAAGTCAAAGCCATGAGCCTTGTGCACCTCAACTCAAACAAAACCACATTCCATTATTGATAGGGTTCAGTTTTAACTCTGAAATAAAACAACCAAACAACAAATCAGCAACAAATGTAGACGATCGTAGTCGTAAAATCTCCTTCAAACATTTGTTTGCAGAAAGTCTTACCCTAGCATCCACACTTGTTAGCATCCACTGTTACAACCGGAAAATCAATACAAAATAATACCCAATGATGCGACCAGTAATCATTTGTCAACACGGCCCATCTGGGTCCTTTCTCTTCTGGTGAGCACTCCCCTTGCTCCCCTTGAAGCGCATGTTGTTGTTTCTACTCTGTCTTACATTTTGATGCAATTCCGAGCGGAGATGTTTCGCTCTGGCGAGCCGGTAGCCTCTGAGTGCTAACGCAGAGGTGAGATTCAGGTGAGCACACGCTGATGGAAAACGATGCAGACCTCGGGAAGGCCAGTAAAAACACTTGGGCCCCGTCCCTGGAAGGGTTTAGACATGCTGCACATCACAGCGAGATCAAGCTGGGCTCCTCAGACTTCAGCCAGGATCCTTGGGTAGCTCTAGGGGAAGGCAGGACGCGCGTGTGTGTGTGTGTGTGTGTGTGTGTGTGTGTGTGTGTGTGTGTGTGTGTGTGTGTGTGTGTGTGTGTGTGTGTGTGTGTGTGTGTGTTGTGATTAATTATTAATATAAGATTGCAATATTATTTTATACTTTGCTTTCATTTGACTCCAAAAGCGGGAGAGAGACATGGCAACAGTGGCCATTGTATTGCCTATGACTAAACCATGTCAGATTGATTCTCAAAAGTCCTATATATGTATTCTTGCAGAGATCGTGGAGAATCGTATATGTCAGTTGGTAGGACTTGCTCTCATATATTATCAATATATATATATATATGAACTCCAGAGAGAATTGTAATGCATATATTTTCTGAGGCAAGACTTTTCATAGAAGCACCAGATGGGTCTCTAGGAGACTAGGAATGAGTAACTTCTTCAATTTGATTAGGAACAAGGTAAAAAGTGACATCTGCTCCGCTTCGTAAAAAAAGCCCAAACCAGTCCAGGGGCGGTATTTCATGCTCAATTGGCCCAAATATATATCTCAACAACAGGCATCAATCATTTATCACTGTCAAGTAGAGCTATACCTGGACTGGCCTCATATAGAATTTCTACAGAGCTATTGTTATATACGTCGAGACATACACTCTCACACACACACACACACACACACACACACACACACACACACACACACACACACACACACACACACACACACACACACACACACACACACACACACACACACACACACACAGACCCATAAACCGCTCCCCGGTGACACTTCCCCTACCTTTAATTAGTATCTCTCTTTCTATTTAATGACACTGGAAGATTTTTTTTTTTGACACTGAGAATCGTGGCCTCTGCGTCGCCGACGACGACGACTGTGTTTCCTTGGGGAAATCATCAGCTTCTAATTAACTTAATACCAGAAATACCCTTAGATCCCTCATCATTGGCAGGCCCGCACCCTGCGCACCAGGCCTCCTCCAGAGGACAGATGTTAAGATCAGGTTTAAGCCTGTTCCAGTGGAGGCGGAGAGGGAGGGAGGAGGGAGGAGGGAGGGGGAATAAAGTGTGGCTGCTGATTTGATCAATTCCCCAAAGAGAGGGTTAGTGGAGAAGTTCCATCATCAGATAAAGCAAGTTTGGAGGAGTCATAGAGCTGTAAATCCTTTTCCCGGCCAAAGGACAATTTGCAGCAGGGGAGAACAGGGGAGCGATTAAATGCCACTTTCTGGGATGGTGGTCATCGCCGGCTGGGGCAATGCATCCTCTGTACTTTTTATGTTGTTGTTGTTAAATCGTTTGGAGACAAAAAACTGGCCCTACAGTGAATGTGTGTGCTGTGTTTTTTGGGTCACATGGGATTCACTTGGAGATGACCGCACAGTGTGTGTCACTCTGGAGATTCATGAGAGAACAGCTTTTTGCCCGCAAGGCTCCAGGAGTGTCATGGTGACATTGGAGCAGAGGTAGGTATCCCGTTGTTTTGACAACAACAACCAAAGAAAAAACAGCAAAAAGCCACTGACCAGCCAAAGGACATTAGGCCTAAATGTGCGTCAGACAGTAGAGAAATGATCTCTACTCTGTGTCCTCAGGCAGGTGTGCAGTCGGAACATAAGTGGGACGTTCATCACGTGTCTAGGAGACTTCTTCTGTATATGCGATCCTTTCCAGTATGCCTCCCTTCTATCCCTTCATTGTCCATTGTCTTGTTCCCCTCCGAGCCGCTGTGAGCCCACAATACCCCCTCCACCTCCTCCTTCCCATCTCCTCTTGCACCTCCCCGCCTCCCTTGATTCTCCTCCATCTCCTCTCCCCACTTCTTCCTCTTGTCTGCTCCCTCCTTTGCCGCCTCCTAGTCTTCCTGCTTCTTCTGCCCTCTCTACTCTATCCAGCCTTCTCTTCCTCCCCTTGTCTCCTTCTTCGTCTAACTTTCTCCTCTCTCCTCCTTCTCTTCCCCCCCCCCCCCCCCCCCCCCCCCCTTCTCTCCGCTCCTTCTCGCCTCTCCCCATCGCCATCCTCCTCTGTCCACCTCCACCTCCCGGCTCCTCCACCCACCTCCTCATCCTTCTCGCCTCTCCCCATCTCCATCCTACTCTGTCCGGCTCCTCCACCCACCTCCTCCTCTCCTTCTCCCTCCTCCCTCCACCCACTGCTCCTCCTCCTCCTCCTCCTCCTCCTCCTCCTCCTCCCTCCTCCTCCCTCCTCCTCCTCCTCCTCCTCCCTCCTCCTCCTCCTCCTCCTCCTCCTCCCTCCTCCTCCTCCTCCTCCTCCTCCTCCTCCTCCTCCTCCGCCTCCTCCCTCCACCCACTGCTCCTCCTCCTCCTCCTCCTCCTCCTCCTCCTCCTCCTCCTCCCTGTCAGCCATCCACCGTCGAATCCCACTCCCCACTTCCTTCTCTCCTCCCTCACCCATCCATGTCTCTACCCCCGTTCTGCTCCTCCCTCCACCTCCTCTCCACACATCCACTACCCAGCCCCCCAGCCCCCCCCCCCCTCCTAGGCAGTCCTGTCAGATGAGATCAGGGTGAGGTGGTGACGGCCGAAAACATCATCCAGCGAGACTCAGCCGGGGATCCGAGGGTGTCAATCAGGGTGAGCCCAGAAGTTGAGAGGGAAAAGTCCTGGAAAGGAAAAAAGGAGACACAGATGTCTCTCTCATCAGCATGTGTACTCTCTTGTTTGCTTACTTTACCTTGCTGATGTAACGCTGTAGTGCTATAGTTGTCTGTTTTATCTGAAGGAGAGACGTTGCGTCTTTTAAATGTAATTAGTTATTACCGGTGTTATTTGCTGAGCACTTCATTTTAACTGCGTCCCCCCTTGGGAGCACTTGCTTATTTGGAGTTGGTGGTTAGACGCGAGTGACAATGTGAAATATCACCGGGCTGGCTTTGACAGAACGGCTGGCTCAACTGTGATTATGTTGTTGTGCCGTCTTATGGCGAAACGCTGTTGTTGCCTTTTAATAGACAGACTAATTAGGGAAGATTCTCTTTGGTAATAGATGCAAAGTTATTGAGCATTTTAAAATGGATGAATACGTTTGTTTTTTGATAATAATCCCTCCTCTCAAACTGACTGCTGAGCAAAGAACACAGAAACAGTAGATAAATAATGCCGTTTGAGGTAATTTGCAGAACTTTTAAAACAGACATTTAAGCAATATACATGCTTTTTAAAAATAAATGTACACAAAATAAGTCATAATTATTTAGATCCTCACTAATTCAAATGTTTCAAATTGCTGATCAAATGTGCAAAGCTGGTGGGTCTGAAAACAGCCAAACCTCAGATAAAACCCACCCTAAGCACGTTGATTGGAAGAAGTTGCTTGACATCACCCATTGAGCCATGAAGGAGCCGGTTAAATCCATTGGCTTCAAAAGATGAGGAAGAAGAAAGAAAGTGCATTGAAATATAAATATTTTATATATTTTAAGTGAGAAAAAGTCAATAAAGTTATTACCTGAATACATCATGGCCAATGCTCTTCCAACTTAAAAAATAGCTTCTATACATCTTGATAAAAGACATAAAGGAGCGAAAAAATACATTCTCAGCTCCCTCTCTTTTGAACATGGCACAGCTTTTAAAGTCCAATAAAGGCATTATAGTTTCTAATACAAATGAATGGAAACATAATGCAAAAAAGTAAAAAGGAAAATTAGATCATTTCAATGTGTGGGGTGAGGTGTAGGCGTAATAACATAAAATATCTATATAAATATAGAAAGCATTATAACTAGAACTGCAAGCAGTTATGCAGGGGTCCAAGAAGTGTGCATTTCGCCGGCACAACGCGACAAGAAATGTGCGTTTCGCCGGCACAACGCGGAGCATGTGTTCAAAACGCTACCCTGAACCTGTGGATACAAAGGATTTGACTGTGGTAGGAGTAGCGAGAAGTCAGTGTAGCGTTTTCGCGGCGAAATTTTGTAGACGATATACAATTTCCTAGTTTATTGCGCCCCATAATGGCGAATTTTTCCGATTTTTTTCTCGAACGACGTAAAGGTTAACACCAACATGTGTGTAAAATTTGGACTTGATCCGATGTCTAATTTTGGATTTTTTTGGATTTTTGATATTCCACGTCTAATTTAGCTAATAAACCAATATTCAAAACGCTACCGTTTCGTCGTCAAAGGTCGCATCAAAAAAGTGTCTCATGCATTCTTTGCGTGTGCGTCTGAAGATGTCGTGTGCAAAGTTTGGTGTCGATTGGTCAAGAAATGTGGGAGGAGTAGGGAAAAAACAGTTTTGCGGTTTTCGCGATTTTGCGAAAAAAAATTCTAGACGCAAATGGGCGTGGCCTAGGCCAAAAGATGCAGCGGACTCCAGTGCATCTGTGTGTACAAGTTTTTGGACTGTGGGAGGTTCGGTGTGGGAGTTATAGCCCCAAACGCGTATTCCTTGGTATAGCGCCACCTAGTGACCGGCGTGTCTGGATTTGGTTATCTGAGTAGCGGTGCCGGACCTGAATCTAGTCATGCAATTGGCGTGTCGTCACCATTTACGGTTTGGGCTGTGGTACCACTTCTAAGGGGAGGTAGTATAAAAACTAGAACTGCAAGCAGTTATGCAGGGGTCCAAGAAGTGTGCATTTCGCCGGCACAACGCGACAAGAAATGTGCGTTTCGCCGGCACAACGCGAAGCATGTGTTCAAAACGCTACCCTGAACCTGTGGATACAAAGGATTTGACTGTGGTAGGAGTAGCGAGAAGTCAGTGCAGCGTTTTCGCGGCGAAATTTTGTAGAAGATATACAATTTCCTCGTTTATGGCACCCCCTAATGGCGAAATTTTGCGTTTTTTTTATCGAACGACATTAAGGTTAGCACCAACATGTGTGTACAATTTGGACTCGATCCGATGTCTACTTTTGGATTTTTGGGGATTTTTGATATTCCACGTCTGATTTAGCTAATAAACCAATATTCAAAACGCTACCGTTTCGTCGTCGAAGGTCGCATCAAAAAAGTGTTTCATGCATTCTTTGCGTGTGCGTCTGAAGATGTCGTGTGCAAAGTTTGGTGTCGATTGGTCAAGAAATGTGGGAGGAGTAGGGAAAAAACAGTTTTGCGGTTTTCGTGATTTTGCGAAAAAAAATTATGGACGCAAATGGGCGTGGCCTATGCCAAAAGATGCAGCAGACTCCAGTGAATCTGTGCGTGTAAGGTTTTGAATGTGGGAGGTTCGGTGTGGGAGTTATATCCCCAAACGCGTCTTTCCTTGGTATAGCGCCACCTAGTGGCCGGCGTGTCTGGATTTTGTCGTCTGCCTAGAACTCAGGGACCTGGATCTAGTCATGCAATTGGCGTGTCGGCACCATTTACGGTTTGGGCTGTGGACCCACTTCTAGGGGGGAAAAATAATAATAGGAAAAATCCTTACAAAAACAATAGGGATCCAACCTGTTGGCTTGGACCCCTAACTAGAACTGCAAGCAGTTATGCAGGGGTCCAAGAAGTGTGCATTTCGCCGGCACAACGCGACAAGAAATGTGCGTTTCGCCGGCACAACGCGGAGCATGTGTTCAAAACGCTACCCTGAACCTGTGGATACAAAGGATTTGACTGTGGTAGGAGTAGCGAGAAGTCAGTGTAGCGTTTTTGCGGCGGAATTTTGTAGAAGATACACAATTTCCTCGTTTATTGCGCCCCCTAATGGCGAAATATTCCGATTTTTTTATTGAACGCCATTAAGGGTAGCACTGACATGTGTCTAAAATTTGGACTCGATCTGATGTCTACTTTTGGATTTCTTTGGATTTTTGATTTTCCACGTCTAATTTAGCTCATAAACCAATATTCAAAACGCTACAGTTTCGTCGTCAAAGGTCGCATCAAAAAAGTGTTTCCTGCATTCTTTGCGCGTGCGTCTGAAGATGTCGTGTGCAAAGTTTGGTGTCGATTGGTCAAGAAATGTGGGAGGAGTAGGGTAAAAGCATTTTTGCGGTTTTCGCGATTTTGCGAAAAAAAATTCTAGACGGAAATGGGCGTGGCCTATGCCAAAAGATGCAGCAGACTCCAATGAATCTGTGCGTACAAGTTTTTGAATGTGGGAGATTCGGTGTGGGAGTTATAGCCCCAAACGCGTCTGTCCTTGGTATAGCGCCACCTAGTGGCCGGCGTGTCTGGATTTGGTTATCTGAGTAGCGGTGCCGGACCTGGATCTAGTTATGCAATTGGCGCGTGTGCACCATTTACGGTTTGGGCTGTAGTCCCACAAGTACGGGGGGAAGAATAATAATAATAATAATAACTAGAACTGCAAGCAGTTATGCAGGGGTCCAAGAAGTGTGCATTTCGCCGGCACAACGCGACAAGAAATGTGCGTTTCGCCGGCACAACGCGAAGCATGTGTTCAAAACGCTACCCTGAACCTGTGGATATAAAGGTTTTGACTGTGGGAGCTTCGGTGTGGGAGTTATAGCCTAAAACGCGTTTTCAGAACATTGGCCAAATAGGAGATAGACAATGTCGTCGTTTTTTGGCGCCGCCCTGTGGCGAAATTTTCCAAGGACAATTTTCCTTTGCCAAATAACTCCCGCCCACATTAATAATTCTTGGCCATATTTTCTATATAGACTCGGGTTTGCCCCTTGATGGTTTCCCTTGAGTTTGAAGAACATTCCTTTGGCCAATTAGAAGATATACAATTTCCTCGTTTATTGCGCCCCCTAATGGCGAAATTTTCCGAAATTTTTATCGAACGACATTAAGGTTAGCACCAACATGTGTGTAAAATGTGGACTCGATCCGATGTCTCATTTTGGATCTCTTTGGATTTTTGCTATTCCACGTCTAATTTAGCTAATAAACCAATATTCAAAACGCTACCGTTTCGTCGTCGAAGGTCGGATCAAAAAAGTCTTTCGTGCATTCTTTGCGTGTGTGTCTGAAGATGTCGTGTGCAAAGTTTGGTGTCGATTGGTCAAGAAATGTGGGAGGAGTAGGGAAAAAACAGTTTTGCGGTTTTCGCGATTTTGCGAAAAAAAATTCTAGACGCAAATGGGCGTGGCCTATGCCAAAAGATGCAGCAGACTCCAGTGAATATGTGCGTACAAGTTTTTGACTGTGGGAGGTTTGGTGTGGGAGTTATAGCCCCAAACGCGTCTTTCCTTGGTATAGCGCCACCTAGTGGCCGGCGTGTCTGGATTTTGTCGTCGGCATAGTCTTCACGTACCTAGATCTAGTCATGTAATTGGCGTGTGTGCACCATTTACGGTTTGGGCTGTAGTAGCACTTTCTTGGTAGGAAGTATAATAATAATAATAATAATAACTAGAACTGCAAGCAGTTATGCAGGGGTCCAAGAAGTGTGCATTTCGCCGGCACAACGCGACAAGAAATGTGCGCTTCGCCGGCACAACGCGAAGCATGTGTTCAAAACGCTACCCTGAACCTGTGGATACAAAGGATTTGACTGTGGTAGGAGTAGCGAGAAGTCAGTGCAGCGTTTTCGCGGCGAAATTTTGTAGACGATATACAATTTCCTCGTTTATTGCGCCCCCTAATGGCGAATTTTTCCGAATTTTTTATCGAACGACGTTAAGGTTAACACCAACATGTGTGTAAAATTTGGACTCGATCCGATGTCTAATTTTGGATTTCTTTGGATTTTTGATATTCCACGTCTAATTTAGCTAATAAACCAATATTCAAAACGCTACCGTTTCGTCGTCGAAGGTCGGATCAAAAAAGTGTTTCATGCATTCTTTGCGTGTGTGTCTGAAGATGTCGTGTGCAAAGTTTGGTGTCGATTGGTCAAGAAATGTGGGAGGAGTAGCGAAAAAACAGTTTTGTGGTTTTCGCGATTTTGCGAAAAAAAATTACAGACGGAAATGGGCGTGGCCTATGCCAAAAGATCCAGCAGACTCCAGTGAATATGTGCGTACAAGTTTTTGACTGTGGGAGGATCGGTGTGGGAGTTATAGCCCCAAACGCGTCTTTCCTTGGTATAGCGCCACCTAGTGGCCGGTGTGTCTGGATTTGGTTATCTGAGTAGCGGTGCCGGACCTGGTTCTAGTCATGTAATCGGCGCGTGTGCACCATTTACGGTTTGGGCTGTAGTCCCACAAGTACGGGGGGAAGTATAATAATAATAGGAAAAATCCTTACAAAAACAATAGGGATCCAACCTGTTGGCTTGGACCCCTAATAAAAATCCTTACAAAAACAATAGGGATCCAACCTGTTGGCTTGGACCCCTAATAATAATAATCCTTACAAAAACAATAGGGATCCAACCTGTTGGCTTGGACCCCTAATAAAAAACGAAAAACATTCCAAACTGTGGGTGGCTTGTGTTTGCTTACTCACAACCTGTCAGGCGATCATCTACCAGTCCCAGGCCACGCCCACCACAAACCATGGCTATGTGCTCCCATCGGCAGCCTTCCTTCATTGGACGTACATCATTCTCTGTTGCTCCCGGCCAACATAACCCAAGGGCATTACAAACACAAAAGGAAATGTCTGTGCAACTTTCATGAGGTAAGAAGGAGTTTGGAGGATGTTGTCTCGTGTTTTTGGTTATTATAACAGTGATGTTGATAGGTTTTCAACGTAGTGAGTCCCCGGGACCCACAGGTGGCGAGTTGGGTGGGTCCCTGAGAAATTCAATGGGTCCCGAGTCGACTCCCCAGTTTAAAAAATGTGTTTCTTTTTTATTAGGGGTCCAAGCCAACAGGTTGGATCCCTATTGTTTTTGTAAGGATTTTTCCTATTATTATACTTACCTCCCTGAAACTGTGCCCACAGCCCAAACCGTAAATGGTGCCGACACGCCAATTGCATGACTAGATCCAGGTCTCTTCGGACTATGCAGACGACAAAATCCAGACACGCCGGTCACTAGGTGGCGCTATACCAAGGAATACGCGTTTGGGGCTATAACTCCCACACTGAACCTCCCACAGTCAAAAACTTGTACCCACATATTCACTGGAGTCTGCTGCATCTTTTGGCATAGGCCACGCCCATTTGCGTCTATAATTTTTTTTCGCAAAATCGCGAAAACCGCAAAACTGTTTTTCCCTACTCCTCCCACATTTCTCGACCAATCGACACCAAACTTTGCACACGACATCTTCAGACGCACACGCAAAGGAATCGTGAGACAGTTTTTTGATCCGACCTTCGACGACGAAACGGTAGCGTTTTGAATATTGGTTTATGAGCTAAATTAGACGTGGAAAATCAAAAATCCAAAGAAATCCAAAATTAGACATCGGAACGAGTCCAAATTTTACACACATTTTGGTGCTAACCTATCTGTCGTTCGATAAAAATTCCGGAATTTTTCGCCATTAGGGGGCGCAATAAACGAGGAAATTGTATATGTTCTAATTGGCCCAAGGAATGTTCTTCAAACTATAAGGAAACCATCAAGGGGCAAACCCGAGTCTATATAAAAAATATGGCCAAGAATTATTAATGTGGGCGGGAGTTATTTGGCAAAGGAAAATTGTCTTTGGAAAATCTCGCCACAAGGGGGCGCAAATAAACGACGAAATAATATATCTCCTAACTGGCCAATGGAATGTTCTGAAAACGCGTTTTGGGCTATAACTCCCACACCGAAGCTCCCACAGTCAAAAACGTTATATGCACAGATTCACTGGAGTCAGTGGCATATTTTGGCATAGGCCACGCCAATTGGTTTTGAACACATGCTTCGCGTTGTGCCGGCGAAATGCACATTTCTTGTTATTATTCTATTTCTTAAATTAAATTAATAGTGTTAAACTCCTTGATGGTGGTATGATATGGTTAGAGCTGGAGTACTCAACCGTTCATGTTTAACACTAGAAACGCCGGGCCATTTTTACCTACTCCTAGCGCCGCAAGAGGGGTCAAATGACCCCCAAGTCATTTTAATGAGGCTGTGCATTTGCACATAATGATCACTAGGTGGCGCCAATGAGATATTACCGCGCGAGCGCCACATTTGTGTGTGCGTGTGTGTGTGTGTGTGTGTGTGTGTGTGTGTGTGTGTGTGTGTGTGTGTGTGTGTGTGTGTGTGTGTGTGTGTGTGTGTGTGTGTGTGTGTGTGTGTGTGTGTGTGTCACAAGCCTAGTCCTCACGATTTTGTCATAAATGTACATATATTCAATCAGAAGGATTGCAAAAAAATCCTGTTTGATTTGCTCATTCGACACGAATGAGCACAGCATCGAGCAGTGGAAACGTGGGTTTATTTACTATGAAGTTCGTATTTTTAATTGTTGAAATGAAATCAGCGGTGACGAGCTAGTTGTTTTGGTAGCGGCTAAATTAGCATGTCGCGATACTTTGTACAGGGGATCACGTCTGCGCCAAGTAGATGCGCAGAGGGTTGAAACAGCGCTTGTCCGATCTGCTCACAAGAAGGTTTCTTTGGCCAGTTACTGTGATTAAACACGAGTTGTTTAATGTTCACAATGTATCGTTTTTCATGGGGAAAATGAGATGCGTCCCCGGGACGCACGGATAGTGAGTTTAGTGCGTCCTTTCAGATTTTAATGCGTCAGGGACGCAGGACGCGTACCTAGCAACATCACTGTTATAACCTACCTGTGAACATGTGCACAACATACAGCAGGCCGCCGTGTAGGCGGAAGTTGGAACATGCCCTGCCATTAGACATCAATAACCGGTGACGCTCTTTATCAGACTCGGACATGTTCATGGGGAACGGGAGGGCAGTCTTTGGCATTTTGTGCTTCCGTGAAGGACCACCGCGAGATGAAAGCGACCGTCGTGCGACCGACGTCCAACTGAGTTTATTGCCTCGATGATTTCTCCTAGCGCCGTTAGATTGCGTCCTCGTGATTATTTTCCCATTAGCGATATCGTTTAAGGTTTGTAGTTCTCCATCACAGGCATCTGATGCCTGACCTTGCTTGGCACAAAGTGATCTAAGAGGGTGAACCCTGTGGTGACCTTGCAAGTTCCTCCTAAAATCTATCCCGTTGTTAACAAAGAAAGGCCCGTTTAATGAGGAGATCAGTCGCATGTTTGCCAAAAGTTCAGCAACATGTGTTGCTTGGTTACTGCACAGCGTGTGAAACCATGGTGTATGGTGCATGAAAAGAGTAACTAGAGTCAAAAGAAGGGACTGGAAGTGCTGCATTTACCGATTAGTAGTCAAGTGTATACTAGTGCCTAAAATGTTATCATTTAGCAGATGCTCAAAACAAACATAGCTGACAGGGATTTGAAATGCATGGCAATAAGGGGCAAGTGAGGAATCTTACTCAATGATGCCTACAGGTTGATAGAAGAAATGCTTTTGGGTGGGAGTCCACCAGCCACCGATAATATACTATGGACTACTCACAGCGCCTGTTATTTCTCAGTTGTTAACACTGCACCATGTTTCAATCCATTACACCCTCTTTCATATGTACAGTGTTTAAAATGCTATTATACCGTGTTGTTCATAGTGCCTCTTATTTCCTCTCATAATATGTTTCTTGGTCTAGTGCACAAAGACAATTGCTGCATATGTTAATGACTTGTGTGCTAACTTACTTGGCTAATAGGCCGAGTTTGGATTTCGTTTTTTGTTGTGTAAATTCAGCTGCTAGTTACAGAACGGGGTGGGTGGTGGAGAGATGGAGAAACATCACCAGGCGTGTATCCTGCTTGATATGCTGTATTGCTATGCAAAACTATATAATACCATTCCCATCAAAAGTCTCATTAGGAATCCTCAACAGAGTTCTCCAGAATCACAGCCAAGCAAATGTGCTGTGAGAGAAACGGGTGTCTAGATAGTGAAATTGGCGAGGGGGAAAAAAATTGCAATGACATTATCATACTCTGTGAACATTATTCTCTCCATCCTGCAAATAAAACAAAAACAAATGCCCATCTCGCTCCACATTAAAAGTGCACGCGGTGCATTTTGTTTCCGATCTGCTGGGACTTCTCACCACGCTTTTCAAAGATGTGTGCAGAGCCCAGGACAGCTATGCTAACAACAATCCACTGTGGGCCCCATCCATAGTCCTGAAAGAGACAAAAGCACCCGACCAATAGCATTCATGCTTACTGATTACCGCTGTTGCCCATCGCAGGGACCAATTAGACTGCAACTAGTTGTATCATTGAGTCCCGGAGCGTTCTCGGGCTAACAAAACTGGACAATTAATTTGTATTACAGCGCGAGTAATCCCTTCTACGCATGCGATTGTTAATTTAGTGAATAGTTTCAGCAGGCAACTTGAGTCATGGGTCTGGTCTCCTTAGCATCTGGTTCACATCGGGGGACAGTGCGCCCCGTGTTTCTAGGTGAGGCTGTGTTGATGCCTGCGTTGCTTCTCGGCTGGGCTTCAGCACCTTGGACAGCGACACAGCGATGGTCTCAGTGTCCAGCGGCCTTTTCAGCCTTCACATCACACATCCCTTCTTCCTCCTCCCTACAATGGGAAGCAAGAGGATTGAAATCTCTTTCCCATTTATTGCATCAAAAAGATCAGTGTGGGTGTGCGTGCGTTGGCTCTGGCAGTTTGTGTTTTTTCTCCTTCAAAGACGTTCCCTGGACGACGCGGTTCTGCCCAGCAGACTCTGAATTCACTTTCAGGGCTTTTTTCCTCCATATTTTGCCTTTTAAAGTAGGACTGTGTAAGAGTTTGACTGTTCTACCAACTGGAACTAAATGGCCAAAATGTGCCTGTGGAGATTTATTTCACATTATTTTATAATTTTTGCCTTATTTCACTTATATATAGCCCTATCCCAGCACGGGCCAACAGTGGAGGGGAACATACATGAGAAATTTATAAGGAGAGTTTTGAGAGTGCTGCAGAGAATCCTTAACAACGCTCATTTGAGCCAATAGGAACCGGTAAAACATACATATACATACATGCATACAGACATATAAACCTTTATCATGCATAAATAATATACATAATATACTCGATTACATCCTTCAAGTGAACCGATCTCTATGGAGCACCGCACTCTGATGCAGTATGTTCCATAGGGGCCCATCCACATTGTAACCAAGCAAATAGCTGTGTTCTCTCCTAATTGGCTTTACTGCCCCTCTCAGTAGAACAGCTTCCTCTCACCATACACTGACATATATAATTTAATGTTTGTGGCTTTTGCGCTGTAAAACAAAAGAGAACAAAAAAAACGCAATCCCAGCGGATCATATCCAACAAAGGTGATTAAAAAAAAACCTTGTTGCCAGAAAATAAGACAGAGGAAACAAAAGCAAAAGGACGTCGCCTGCGGCAATTAGCTGCAGAGATTGAAGCCCTTGTTCAGTACACGGTGGTCAATATGCTAATAACGGTAAGCTGCTGTAAAATGAATGCCCTGTATTAATGAGGCTTTATATATATATATTTATATATATAATTCCATTATTATTATTTTTGCCTCTCCTATGCTTTCCTAATAGTTCTGTTTAATTAGACTCTCTGGGAGTTCAAGCTGTGTGGTGCTTCAGTCTCCTGTCACAATGTTAAGGCAGCAACACTATTCTCCTGGGCTACAGTAGGTGGTGGGATTGGGGGTGGTGGTGTAGCTGTTGCTACGGTGTGTCAGCTGCGGGGGGAGCGGGAGATGAATGCTTCCCCCTCTCCAGTGGTGCATGCCAACCAGCGTTAATTCAAAGCGCTGATAAACGATCCTTCCTTCAGACCCTCCCCCCCCTGTGGTCTGTCATGTCCCAGCACAGCTCGAACTCCAAACTTCCTAAAAAGAACCTGTAGTACAAGCATAAAAGGGGGACGAGAGTGCAACATGGTTATTTTAACCGGTGTTTGGAAAACTAGCACGTTGGTGTGTGCCTCACTTGTTCTTTTGAAGCAAAGTAGAGAAATGCCACCATAACTTTCTGTAAACGGACCTATTGTCTCCGGGCGAGAGGTATCGCACGCCTCTGTGTCGTCTGTGTCTGCTGAGTTGGTCCTGCTGCACATATAACTGCTCGCTCAGGCAAATGTTTGCATTCTCTCAATGTGCAACGCTTTGAGTTCCAGCACTTTCCAATGTTTCTAAATACAGTCTCTATTAGGGATTGTAGAACCTGATAATGTAATAAATACCCGATAATGTAATAACCCCTATAATGCAATAAAAATCTGCACTTGAGTCCATTGAAAGTGTAATAAAACCTGATCATGTAATAACTTCCCGATAATGTAATAAAGTGCATTTCCCAATAATGTAATACGCTTTTAACCAATAATGTAATAAAGTATTACATTAATGGGAGGTTATTATATTATCAGGTTAGCCTTCATTTCGCAAGTCCTGATAATGTAATAATTCCCCGATATTGTAATAATATAATAAAACATAATAAAACAGCAGATTACCCATTACTCAGGTTCAAGTGGTGATACTGTGTAGGCTCAAGAGCTCTAGCGCCACCAACAGGTCAAAGTTTAATGTTAATTAAATTTTGACCCGATCATCCCTGAGCAGAAATGGTTTTCAGTAGCTAATATAACTTGTGTCACCCGTATTAAAGAAAAAAATAGAAAAACTCTTAATCAGTCAGCGCGAAAAGAAAGCTTTTTCTCATAGCTATAAGTCACTCAGATCAGCTTCACACATTTGTTTCTTCTGGAATGACAGTAGCTTTTGATCCTCTCCCAGATGGCAATTTTCAGTTTTCAGCTATGGCTGACCAGTTAGCAAGCTTGGGAATATTTCGCTCATCCACCACTCTTAGACAGGAAATTGTATCTGATTTGGTGGCAAATCCTTTTAGTCTTGATGGCACACCTTTGTTACATTTTGTTACTGATCAAAACTGGGATGACTACATTAATGAGGGTGAGTTGGGAACTTATGGAGATCACATCACTCTCCAGCGAGCTGCTCAAATTTTCCAAGTTCAGTTTTTGGTTGTTTCTACTCTAGGTGTGGATGCTTCCTCAGTTGTCTCACCATCTGGAGAATATAGTGAGGACTTGCCCACTTTAGTAGTTGGTCATATAGCCGAGGGTCATGGAGATCATTATGTCAGCTTAGATGGCCCAATTAGTCAATACATTAGCGGCATTCAGGAGGAGGAGTCTCACAGGATCACATCTAGACGACGCATTGAATCAAGTCCAACACATGAATTTGAAGTGAACTCTCGATCTGACCAGCTCATAATCCATTCCAAAAACGTATAATAGCTGCAAGCAATGATGAAGGGGCATGTATAGTGGATGGCACCAAGGCTGGTTGAGACCAGGTTTTTTTTTCCTAGGTTCTAAGCAGGTTTAATGTCAATAAGAGTTTAAGTTTAACACCAGGATGCTCAAAGATCAGGATGGCAGCCAAATTATGATGTACAAAATAGTTTTGGAGCTTGTTACTTGGAGAGGTCTGGCAATATCAGCAGACATTGAAAAATAAGTTTGCAATTCACTTGTGTGAAGATTGTGGAGTTAAAACACATTTTCGATATTGCATCGCCCCCTGGATGTCAAAGGTCACCAAATTGTTTAGGTGTTCCCAGGATGATGTCATGACTCTATATACCAAGTTTGGTTAAGATATGTTAAAGGGTTGCTGAGAAATGGGCTAACTTCCTGTTTGGCAACCTCACCGTCAAGTTTGATTGGCTGTCACAGCCAAGCGTCTTTGAATTTCAAAAAGTTGAATGCATGCTGTGTCATGGTCTGAAGGTCATCTGGGCCAAATTTCAAGAAGATTAAACAAAATTTGTGACGAGAGGCCTTTTTCAGGTTTTTGATCAAATCAAAGATGGCGGAAAATCCAATATGGCGGAAAAACCCCATTAATGATGCATTGAGCTTGGATCGGCCCAAGGGTTCCAGTGATACATCGTTTGTGAAAAACGGATGAACGGGTCAAAAGTTAATAAACATTCAACTTTGACCTGTTGGTGGCGCTAGAGCAAACCCCATTAAGGACGCATTGAGCTCGGAATCCTTGCTCGGTCTCCTCTGTGTTCAACCGAGCAAGCAAGTTCGCCGTCCGAGGAAAAGGGGTGTGTTCATGCGTGTCGCAAGGCAACGTCCTCGGACCTCCCAGACGGATGGATAACCCTAACGCTGGGGATGATAGATAAGTTACCAGACCACTTGTGCTTCATGAGGGTGCAGAATCAAAGCGCGGTAAATTGCGCTTTGGCGTACCACAAGGGTCGGTTCTTGGTCCATTACTTTTTGCATTTATATGCTTCCCCTGGGTGACGTTATCCGCGGCTTCGGAATTAGTTTCCATTGCTATGCGGATGACACCCAGCTCTACATTCCTGTAGATTCCGGGGACTCGGGCCAGATTCAAAGGGTTGAGTCCTGTCTAGCTGCTGTGAAGGGCTGGATGTCACAAAACTTCCTACAGCTTAATCCTGGGAAGACAGAGCTGATGATTATCGGCTCGAAGCGGGACCGGGAAAAGTTTGAGGATGTCTCTCTGTGGTTGGATGGCTTCGCCATCCCACAGAGTGCATCCGTCAAAAATCTTGGTGTCCTGTTTGACCCTCACCTATGCTTTGACCAACATATAAGAAGTATAACTAGAATTGCCTTTTTCCATCTGAGAAACATTGCAAGAATCAGACCAATGTTATCCGCAGTGGATGCGGAGACACTGATTCATGCATTTGTTTCGTCAAGACTGGACTATTGCAATGCATTGTTCTCGGGATTACCGAACTCTACCACAAAAAGTCTACAGCTGGTACACAATGCGGCAGCTAGACTGCTGACCAGAACGAGAAAGTTTGATCATATTACACCTATTCTCGCCTCTCTACACTGGCTACCAATAACTTTCAGATCAGACTTTAAGGTGCTATTGTTAACCTATAAAGCCTTGCATGGATTATCTCCATCGTACTTGAAGGACCTGATCATTCCTTATAGTCCTTCTCGGTCTCTCCGGTTTTCGGGAGCTGGCCTTCTTTCACTGCCGAAGGTTAAAAAGAAATCGGCTGGACAGAGAGCGTTTGCCTATCGAGCCCCTTTTTTATGGAATAGGCTGCCATCAGCGATCAGGGAAGCTGACTCTGTGGAGCTATTCAAAGGGAAGCTCAAAACGCACCTCTACAATCTTGCATTTGGAGTGTGGAAATAACTGATGCGAGAGTGAAGACTACTCTGTTTGCTAGTGCTTTTCTTATTTACATTATACATTCCCACTATGTACTTTTCCGTTCTAATTCACTATTCTGTCTGTTCTAGCGTGTTGCGGGTACTGGACTGGATGCCTGGACTCTCCTCATGGATAACCGGCCAGAACCCCATCACCATTTTAATATGATGTGCATGTATTTACCTGTATGTCAATTGTGGCACCCATTGCACTCCTGACCATCCCTGGAAGAAGGGATCCCCTACACTGCGTTTCTTCTCAAGATTTCTTCCTTGCTGATTCAAGGGAGTTTTTTCTTGCCCGTGTGGGGGCATGGGTAAAGGGGGGTGTCACAAATATTTGGCCTGTTAAGCCCTTTGAGACTGTAATGGTGATTAAGGGCTATACAAATAAAATTGAATTGAATTGAATTGGAGTGCTACGATAGAAAGAAAAATCAACTTGTCACTTTAGTGACATTCATTATTCGATATTCTACATGACTCCGACTATTCGACGATCGTTGCCCATCCCTACTTTCCAAGAGGACTAAAGCTGCGTTTTATTATCCATCCGTCTCGGAGGTCCGAGGACGTTGCCTAGCGACACGCACGAACACGCCTATTTTCCTCGGACGACGAACTCGCCATCTCGGTTGAACTCAGTGGTGACCGAGAAAAATTCCGAGACAGAATTCAAGATGGCTGCGCCCATTTTGACTTGAAGTATGAACTGTTTTCATTGTGCTTGGGCCGCTTTGGTGGTTTGAATGGCAATTTCAATCACTCGTATTACTGCAATACCTTACTGCGTCCGTATCTCTGCCTATGGCCTATAGCCTACCTATTTTGGAGCGCCTGGTACTCTGCCAATGCTACCGCGACAACAGCTTTCCGGGTGGCGTCCATGTTTTCCTCCAACGACCGAGCTAAATAATAAAACGCTTGAAGTGTTGGCGTGGCGTCAGATCCGAGATCCGAGTCGGTTCGCAGAGAATACGCACCATTAGTCTGAAGTATGGGCATATTTTGGGTATTAAAAAATACCGCGATAATACCGGAATTTTGGTCTCAATAACCGCGAGGTTAACTTTTCATACCGTTACATCCCTAGTCTCTATCTATGCTTCATTCTTCCAGTTGCCATGGTAGGAAATGTTCCAGACTAAGTCTATTAATTCTCTACTGCTCTGTATAGATGGTTACCATCACCATCGATAAAAAAAAAATGGCCAAGTATATCAGTGTATTATATGACTCTTTTCTAACCAGCAGCCTGTCGAATCACTTGTTGCCTAATAATCACCTATTCATACACACATTCACGCGCCGATGGCTGTGTCAACCATGCAAGGCCACAGTAAGCTCACAAGTAGTGATTAGGGTGAGGTGTGTTGCTGAAGGACACCTCGACAATCAGCTTGGAGGAGCCGGGGATCGAACTAGCAACCTTCTTGTTGCAAGTCCCCCGTTCCACTGCCCCTCACAGTGCACACAAACGCAGTAAGGAAGAGACAATACGCTAATGGCCGTCGAGTTTCAGGGCCCCTTTCAGAAAATGATATGGTATTTAATACCCACAATGCAGTATTTATCTCTGAACACTCAACTTTAAGCGAGAAGAAAGAAGATGATGTTCTGCAGCCCCGGCACGTCTTGTGCTATTCAGACGCTGAATTGTGTTCTAACTCCACATCAACTATTCAAGGAAACTAATACAAACAACCTCACTTTGAATTGTTGCTTACTCCCACAACCATGCCAACCAGCCATGAGCCCAGACTGCAGCAGCAGCATAAACGACACGTCCCTGGGAGCCCGTGCCACCTCTGGATTGATTTAGTTCTCGCTAGGAGTGCGTCGCCTTACTCGCTGAAGCCGAGGTTCCTCCTTCTGGCTGTTTGCTCCATTGTCTGCTGTGATTATGCATGTATGTTTAGTTGCGCAAAGCAGGAAAAGGTTATTCAGACAGTGAGCTGTGATGCTATCGTGTCTTCATTTCAACATCTGTGTTGTAAATATACGAGCCAAGGGGGGCTGGGTGCAGGAGAACCAGCAAAACCAAGCATGGGATATAAGCTGTGGTTCCGTGCTTGTAGCTGGAGCCCCATTATTTGGCTTTGCAACCAAAACAACAGTATTGATTTTTCTCCTTAAAGTAATGAGTTCTATGTATGTATATAATTAAATAACCACATTTTGGCCCGGGATTCCTGGGGGTTAGGCAAAAAAAAAAGTTATTAAAAAGTATGATGGCTGAATTGATTGGAAAGATATTTTCCTGCTGATGAATGCAAAACTGTGTCCATGTGGTAGTGTTCATTTTCATTTCTTCCTAGACAACGGCGGAACATTTAATAGCGTCTATTTCTGAGTATATATTATATATTGCCAGTTGTTCACCTCATGGCAAAACTCTCAAGAGTCAAAGGGCTCATAGCAATAAACTTCAAACTGCAGTATTTTTTTAACAATTGATGTGGAACCTAGTACAAACACAGGCAGAAGGAACCCAAACAACACTGCCTCTGTGAAAGAAGTGTGGTGACGCAGGGTCGGGCCAGGGTGCGGATGGGTGGTGGGGGTTGGGTTAGGGGGGGACTGTCAGCAAGGGTAAAGATTAGGTGGCCTACTTTGCGCCTGAGTTGACACTTTTCATCGGTCATTCCTTTTTTGTGTGTTTTATTATTAGTGTTTTTTCTTATGGTGTAAGAGTGATGTGAGTGCTGAGATCTTGTTAGGTTGAATATTACTTTTTATTATATTTAAAAGAGGAAATAACACGCAGACAAAGACAGGATGTCAGTCCGACCCGTCAGTACAAGATGAGATCCTTGTGTGTGTGTGTGTGTGTGTGTGTGTGTGTGTGTGTGTGTGTGTGTGTGTGTGTCCCAAATGATTTTCTCATAAATACACACACACAGACACACACACACACACACACACACACACACACACACACACACACACACACACACACACACACACACACACACACACACACACACACACACACACACACACACAGAAGTTGGGCACTATCCAAGTTAATAAAATGGCTTTGACAACAACACATGTACAAATGTCTTCATTGAATTTCATATATGTATAATATACAAAGCTTTCTCTTCCCTTTTGTCCATTTCTCTTTTTTGCTTCTTGCTTCCCCTGCTGAGCAGCTGTACATAAAGCCTGAAGTTATAAATCACTTTCTATTTTGTTCGTCTGTACAGTGATGTTGTTGTGCAGACATCGTCCTCCTTTCATTGTGTGTGTGTATGTGTGCATGGGGGTTAACTATGCGTACAGCAGACAAGGCCATCTCCATCCCTCTCTCTCTCTCTCTCTCTCTCCATCCCTCTCTCTCTCCATCCCTCTCTCTCTCTCTCTCTCTCTCTCTCTCTCTCTCTCTCTCTCTCTCTCTATCGCCCTCTCTCTCTCTCTCTCCGGTCCCCAAGGACCTCATCAGGTAAACACCCAAGGTGGGATAAAAGGAGGCCTAGTGTGTGCGTCATCACGCGCCAACACACTTTTTCAAAAACTCAGATGGAAAAGTGCACACTCTGAGTCATTTCCCTTTGTTTGTAACACGGTTACTTTTTAGGTGTATTTTTTTTTTTACTATTTCTGCTCTCCCTCACAAAAGTGTGCCGTTAATAAGCTAGGGAGAGCGCTTTTGGAGCGCGGCTGCGGGAAAATGCTGCGGTCCACAGCTCCTTAACAGGAGACAGCGTGCCACATACATCAAGCCCCTGGAGGGGACGACTCTCCCAGGCAGCCCCCCAGTGACATTAAGCCGCTGTAATATTTTTTACAAAAGACGGGAAAAAACACATACACAAATGTGCGCAAACCCGCACGTACACCACTTAGATCCACTTTAAATAGACTGTGTTTTTTTCTCCATAATTTCCTTTCAATTTTTTTGCCCAATCTACTTTTTTAACCAGTGATACCTGGTTTTAACAACTTTGATCTCCTTCCCCCAAGCCCCGACACACACCCTTTGTCTCTGTCTAGTTTCCTCTCCCGTTCACAATCTTCCAGCTCATCTGTAGTTAAAAAGCATTTTATTCGCTGTTTAAAAACCGTATGATGTGGTCTGCTGCCTTTGTTTGCCCTAATCGTCCCATATTTCATTGTGTGTGTGTGTGTGTGTGTGTGTTTGTTTGTTTTTGTATGTGCGCGTGTGTGTGTGAGGCTGACCCCCAGAGCTTACATTCCTCATTGTTACCACTAATGGGAGGGATTCTTTTTGCAATTTTTTTAAGGCAAACATACAGAATTAGAACGGCATCACATGATTAAAATGCGATGTTATTAAAAGGAACACATAAGCATAATGTAACGTAAATGGGTACCTTGCATGTATTCCTCTGTGTATTGTGTTCTAGTTGCAGGGAAGTTTTATAATTGTCCCTTCCGGCTACTCCTTACTTTGTTATGGTGACAGTTTAGAGAAACATAAATACCGATGCAATAAATAAACCTAAGAACAAAAGAGGTACAACGTTTCATTTGAATTGGCTCAATGGGTGCCACAGTAACCAAAACAAATTTAAGAATTCTGTTATAGGCCCAATGAAAAGACAGAAAGTCGGAAGGACAGATATACATATAGAGACACACAGACAAAGATACAGAGAGAAACACAAAGAGATAGAGAGATGCACAAAGAAACAGAGAGAGAGAAAAACAGACACAGATTGACGGATGGATAGAGAGATGACGGACAGACATACCGACAGATAAGACAAGGCCGGCAGATCAAAAAAAATTGGGAGACAGACAGATAGAAAGATGAGACGGACAGACAGAGTGACCTCCGTGACCTCTGGTTTGGTCTGGCAGGCAGCCATGAGCAGGAATAACAGCAGCGTGGTGGCAGCGTTCTGATAGGTTAAACAGGACTGAGCTGCCCATCGATCGCCCAGGATTAGAGGATTCCTTTCCCCTCAAATGCTGATCGCGGCACCGTCAATTAGCCCAGCCCACCAGCGCAGTGTGATCATATGGCCCTCTGCTCTTACCCGCCAATAAAGAGGTAGGTGGCAGTCAGAGCAATGTGACTGGCACTGGGAAATATACCTCCTGTCGGTGCCCCTCTGCCTGTGCTCTTTCAAACGCTACCGTAAGGGGTTTATGGGAACAGATGGGGTCTGATGAGACATTGGACTCCTCCATTTGGGTAATGAGCTTTTTTCCGAATTGGCCTTCTTCGATATTCGTCCGTTCTGTGTTCGAAAAAATGTGGATAACTTACAGCTAATAAAATGTGCTGGATGGCTGCCAAGTGGCAACGCTCTTGATCTTGAAGAGTGGCTATTTACTGTAAAGGCATGGAGCCCCGGGCTGAAATCTGCAGAGAGGTCTGAATACGGTGGGGTGTGTATGAGGCCTCCTACTCGCTTGCTGGTTGAATTTGGTAATGGGAGCCATGAGTATTACGGGTTTAAGGGCCATAAGAGAGCAAAGACGCCTTATGAGAAAGACAACGCTTTCATTTTGAATCTTGATGTGTGGAGAGCAGCATAGGTTCGTAAACAGTCAGCCTTGATTGTGAATGGTTTAAGCATGAGCGATTGCGGTTGAATATTGACTGCATTAAGAATTAGCAGTGCTCTACAGATGTATAAGTGGTCCTGTGAAGGAGGCGAGGGATGGTAGGAGACAAGAGAAGAGATAAGATGGAGCCGCAAAGCGGGCTGATGGATGGATGGGCGGACTGAGATACAGACGGATATGGAAAGACAGACAGATGGATAGGTAGATGTATAGAGAGACAGATAGACTTATAGTAAATAGAGCCATAGATAAAGAGATGGATCAGAATGTGCGTTAAATCAGATATTGGCCCGTACGCCGCTGCTCCGTCTACACTTGAAGATTTCTTCATTTTCCTTTTATTTCTTTAATTCTCCAGTGGCGCTAGCCAACTCCGCCGCTACGCTATCATCACTGTTCATGCTGAGAGCACCAGACATTGGGGTTCAGAGTTTCTAATCGTATTCCTGCATATATTTCTCACCTTATCTATGACCTGCCATTCCCCGGCTCACCGACCAAAACAATGCAATCTCCTCCGATTA
The DNA here is from genome assembly GCF_902167405.1 of Gadus morhua. Taxonomy (NCBI): domain Eukaryota; kingdom Metazoa; phylum Chordata; class Actinopteri; order Gadiformes; family Gadidae; genus Gadus; species Gadus morhua. The sequence continues at coordinate 22,575,146 of NC_044054.1, read as the reverse complement.
GATTTCCCCCCCTGTGCTTGTGTGTGCATTTGCGTCCATGTGTGTGTGTGTGTGTTGCAGAATGTGTGTGAGTGCACATGTGTGTGTTTGCGTGTGTGTGCAAGTGTGTGTGTGTGTATGTTTGGGAATGTGTGTGAGTGCACATGCATGTGTGTGCCTGCTTGTGTGTGTGTGTGTGTGTGTGTGTGTGTGTGTGTGTGTGTGTGTGTGTGTGTGTGTGTGTGTGTGTGTGTGTGTGCACATGTGCTTGCACCACGACATGGTGGTGCAAGAGAAGAAGCACAAGAGAAGAAGCTCAAACATTCGTGTGTTGCATTGGATATTACGTTGTCTGGACATCTCTTCTGGCCTGGCAGCATGGACAACAAATGTACGGGGGAGGTGTTCTGCATGTCCGATGTATCAGATAATGCTCAAGCAGGATTAAGTTTAACATTTTCATTTGAATAATGAATGAGGCCGCAGTGTAAGGCGAGCCTCAATCAGTCATTGAGTCGCAGACCCCTAAGAAGCAGCGTTGATGAAATCCAAGAGGTCATTAGCGTGTCGTTTTCACGGCGGCTAGTGCTATGTTCACGGTACATTATATTCTTAGCGGTTATTGATTATTTTGTGACTAGCTTAGCATAATCCGCAGCCCGGGCCGGGCCGTGCTAGCAGAAAGAAAAAGAGCTGGAGTTACATTATTCGATTTTTTGTTGGGTTATAAATTCAGATCCACAGATCACAGCCAATGTGTTGGTTGTGAAAACACATCAGCCCGGTTTAAAATGACACATTGTAGATATAAATATTTTTTTAGAAGGCTTCATTGAGTTTATCCTAGGGTGAATGCATGAAAGCCATTTGAATCGAATAGGTCACGTGTGTAAATAACTACTAGGAATTTGCCCTTTATGCATAATACCCGCTTCTGCAACTAGCTCAAGCAGAAATGTCACATGAGTGATGGGAGATCCCTTGGATAGCTTATCATGAAGATATTTAAAATGGCTGATACGTGACTCGTTTTTCTACGCCTGTTAAAGATGGTGAAATCTGACGAGGGTGATACTAAATAAGTGTGCGTTTAGGTAACATAGTCCTTCCTATATGGCCTTCCTATAGATATTTGAGAAACTGATTTGCAGCATCAGTTGCAGACATAGAGTTTAAAAAAGGATGTCTGACGTCTCCCATTTGGTAACACATAGGCGGTGTGGGGGTGTAGGTTTGCCTTCTCCAATATTATCCAGATCCAGATCCCAATTTGGCATATTGATGGTGGGAAATGAATGACACCTCACACTTGTCTAGATCCTAACCAAATAACGGAAATAAATGATTGGCTTTCTTGAAATCAGATTTCTCCTAGTTGACATAGACTGGTGTCTGGTCTTTTTTCAACTAGCCAGGCTCTTGTGTGACACTTTCGTTGTACTAGTGTGAAGAATACCATTACAATCTGGGCAGGCCAATCAGGCGACGCATGAGTTTTGATTGGACGGATCGATCTGGACGCAGGTCCAGGGGCGTAATGTGCAGGTCGATGGACCGGTGCCCGCTGCAAGCAGGAATCTGAATGTGGATGTGAGGGAGCTAATACGGTAAAAGCAACACATTGGGTCAGACCATCCTGCCAACCGCAAACCACCTAAGGGCTGTTACTGGACATCATGAGCCACATAGACAGACGGCCATGGCTGCAGCTTGGTTGCAGCAGACAAATTATCGTAACAAAAATGGCTATTATAATCCTCAAATGTTCATAACTCAAATTGTTGTTGTTTTGTTGTCAATGTGGCTGTGTTTTCAATCGGTTACTTACCAGTTCAGTTTCAACGCCGGCTGTGATGATTAAGTTATTAGCGAAAGCTGATTGAAACAGCAATACATATTATAACTATGCCTCTTCCTGGGACTTGACCTAATTTGGGTCATGCATAATTATCTCAAAAATAATCACTATACAGTCAACTCTATTTCCCTGAACTCCTTCTCTTTAAACCTTTCCCTCTTTCCCCTCTGTCTTCTTCCCGCACACACACGCCCCCACAGAAACGAATGCATCACACACATGGCGCTCACTCACACACTTGCACTCTTACACACACGCACACAACCACATGCTAACAAGCGCACCAAAATGCTCTCATACACACAAACACACACACATACAACCACTCACTCACACACACAAACACACACACACTCACACACACACACACACACACACACACACACACAACCAGACACACACAAACACACCCAAACATACTCGCTTAAACACGCAAACACACTGACGCACACAACAAACACTCACACACAAGGCCAATCCTGTATGATGGATATGAATGAATGTGCTGACAATCATGCATGATGACCACATTCCTAACGCTAGGATAAATATTTCATCACGCTGCGTTCAAGAAGCTATGTAGATGAGAAGCAGATAAATCTCCCATCATGAGTCACTCCAAGTGTAGGGGGGGGGGGGGGGGATTGAGTGGGGCTGTTTAACGGTGTGTCGCTGTGCTTGATTTCCATTTACTCCATCCTTGGGTTATTAAAATAAAGGCTAAGCAGGTTAGAGGAGAAGACGCAGAGAAAGCCCAGACGCAAGGCGTGGTACTGGTGTGTGAAGAGCAGGCTACAGGAGCTGCTGAACAGAGGGATTTGTTTCCCCCCCACAATATAAAGAAAACAGTGAAAATCCTCGTGTGTCTGTACCGCCGCGTATCACAATCTGCACCAACGTTGCACCAGTCGTTGCCTTTTGTGTTTTTATTATTTTGCTCCCTGAAATCGCACAGTGTTAGGGAGAGAAGCAGGGGGGAAGGGGGGGAAAGGGGGGGAAAGGGGATGGGTGGGCCGTGTTTGAGATTGACAGCTCCATTGAAAACCACTGTCCTCGTGCTGTGAAACGCTGGCAAACAGTGGGACGTCACACATCAGAGAGACAGCTAACCATGACTTTAACCTTCTATCGGTGTGTGTGTGTGTGTGTGTGTGTGTGTGTGTGTGTGTGTGTGTGTGTGTGTGTGTGTGTGTGTGTGTGTGTGTGTGTGTGTGTGTGTGTGTGTGTGTTTGTTTGCGTGTCAAGAACACTGATTTTAGTCTTGTGAATGAAGCTGAACGCTATTCAATAGACATAAGTGACAATACATGAAATACAGAATACTATATGTATGTTAGTATGTATCTATGCGTGTGTGTGTGCGTTTGTGTAAGTTCAAACTGTTGTTTATGTATCCATCAGACATCTGGTGGTTCGATGGACTCGATCATCCAATTTTTTTGGAGCCTACATTCGTCTTCTCGTACACGTTGTCACGTAATGTGGTACCTGCCACACAGAGTGTGAAGGATGGAATGTATTTAACTATTAAATCATCCTCCCCTGCATTAAAAACATAAAACAATAGAAATGGATGTCAAAACCTGCATTGGCCAACTGAGTGCTTTGCATAAGCGGCCTAATGCTGTTTTTTATGTGTTTTTTTTATTTTATTTATATATTACATCTTTTCGAAAAAGACACGATTGAAAACACTTGGCTTGTTTGCATGTGTAATATTTTGTATGTTTCCCCTTTCACAGAGAAGTTACATTGGATTTCTCTTGTCAGTTGAGTTTTGAGGGGGACTTAGTTAAAAATTCATGAAGACCATCTTGCGGGTCTAAAGGAAATAAAAACACTGTGGGAGAGAGAGAGAGACGTTGTATCTTACTGGACCGAGAATGGCGACTAATTTCCTGATTTGATTTTAAGTTTGTACTAGCAGCGTTTTTCCCCCTCTCGCTCCACAAGTCTACATATTGAAATGTGTTCTGGCCTCACTCACTCCTGCATTAGACTGTATGTCTCTGTTTTGACGTTCCTGAATGTTTCACGCTACGTGGAGCACCTCCTCATGCAGTTTCTGGTTGAAAAACACCCCAAAAAATTGAGAATTTCATGCGAGTTCAGTAGATCTACTCGGAAGCACGTTCTCTTCCTGAGAAAATCATTTTCTGTCTGTGTCTGAGCTGACTTTGTCTCTCATCCACAATCACACCCCCCGCCAAAACCTGCACAACATTTAATTATAGGAAATAAGTTCTCTCATCCTTGTTATTGTTGTCCTTGATTTCCAGGCTCATTACTCAATACAACAGCACTGTAGATAGATCTTTACAATCGCAATGTGTGCGGGATACTATAGCGCTAACTGCTAATCTAATTAAAGCATGTGGATATCAATAAAAGTTATTGTTATTAAAATGCAACGCTCATTATCATTGCCTCATCACTTTCACATCGCTGTGCTGATACACATTATACTAGAAAATAAAATAAATGTATATGTCACCCACCGCTGTGATATAAATGCTGTGTGAACATCCCAGAGTCCTATAGAGTTAATATCAAAGCCTCAAATCTTCCAAGCTCCTCTCTGTTTTTCCCCCCGACCAGAATCCCAGCGTCAACATGGGAACCGAGAGAAGCACTTTGCATCACTGTCTAAAACCATATGTGGTCCCCAACACTTAAAGACCTCCCGTCAACAGTGCTTATTTTTGTCCCGGGGTGTTTTGCTAATTGAGAGCGACGTAATAAGGACACCCTCACAACTTTAACCCAAACTGAGAGGCGGATGGGCTTTGGGGGAACGGGGGGTTGGGTGAGGGGGTGGGTGGATGGCGGGGAAGGGCGAGGAGGCAGAGAGGCGTGGTGTATAAGCTGTTGATCCCTGTGCTTTGTCAGATATGTTGACTGTTTCTGCGTTTTCCAAAGCAGACCATGAGGATTTTTGACAAGGCTTTGGAAATTACAGACATGTGGAAGAGAACCATATTTTTTTTTATTTCGTTTTTGAATAGAATTGAAGATTACCGTCATGTTTTTTTATCTCCGTACGATCATTAAAAAAAATGATTCATTTTTTTTTTTTTATCTTCCCAGTTGCTCCTGTCAATCAAGCTGGCGTGACACACAGGAACATGAAGACGACCTAAATAACACACATGATCCACAGGCTGTCACTCTGAACACTAACGAACAGCTGTGAGCCCACCCTGGCCCGCCCCAAGCGATAAGGTATCTCATTCACCTTTACACCTGCTAATTCCTTTTTTAGTCAGAGGGATATTTACTTCCATATCAAATGAAACCTCCACTTATTTGGTTTAATATCCTGTATGCTTTGATTGCCTGTGTAGGTGGTTGCTTCAATAAAAATACTGCGTTTATGCAACAACAAAAGAAAGCAACAATTGATTCTAATAATAATTGTGATTAATAAATATGGTAATAGCCCCCGTTGTTAATCAGAACGACTGCTCTGCAACAAACATATTATTTAGAATTCCTTCTGCCCTCTCAATATGATGGGAGGGGGGCACTCATGGCAGGATTTCAGATTTGTTTGATTGGCTAATTAGAATGCAGACTGTACGCTGAATTAAAATCCTTCAATAGTATTTCGTCATATTCAAGCAAGACTAGGACAAACTGTTTATACAGCACCATTAAAACACAAAAGGCCTTACATAGTGTTTGTGTGTGTGTGTGCGTGTGCGTGTGCGTGTGTGCGTGTGTGCGTGCGTGCGTGCGTGCGTGCGTGCGTGCGTGCGTGGGTGCGTGTGTGTGTGTGCAGCAGTAGCAATCGCATTGGTATGAAGAAGCAGCCTTCTGGATGGTACAGCAAACAGGATCATACAATCAGTTGACGGTGGACGCACACTCCCTGCAGTTGAACAAAGATAATGTCCTTCTGTCAACTCTTGGGAAAAAAATAAATTGAAGGCCATGCATCACGCTGAGGAAATTAAAAATGCTTTCAAAACAGTATCAATAAAAGACTGTGGACTCGTCGCTGTTTCCAAGTTGCAACAGAGTATTTTTCTACAGCAACCCTTCAAACAGAAACGGCCATACATAGTGCATAATGTAGTCAGTGAAATCACATAATCGCATCCAGTATATACACACTTGTGTAGAGTGTTCTACTACTGCTATTTAGCAGACACTTTCATTCCAGCAGACGGAGAGTGAATCCTGATCCACACCATTAAGTGGCAGTGAGGAGGCTGAGGCGTCCCCGCTCTATGATGCCTACATGTAAGCTGTGGACATTAGGCATCGATCGTAGTAGCTTCCGGAGGGGCGTGGAGCCCCCTAGCCGCTCCACTATCCACTTCCGCTCGCATTCAACAGCACTATGCGGGGAGGAAAGTTCCCCTGCAAAGACGTTCATGTACATTTCGCAGACATAAGCCTTGCTGATTTGAAGTAATTATAACACTGTAGGACTTTGGTGTAAGGATACCGTGGGAACATTTGTTTAGTTGCAAAGTTTCAATGTTATTTTAGTGAAGGCTTTCCGAGCCCTCTTTGCTATGCACCGTCATAAGATGCTGAGATAAGCTACAATAACTCGGTTTTCAAAGTGTACTTCTTGAGCGAGATGTGGAATTAATCTAAAGGTCCTTATGGCTGTTGGCATTTATAATTGAACAACATTCCCTGTGGTAAACCATGAACAGCTCCTTAACGATGTTTTCAGTTCTGTCTGATTTTGTCTTCTAGACACGGGCGCATTTGCCCTTTCATTTATTATTTTTGATCGCCCAGACAGATGACATAAATCAGGGTCCCTGGTGATTAATCTTTCTACGTTTCATATCCTTAGAATCAGCTCTATGAGTAAATTAACATTTATGAACATTTAATGAACATGCATTTTGCATCACCTGGTGAACGGGCGCTTGCTAATTATCCCCTTGCCCCAAAAAACATCCATATTGTTTAGACGCTTCAGTGTGAAAGTGAGTAGTCAATAAGGAGTAAAAGTTTCCAGCAGCTGCACATTAAAGTGAGCCCTCTGCACAGCGTAAATGAATTAAGGAATCGCCCCAGCTCTAAGTAGACTAAGTAAGGGTTATAGATGCCTCTGGAAATGAAAAGTGCCCATATATGTCTGTCTGTGTGGCTATCCATCTATTAGTCTGTCAGTCTGTAGCAGGACTTTCAATCTATCTGTCTCTCTGTCTGTCTTTCTGTGTTTGTCTTTAAATCTCTCTGTCTGGCTGTTTGGCTGTCTCTCTGTCTGTCTGTATGTCCGCCCACCCATCTGCCTGTCTGTCTGTCTTTCAATCTCTCTATCAGTCTGTTTGTCTGTCTCTCTGTCTGTCTGTATGTCTGCCCACTCATCTGGCAGTCTGTCTGTCTGTCCATCTGTCCGTCCGTTAGTCACCAATTGTGTACTGCAGTGGTACCAGTGCAAACCAATGGAGGAGATATTCAGTATCTCCAGACGAGGTGTACGGCGTGGAGCCATCCACTCCTCCTTACTACACTTAAAGACATCACTGAGAGGGACTTAGTTCTGGCCCATCCACAATGATTTGTCGCAATTTTGCAGCAGGGAAAATTAAATCTATATTGCAAATGTCACTGAATGGTTGGCCATCCCATCTCCCAGCGTGCACGTTAAAAGCAGGGAATGGAATAGTTTGAGGTGGGAGATAATAAAAAAGCAAGCTCAGGTTACACAGGGGCAGGGCGGGAGCAGGATGAGGCAGCAAATAGAGTCAAATATGGACCATAACAATAAAACACAGTAATAATCATAATAAAAAGAAACTACTCTAAGATCCGACATGAGACTGCCTCATGTGGCAACCTCAGTTGTAATGGTGTGTGTGTGTGTGTGTGTGTGTGTGTGTGTGTGTGTGTGTGCGCGTGTGCGTGTGTGTGTGTTTGTTTTTGCTTATATTTTACTGGATGTCTGGTGTTGGTGTTTGTGTCTGTGTGTGTGTGTGTCTATGTGTGCTTATATGTGAGTGGGTTGCTGTGTGTGTGTGTGTGTGTGTGTGTGTGTGCGTGTGCGTGTGCGTGTGTGTGTGTTTGTGCAGCAGCACTAGCATTGGTATGAAGAAGCAGCCTACTTGATTGTGCAGCACACAGGATCACACACATCAGTTGACGTGTGACGCACACTCCCTGCAGTTGAACAAAGATAACGTCCTTCTGTCTTCTCTGGGAGAACAATTTTTTAAAGGCCATGCCTCATAGTAAAAAAAATGAAAAATACTTTCCAAACAGTTTCGGAATAAGACTGCTGAAGAATTTCCTAGTTATCTTCGCAATCACCTGACTGCATTCTTGCGGCCCTCGCATGATTGGAACGGACAGGATAGAATTAGAAAATTTTCCCGTGGAGGATAGAAATAGTGCATTCAGCACCCTCCAGGTGAAAACCATAATGACAACGTATTATAAAAGTAATCCCTCACTTGATAAATATTAATGCACAGGATCATAAAATACCAGTAGAAATGTAGATTTGAAAGGTAGGGGGCTGCAGTAATCAAACGACATAATTAAGTGGTATGTATCTGCGTGCGTGCCAACAGCCTTGCAGGTATTTCTGACAAACACGTTAAATATGACTTACCATGTTGTAAACAAATGTAATACAGCAGCGCAGTGAGATTATGCTGCAGAGCTAACATGCTGCTTGACTCTTAATGGTTTCTTCATTTAGGGCCTTTTTTTTGTAATTATTTTACTCGCAGAATCCACATTACAACAAAGTGATTGAGCAGCCTCCCCCCCCCAACCCCATACCCAGAAAAGGAGAGGCTATCGTTTAACAGGAGATGCCCGTGCAGTTAGTAATCCCTTCTCCTGTTTGATGTTGCAAATGCTGAAAGACAAAGAAGAAGAAGAAGGAAAAAAGAGAGAGCAAAAAAATAAACTTGCCGCTCAGCCTCTCTCTTTCTAATGAATATGGATTTTAATTATTTTTTCAATTTCATTTTTGGGGGTTATTACACCGCTTTGTAATTATCCGTACACACCCCACTATTTTCCCCGGCGCCGCGTGCGTTCCAGCTATCTTTCCTCGTGTAGTTGCGCACGTTTTGATTCCGATTTTATTTTTGGGAAAGGGTTTTTTGTGGGGTAAAGTGGTCTTTGCATGTCTTTGATCGTACAATAATGGCGGTTTTATGGTATTTATCTAGTGCGAGGATGGCACTCTCTCAGACAAATCCGACCTCCAGGCGTAACCCTCGGCTCAGAAAAGGTTGTAAACAAAAATCAATGTTATTCAATTATAGACGTGAGAATGAATGAACTAGTGATTTGAATATTAAAACCTGCAGCACTTCAGCCGATCAGCCTCCTGCGAAAATGTTTTACTCCAGGAGAAATTGTAGAACATCATAATTCTCGAGCTGTCCTCTCTCACACTGATCTAATTTTCCATGGTAGGGATTGGTTAGCTAACTAAACTGCAGTTGTTGGCATTGCGAAGTGCAGAGAAAAAGGAAAAAACAAAGAAAGAAAAGAAGGGACATTAGGTTGATCTTGCCATGGTAGAAAACCTGATTGGTATTTGGAATGCAGCCTGCGTAGAGCAAGAAACGGCACATTCCAAATGAAGTCTCAACAAAGACCAAAAACCCGTTGACGCCCCGCCGACAAGGCTAATGGGACGGGCTTAACTTTCCGTTGGGCCGCCGATCTGATCAAAGGAGCCCTGAAGTCAAACACGCAAACAGACAAACAAAATCCATTTCAAGTTAGGTTAATGAGAGATTCCATAGGGGCCAATGGTACCTGCAGGAGCTGAAGAAAAAACACTAAATAAAAAAAATGACCACTCCACAGAAAGGTAGACCAAAGCGCATGTGTGGACCGAATGGGAGTGATCATAGAGCGCAAGGTTTTCCTCTGCTCTTTTCAGCACGTTCATGAGATCTTTGATCCAATTACAACGGATCCCGGCCACTGAGGTGTGGGATGAGAGCTGAACGTTGGAATACGACCTGTTTTATTGGTTGGCCGTATTCTGTGATTGCTGGTGGCTGACTGGTGATGGGTTGGATTGTGATTGGTCTGTTGGATGCACGTCTGTTTATGGAAGTTGTGGGGAGATAACAATCACCGAATGGATCAACACACAGTTAAGCAATTAGTACTCCAAGAAACAAATAAGTGATAGAAACAACACAAAATAGACATTCTTTCAATTGAACTCTGTAGGTACTTTATGCATATACATATATATATATTTATAATATATAAACTAAGTGAATTTGTTAACATATATATATGTTTTTATATCTATATATATATATATATATTAGAGCTGTCAAGCGATTAAAATATTTAATCATGATTAATCGCATTAATGTCATAGTTAACTCTAATTAATCGCGATTAATCGCAAATTATTTTTCTATGCTAAATAATCCTTGATTTTTTTGTCCCATAATTCTTCTCATTTTAATTCTCTTATCAATATGGTGAAGTGCATCGGCTTGCCTTGTGCAAATGATTTTTTATTGATAACAACATTGGCATGTACACTGATCAAAACAGGACGATACAAAAAAAGAGCCTATACTGCAATTAAACGACTGCTTTGAACAAATGTCATTTGAACATAGCAGTCAGGCTACTGCTTCTTTTTTTATAAAATAATTGCGTTAATCGCGCGATAAAAAATCTAACGCCGTTAAATTTGGTTTGCGTTAACGTCGTTAATAACGCGTTTAACTGACAGCTCTAATATAGATATATATATATATGTATGTATATACATATAATATACACAATTAAATTGGTTGAACTTTGACACATTATTTTATACTGCACCTATCTGTAATTAGTTTCTTTGGTGTGCTAATTAGTAAGTTAACATAGCATTATATCGCATATAACTGACATTACATAAACCTTGACAACAATTCCATTACAAAAAATGAAAAGAACAAAGGCTGTACGTCAATTCAAAGGCGATATGAAATTCAAGGACACGGGCAGGAGCCAGGGGGTTGAAATGATCGGTTATTAATGAGGTCAGATACTTAATTAAAAGGCAACTGGGGGGAAAACTGATGAACGCATTAAAGATTCAGAGCTCGTCAGAGATACTTTTATACAAGTGAAGTGCCTTCTGTGCTTTTTTTTAATAATGCATTTAATAATATATTAATTTTTAATTAATAATTTGTATCTATTACATTCTAACCACGAAGAAAACATGGCGCAGCAGCTTGATATACATCTTGTTAGTGAATTTAATCAGTTTTTCACTGATAAACTACTTTTCTAGTTAATAACAGTTAATGATAATAATAACAGTTAATAACACATAATTAAAAGGTGTACATTCAACATAAATATTAAGTAATGGAAATACAGCCTACACCGACAATGTAGACTACATTCCTAAGGAGTGGCCATCACAATCACAATGTAAGCATAATACAAATCAATACTCATTTAAGAATGCAATTTGCAATGATATTTAATTCAGGATATGCATAATTGAAGCACAACCCATAATTGATTCGTTGTAACAATGTTGTTAATTATATTTTGACATTTATTAGGAAGGTCTAAAAGCGATGTAGAGAATTATAGACAGCATAGCTCCAAACCATTCAAAGATTCAAACCAATGAAACTGATATTTTTAATTTATCATGTGAAGAGAAGTTGCATCTTAATTATTGATATTCTTTAGTTAATATTATAAATCTTTGTTCTCGTCACATAGTCGAAATAATTAAATCAATCTTTTCATACACTTGCTTGTGATACTCTGCATTAGTTCCTCTTAATGGAGGATGGATCTGGGCATTGCTGCTTGCTCAGGTAGTTTAGTTGGATGAAATTGTGACAACTTGAAATAGATGTAACTTTTCTTCCATTAATTAGGTGATCACTCAAGCATTCACCAAATGCCTCCTGCTTATTAATCAACCATTCCTAATTAGGTTCTGTGCCATAACTAACACTAATTAAGGCAATTCATGAAAGCCAAATAAACAACACATGCATTATGCAAGCGTTGCATGTTTTAACTTGTTGCTTTGTTAGATTAGGTTACTGGCAGGCAGTGGTGAAGATGGTGGGAGTGGTATACCCATGGATGGATATGTACAGCTATAAAGAGACTAGACGGATAGTGATGATCCTACCACAAACCCTGGACTCTTTCTGTTTCATGGGATGTGTTACGAGTGTTCAATATTGAATCCGGATCCAACAGCCTATCGGGAACATACATGGTGCACAGAGAACACCAAGAAGACGAAGGAGATGGTGGTGGACTTCAGGAGGCCGGGTTGCTTACGCAGCCCTCTCCATATCTATGCAGCGTCCTCTGAGATGGCCGGGAGCGAGCTCCTGGGGGTCCGGCTGACCTCAGTGATGACCGGTGTGGACCAACACCACTGCAATACTGAAGAAAGCACAATGCTTTTTCTTCCAGGGGAGACAGAGGAAAGCTCAGTGTGAGCAACCTGTTTCTCCACTAGTTTTACATGAGCCCATTGATGGCCCTTGACTGGATGAATCAGCTTTACCTGGTAGGGGAGCTGCTCTTCTGAGAGCCGGCAGAGTCCAGAGTCTTTAGGGTGGTCAAGTCAGCCCAGTACATCACAGGCTCTGTTCTACCGCCAGCTGGGTTCATCTCCACGAAGCACTCTGTAAGAAATGGCCCTCAGCATCATCAAGGACCTATCTCACCCCAGACCCTGCTCCAGCAGACTGAATAACTTGTTCCAGCCCCGAGGCGTCGGAGTGCCGAGCTGGTGTTCTGCAGCTTGCATTTCTACTCATTTTCCTTTTTTATTTATTTTTAATTTGTTGTTTTTCGTTACTTGCAATGCACATTGTGTATGCTGTGTGTACCAGGCCACTTGACAATACATCTCATCTGAGTTAGTTTGAAGAGTATCCCCCCATATATCATTCATATGGGAAATAACTTTCTTTTGTTGTGGATTGATGCCAGAGATACTTCATAAAAAAAGATTTAATTAATTATTTGGACTATCTGCAAATGTCCCAACGGAAAAGGGACTCATTCAAATGCAAACAGAACTTTCTAGACCCAGCTGATGAATCCCTGCTTACTTGCTCTAAAAGGTCCTAGAAGTCAAGGTCTGGTGTCGTTTGCTTGCGTGAGAAGTCTTGGGCCCGGCCGGAATTTCCACCTAGCCAACCAGCGTCTTGCGGCTGACTCGAAGGCGAATAACAGAAAACACCCTTTCCAGCTCCCGTAGCAAAACGCTTAGTCAAGCCTGTTCTCCAACCTAAGCGACACAACATCAAATTTGGCAAAATGACCCTAGATGACCCATGTGAGCGTTTGCTGGTCCCACCAATCCTACTGGCTGGCCGAAGAAACCAGCAATAGGCCTACGTCATGTATTTAAAGTGTCTGCTGAAAGAAAGAAGAGAAGATTTGTTGTATACTTATTGAAAAATACAATATTAAGCATTACCTTTTTGTCATTAAAGTGTGTTTTGGTAAAATTGTAAGAAATTTGCATTTTCTTGTTGATTTTCCGATTTGTGAAAAGAAAATAGAGAAATTACCTTGGTCCTACCAGACCATCGTACTTCATTTAATTTGTACAGAAGGTCTGGAACTGCTCAATTGACAAACGTTCACTCACTTGGAGGCGGGTGTCTGTAGAAGTTTTAAAATTGGATCTGCCCAGTGCCACTCTGGATCTGCCATAACCAATCGCATAGCGTTTGGTCGTGACGTATGTCATGCGACGGGACCGGCTCCTTCACCAATAACGGAGCCAGCTGGAAAATCTAACTTTTCCCGCACCCGGTGGGGAGAAGCACCACAATATCATTGCCACCAACAAAACTCTGCAAGCTTGTTCTTGCTCCGGCTTTAATTGATAGATTTTCGGCAGCGATCCCACAGCAGACCGAATACCTTCTCTCGTATCCTTCTCCATTGTCTTCCTCTGACTACAACTGAAACTGGCGCGCGACCTAGACGTCTTCGTTCTCAGCCACTCCCTTTGTTCGCTGATTGGACCGCCAGAAATCTGGTTTACATGGAACGCATTCATATTAAGCAGACCCAGACCTAGTACTGAAGTGAAATGAAAATTGAGCGGAAGTAGGTAGGTGGGTGGTGCCAGGCTATAGAGAAATATGGTCTGGCCAGCATTTTTCATTTGTAGAATATATCAGTTATAAGATCTGATTTTCTTTGTAACATTGTTGAAATCACCACCAACGATCACCATTAACTATAGATATGGCATGGTCATCATTTTAAATCTACGAGCTAGTTGAAATGTTACACGTTGCGACTTTCACACCATGTTCTGGAATGCTTGTAATATAACTTGAGTTTAATTAAAACTGAAGTGTTCCAGCTCCTGCCATTCAGTCCAGTTGTTTATTGTGATGTGCTGGCCTTTGTTAGCTTGACGTCCTCAAATACCACCACATTCCCCTATACCCTCCCTTTTATGCTAGCTCTGCCAATCTGGCTAATCATGAATGGAATCTTTTCATGAACCGATCCCCAAGGCCATACTCCAATATGGAAGGAACTGCAAATTCAAACTGACTTGGAACTGACTTAAGCATATTAGAATGTCCCTTATGGACAATGGTCCTCTGTGTGTGTGTGTGTGTGTGTGTGTGTGTGTGTGTGTGTGTGTGTGTGTGTGTGTGTGTGTGTGTGTGTGTGTGTGTGTGTGTGTGTGTGTGTTATTCAAATCATGTTCTCTGATCTGCTGCTGCTGCTAGAGTGAGTGATGTCACAATACTTAGAGTGGATTGTGAGATCACTCACTTTGACTCATTATTTTGTTCATTTCTATAGAGGGTAAATAAAAAAAAATGCTTTCAGCAAACACGCTAAATTGGATAAAAGCTATGTTAAGTTAGATAAAAGCAATTTTCGGGGGAAATGGAGCTTGCTAGAAACCTGTGTTATACCGAAGGAAGTACACTGGAAAGCTTTGTGCGTGTGTGTGTGTGTGTGTGTGTGTGTGTGTGTGTGTGTGTGTGTGTGTGTGTGTGTGTGTGTGTGTGTGTGTGTGTGTGTGTGTGTGTGTGTGTGTGTGTCTGTGTCTGTTTCTGTGTGTGTATATGTGTGTGTCTGTGTGTATGCCCACTGTTGGCAGCCAACAGCAGATTCAAATATCAGCAGGTTAAAAGGCTAATGCAAAAGTATAGTCCTAGCCAGAGCTCACAAAATGAGGTCATCTCTGCATACGACCTGAGTTTTCTACATTTCAAGGAACATTTGGACGAAAAGTCATTTCTTTCAAACGTTTGCCTCTGTTTACCGTTCTGCCTTGTTTGTTTTAGGTTGCGTTTGGTGGTGCATGGACCTTTTTTCACAGGCCAAAAAAACGAAAGGACAAAACAACACAACAAATGGGTTGAACTTAAAGCTGAATCTGAAATAACCATTAGCAAAGCCAGCCGCGCCTCTGGAGAGAGTGATGGTGATATATGGACAGGAATACAAAACACAATACAGATATTACCACTGGCTTGTCATAAATCATGTTTTCCTTCATTGTATTTGAAGCAAATCCAATTCTCCTCACCTCTTTTGAAACACAGGGAAAAAAGCACCACAACTAAACAAGCCCCCCAACCCTCCACCCACCCATCCAACATACACACGCAAACCCCTCCCTCTTGACAAGTTAAATGTGCAACTCCAGCCCTGGCGATAGAAGGGGCTCAAACGAGGGAGTTGTCAGATGTATTGCACCGGTGACAACCCCAGTAAACAAACGAGGCAGTTACGCCGTCTCTTCCCCCCCACCAACACCCCCAACCTCACAAGTGCAACCCCCCCCCCCCCACACACACACACACACACACACACACACACACACACACACACACACACACACACACACACAGACACACACACACACACACACACACACACACACACACACACACACACACACAAACGCACGCATACAAACACACAAACACAGAGACACACACACGCAGCAGCGGTGGCAGTAGCAGAAGATTGGCTGACAGCGTTTTTCATACGTCGGGCTCCCTCTGAATTCCAACGATGTGCACCTTTGGATCACTTGTCACGCTGGAGATGTGCGGAGTGGTGCGTTGCATGAGATGCATAAAGCAGTGCAGACCTCAAAGGGGGGCGGGGAGGGAGGGAGGGGGGTCACGATGCTTGTTTGCACCGCTGTGAACAGTTATGCTCGGGCTTGTTACATTGAGATGTTGTCGACCACATAGTTTGCAAAGAAGTTGTCGGTTTTATTACCTGATCCCTCCCCCCCCCCGCCCGCCCCCCTTCCGGGTGAATAGAATGATCGTCGTTTCCTTCTCTGAATGTTTATGTTAAATTAAATACTTTTTCATAGCACCATTTTTTAATCCACGAGGTTGATAAAGGAATCCCCGCAGTATCAAATCCGTTGGTAAAGATAATTGTAGTTATATTGAGAGTTTGAAGATTTTCCCTGTTTGTTGTAAATTCCTTATCTCCTTCTCCATCCTCATTGTGGGAGACGACTTTATGATTCAAGTCAAACACTGCACAACTTAACATCATCAAAACAGGAATGCTACGGTAATTAACCCTTTCATTCCAGATGTGCATGCATGCCACATCACATGACCTGTTATTTTCCCCCCAGGATTTTACCTAATCGGAGGCTAATTAAGCAAATCCATCTAGGAGTCTACCGAGTTAAATGGTGCTAAATGTATTCAGTAACTCATACATAAATACGTATGCCTTAGCGAAATAGGTGGCTTTACTTGCCGTCTACATGACAACAAAACGTCGTCTAACGACCCTTTTCTTTGACCATACGCCCACCTCGCCCATTCATTCTCAAAGGTCAAGTGATTAGTGATACAGATAACTAACCTGAGGCAAAATCTCACATTCTAATGGCAGGGTATCTTTTGGTATTACCTGGTACAAATTTCAGATCATTAGAGGAAAAACATTGCAATTAGGTCTTAGTAACCGATTTCAGAGTTAGGCACAGAAACATTTCTAGACCTGTGTTGTCTTGTTATGTGTATTTTGTTGGGTTGGGAACCCAATTCCAATGTTCAAAGCCAGAGTAATCCTTAGTTTTATTCAAGTTAATGATGTTTTTTATTTGGTTGCCAGTCGATGGCATCATATAACTCCCTAACTTCCCGGAAAACACAGGAAATTTTATATTTTCATATTATATAAACATTATATAATATGGATCTAGCTTACTGCCGTGACAAGCTGCTCATGCCAGCCACAAAGCTAATGCGTATGGTTACATAATGTTAGCTCCTAAAATATTTTTCAGTACTGCTAATAACTTGAAAAAATAAATACTTACCTTTTCCTTCAACATGATTTCTCCAATCTATCAATTGATTTTCACAGGCAATGTAAGTATAGACATGAAACTATGTACTTTGTCATTGTATTGACTGAGAGTCCCATTGGAGCAGGATTACATGTTATAACTTGAAGGCTTTTACACTTTATTTTGGACATCATTCCTTGTTGTATTTTAATTTTTATAGACCTGAATCCACAAGACTCACACACACACACACACACACACACACACACACACACACACACACACACACACACACACACACACACACACACACACACACACACACACACACAAACACACACACAGAGACACTTCCACATACACACACACCCCTACACACGCACACACAGACACGCACACACACCTACACAAACCTACACAAAAACACATACCCATGCACACACAAACTCAAACCTACACATACACCGACACCGACACACACACACCTCAACACAGACACAACAACATACACACACATATGTACACACACACACCCCAACACACGCACACACAGACATCCAAACCCACATTCAAAAAACTAAACACAATCATGTACCCATCCAAACTATCACACACACACACAGTCACACACTAAACTCTGCTGCGTTCAACATCATTCTCCGTTGAATATAGATTATCTGCTCGTAATAACCCGCCACCCCCCCCCCCCCCCCCCCCCCCCCCCGCCACTGATGGACACATCCGTCTCCTTACCATACTCATTTCCAACTGATCTACCCCCCCCCCCCCGACCCACCCACCCCTCCTCACTGTTTACATCAACGGGAGCGTGCTGGCGGCGGGCCTGGTCACAGCACGCCGCGCGCCGACATCGACGAGAGCGGGGGAAAATAAAAATGCCAGGTTTCCTCAAAACCCAATCTACATAATTTACCTGACTCACTAGACGTGTTAAATATGAATGGCGCTCGCTCACTCATTCTCCGGTGGCCTCAGCAATGATCTCTGGGTGAGCGAGGGAGGCCAGAGCGACAGCGGTAACGGCTTCTGGAGATGTGCGACCGTGTGTGTGCATGTGCCGCATGTGTGTGTGTGTGTGTGTGTGTTTGTGTATTCGGGGGGGGGGGGGGTTTGGGGGGTTTAGGGGGGCTGGGGAGACGTTTCTATTCTTGCATCGTTAGAAATTGAACGAATAAAAAATAGAAAGCACGCCGCTACCCTGTTCGGGTACTGATCAGGTTTTGCCGGGCGGCGGGAACAGAATGAGATTAGTATGAGTTAGGCTGATTGCCCACTTGCTCTGGCATATAGTGTGTAGTTTGAGCTTGTATCACAAAGCGACACGAGGACAACTAGACAGTCTCCGGTTGCGTCCTCCGCAGAAGTACACGTTGACGCCGGCGCCGGCTGATGTAAATATTAAAAGGAAGCTTCCAGCGCTCCAGGTATGCGACACACGCTTCCACCTCCATCTCCTCCACCTGCCATCACTCCAGATCCTAGCCCAGCTCAGAGCTCATCATTTGGGGGGGGGGGGGGGGGGGGGGGGGAGGAGCTGGAGTGGTGTCCCCCGTTGTGGATTGGATCCAGCCACCACAGTCATCAGTGCCCCCTAATAGGGACAGCCAGGTGCAAACAGCATGTAATCCTGTTTGTATCTCTCTCTCTCTCTCTCTCTCTCTCTCTCTCTCTCTCTCTCTCTCTCTCTCTCTCTCTCTCTCTCTCTCTCTCTCTCTCTCTCTCTCTCCCATAAGCTGTCTTTCCTCCATGTCAATTTGGCATGCAATCTGCCTTGAAAGGGTGGGTAAACACAAACAGAAGGCGAAAAAGAAAAATGCATAAATAAAAAACCCCTGAGGCAGTAACAGGTGTGTGTGTGTGTGTGTGTGTGTGTGTGTCTGTGTGTGTGTGTGTGTGTGTGTGTGTGTGTGTGTCTAGGGGACAGGGGGGGTTGAGGAAGTGAACGACAGGGGCGTGAAGGAAAAGGACGAGGCAGAAGACGGGGGGGGAGGGGGGGGGGGGAGAGTGAAGGGTTAAAGAGAGGACTTAGGTGCTAACACTCCCGTCCTCCGTGTGCAATTTCCCAGTTATCCTGTACCTTACCCAGCGGCATCGGAGCCCCGGTAAATCCCCTCCCCCCCCCCCCCTCCCCTCTCCTTCTCCACTCCACTCCACTCCTCTGTCTGGCTCACTACAAGAGCGGCGGCCATGCAGTCGGAGCACTCGACAGACTCC
>NC_044054.1:22415800-22550800 GCF_902167405.1 Gadus morhua | reverse complement strand
GGATACAAGGTTGGTTATATATTGATCCTTTAGGGCTTTATTTTGTGATGGTTAATACAAGTACTCTTGAACTGTGTATCCTCCTTGTGAACAGGAGGAGACATATGAGGAACGTTGCACAGTGTGCAATAAAAACACAACATATTACTAAAGAATCAGGTTTGGCACAGTGGAAGAGCAATATGATTTATTTAGCAAGTGCCTCCTTTTTAATGACAGGGACAGCAGGAAAAGAACCGGAAGCATCTAATCCCCCTTGTATATCGGCCTTTTGGCCTGTATATGTCTGCCTGGACAGTTATCATGCAGTATGTCACCTTATCCATCCATCCATCTTTTATACTGTTTGTCCAGATAAGGGTTGAGTTTGACGATAGACCAATTCAGGTATAGCCTTTACATTCACAGTCACAAAAGTCATGGTATAATACGGGTGTCTTTTATTTTATTCTAGAATGGTCTGTTTTCAATTAACAAACACATAGGTAGACATTGACAGATTGCTGATGCAGATTGCTGATGTTTCCCCAAAGCCTTAGAAATCTTTTTTCACTGTAGCTTATTTTTCACTTTTTAAAGAAGTGTTGGAGACAATGTAATCGTTAAGACATTTCACCCAAGTATCTTTTCAGAGATGCATGTACATTTTATTTTATAAACACAAGATGTAGTTGTTCTTTGAAAAAAACTGTTCACGGAATTGTCTGTGGTGAGTCAAAAAAACTAAAAATCAGCTGAAATACCAAATCTTACCTTGGTCTGATATCTGATTCCAGGCAGCCCGTTTCAAATGTACAGAAAAAAAACTGATATATATCCTAGAGACTGTTATTTTCCAAAATGCGAATCACCATTGCCAAATAATTATCTCAGAGATGTTTTTTTTGGTCCCCAGTAAAGTATCCAAGGATCTCTCCCAACACCGGAGCCCTGTATTATTTGCTGCTTTTTAACCATTGTTTTCCGTGGTTTTCTTATTCAGATGAAAGAGGCTGAGCTTTCAAGTACAGAACGCAAGCAACAGCGGGTGTCATGGAAAGATGAGTGTAGCATCAACACATGTGAGGCACAACATGAAGGCCACAAAGAGGAGGAGTAGGGGAGCTATGAGAGATATTAAAAGCACCCCCTGACTGAAAGGACGATGGGTAGTTTGTCATCTGCGTGAAATTATTCTGCCCAGCCGGTGATGAAAAGATCATTAATGGAGGGGGGGGAGGAGGTAGAGAAAAGGGTTACAGAAAGAGCGCCCTGCGGACAATGGCAGGAACTTATGGATTTCATAGGTAACCCCATCAGAAGCACTGGGAATTGATGCAACCAAAAGAAAATCGCTGATGGATTTTCATAAAGCCACGTTTGTAAGCTCATAAGCAAACACTCCACTATGCCCCGACAGGCAAACAGGAGGAAAATCTACTCAAAAAAACAACCAAAGAATGCTGCACTGAAGTGAGTCAGAAAAGGTGTCTTTTCATTTGGAGTACACCACACAAAACCCAGCGTGAGGTGATGGATGGATGTGCTGGTGTGCATCCATTTGACCCATATGGTGCGAGTGTCACTCCTTCACAGAGGCTGGTCCTCCCCCTCCTTTGAGTTGGTGTCATATTAGAGTTCACCGTTTGCTGTTGCCGTGCCGTGCTCCGTCTAATGGAATGGGACCCGGAAGGCCATAGTGATTGCAACAGACCCCTGCATGTCCCTCACTACCAACAGGGGAACGAGGCAACACAGAAAGGTTGAATTGATGAAGACGAGCACCTGGATTAGGACTCATCCAGCCCTGAATCAGATCTTTCCAATATGGAACAACAAATCTTTAGCAAAAATCTCTTCCTCCTGGATTCTAAATAACGGGAGGATAAAAAAAGAAGTATTTCTGCAACTGTCCACACCGCTCAAACGTCCCAACAGAAACTATCCGTGTTATGATTAGAGCGTGTCTGTAAGCAGGTCAGCTGCTAGCAGAGAGGAAGCTACAGAGAGTCTCTTCCGCGTGGTAGGTATTCTGGCGGGAAGGAAGCAAGGATGCTTACCACACACGTCGTCCTCAACGGGGGAATCCACAACATTGTTCTTGTCACCGGCTGGCTCCCTGGGGGTTTCCCTGGGCTTGTGCTCCCATCGACGCTGTAATCTCCGCTGGGGACTAGTGGTGCGGGTGGGGGTGCGGGTGGCGGTGCGGGTGGCGGTGCGGGTGCGGGTGGGGGGGACAGGCCCCAAAGTGAGAAGTTGCTGCGTATCGTAGAATGTTGTGCTGCTTTTACTACTGTCCGTCGGGGGATGCACCCCCTTGGAATAAACAAGACCCAAACAACCGGGCATTATCATATGTGTCAGAAGTGATTGTGTGTCAGGCACGTACATCCACACTTCACGTCTGGGGTTTCCCAGAGTTCAGACCAGGGGCTTGCTTGAAACTCTTCACAAATAGAGTTTCAAGTTCAAGTTATACATTGTAAAATTGCTCACGTAACATGATATTCACTTCCATGGCACACAGATAGGTAGCACACGTGTGCAGTTTTATTTTTTGTTCTTCAGCATAAAAAAGACATCTACTGTTAGATGAGGCTGCCTCAAGCTTGACCTTGACAACACTGAAACTGCCTTTTCTTTGTTTGTTTCCACCCTTGGCAAGATCTTTATATGACCGCCAGCCACTCCGGTACTATCAGCCCCAGCACAGAACCAAGAATTATGGTGGTGTGTTTGTGTGTGTGTGTGTGTGTGTGTGTGTGTGTGTGTGTGTGTGTGTGTGTGTGTGTGTGTGTGTGTGTGTGTGTGTGTGTGTGTGTGTGTGTGTGTGTGTGTGTGTGTGTGTGTGTTTTTCTGTGTATGTCTGTCTGTGTGTGTGTATGTTTGTATGAGTGTCTGCATGTGTGTGTGAGTGTATACGTGTGTGTGTGTGTGTGTGTGTGTGTGTGTGTGTGTGTGTGTGTGTGTGTGTGCGTGTGCGTGTGCAATCGTTCATATAGTAGACACATTTGTGAGGTTACAGTTACAGTTAGAGGCTGATGCTTTTAGCTTTAGGTTCCTTTAGTGGTCAAACATTGTGTTTTACACAACGTCCTCGCCTGCAAATCCATCAATAAGTACTTTTGTTGTTGTTGTTATAATTTTATGTTTATTTTTTTGCGGGGGGAGATTTTATCTCTCTGTGGTAAATGTCAACCATGGCCCACATTGTTCACATAAATGCAGTTGTAAGCAGTACTCTGCCCTATTTATGTATGCAGATTCAAATGCTGCTGACACAAACAGCAGTCATTCTCAGTCCCACGGCGATAAAGTGATGTTTTTTTTGTGTGTTTTTTTTGGGGGAGGGGGGGGTTGTTTTCTTTGACATCAGCGCTTGTTTTATTTCACAGGATGTAATTGTGAGGCTGCAGTGAGACAAGGGGAGAGAGTCAAGTCAGCTGTGGAGGCCCATAAGTGTGTGTGTGTGTGTGTGTGTGTGTGTGTGTGTGTGTGTGTGTGTGTGTGTGTGTGTGTGTGTGTGTGTGTGTGTGTGTGTGTGTGTGTGTGTGTGTGTGTGTGTGTGTGTGTGTGTGTGTGTGTGGTGTGACAAGGGGCTTAGACCAAACAGCCTATTCAGACTGCAATACATCTCTGCTCGAATGCTGCTGACTTACAGATAATACCAGATCACTTGTGTTAGGTATACCGAGTACAACCTCCATGTCAATATTTGCAATTGATTGTGTGATCCATTGCATTATCAGAGAAACCTATGCATCTGATATTGAGTATTCTCTTCGATTACTCTCAGATGCTATGAATAAATCCAAATTTTCAGTGTACAAACCCAATCAAAAGTAAGAGCAGGCCAGATTTGGAATATAAAGAAATGAAGAAAGAAATTATGCTATGAAGTTTATAGCACCACTTTCCTCTAAGTTGTAAGTGAGTTGGAAATTGGTAACCCTTAACAATAAGGTTTAATTAACAATGAATTACCATTAGTTAATGCAGTAATAAGTATTAACTAAAAGTCATATGGTAAAAGTTAATGGTATTCATGTTTACTCATGGTAGTTATGTTATCTAAGGTATTCATTTATTCATTATTTAATAGGGTTAGGGTTAACTCCAGCCCCTGTGTACTATATAATAACCAATGTTAATTCCAAGCTCATTAATGTTCCCTTATTGTAAAGTGCTACTTTATTAAAAAAAAACATGCAAAAAAAAAGAATAGGATGCTTGATATTTCATTACCTCAAATTCATACTTAACAAAAATGGTAAGCCAATTACCCATTGAACCAGTGCTGAATAAATTATAATTACATAAGCCTGATGAAGTGGTGTCAGTCCATTAGTGTCTGTACGGTCAGGAAGGAAGCTCAAACCACCACTGTCTCCTTGGTGCTCCAACAAACATCAGTGAAACAAAATGGCTACACTTGCAAAGCAGCTAAAAGCTAATGTGGCAGAGAGGGCTACAGATTGAGTACAAACCACCTTTTCTCTCTTTCCAGTTTAAATCCCCCACTTGTCATACTTTTTTCTTTGTTTAATAAGGTTGTTATTTTTAATCCTTATTTTCAATCCTAATGCAATCACACATTTCTCCTCAGTAATAATACGCAGAGCAGGCTTTTTTATGACCGAGCAATAAAAAAATGTAATCCCCTATTTCATCAGCAAGAATCATCTTTCAGGAATATTTAAAGGTGCTTAAATCCTATATTAACATTGATCATATTTAGATAAGCTTGCATGTTTTGCAACTGTGCAGGGAGATGTGTTATTCCCCAACTGCACATGCACATCAATCAGTGAATTGAATCGGCGGTATGAATCTGGAGATCATTTCCATATTAATCTTCTGAACCAAAACCGAATCAGTGTTTCAAAGTTATTTCCATATTTTGTGCGTGTCTCATCTAATTGCAGGGATATACTTTACATGCTGCACGCCAAAGGGATTATTCACAACATTTACAAACACCAGGCCAGTGTTGTATTGGAAATGTCTAGATTCTACCTGACAATACTGTTGAAAAGACATCAATATCCATGATGTGTATTCTCTAGCCTTGCCATTGGGTTGTTGGATTAGCCAGTAGTAGGCTATAGCAGTAGGAATAGTCACGGTGGTGTATTAGCAGTTTCTGTAATAACAACAGCAGTGGAGCTAGTACTGTAGCAGTTTAGTACAGCTTATCCTACTTTACTGTGCTTTTAGCTGCAGCAGCAGTAGTAGTATACGTTGTAGTACTAGCAGTAGTATAAGTAGCTTAGGAGTATGTAATACCTCAGAGGGCTGTGAGGAGACACACACTCAATATGTGTCAGAGAGTCTGGGGACCCTCTAATGAGAGCAGTGTGTTTGTGCGTGTGTGCTGTTTGTGTAGGTGTGTGTCTCTGTGTGTGCTCACATGTGCGTGGGTGTATGTGTGTGTACGTGTGCGCATGAGCGGGGGTGGGCCGGGGGTGGGGTTGCTCCCCCAGGGGGATGAAGGAAGTTGGAAGGAGATAAATATGAGTAGAAGTGTGTGAGGAAGAGGGTGGGAGGGTGGGTGGGTAGGTAGGGGGGGTGGAGTGGAAGAAGAACGACGGAGATGCACATCCGTTCAAGAGACACAGATGGAGGGTGGCCTGCAGCCCCCTGACTGGAGAGAGAGGGAGAAGGAGGGGGGAGGGAGGGAGGGAGGGAGGGGGACAGAGCGCCAGCAGAGGGGGAGAGAATGAGAGAGGAGAGGGGGGGAGAGAGAGAGAGTAGGAAGGAGAAAAGAAAACGAGAGAGAGCCCAAGAAAGGGAAGAGGAGGAGTTAGCTAATGCTACTTGTCGAAGATATCACACCCTGATTGATATGGGAAATACTATTTGTTTATATCTTCTATCAGTTTGTGTGTGTCTGTGTATGTGTTTGTGCGTGCGTGTGTGTGTGTGTGTGTGCGTGTCTGTGTGTATGAGTGCGTATCTGTGTGTATGAGTGCGTGTCTGTGTGTGTGTGTCTGTGTGTCTGTATTTGTCTGTGTGTGTGTGTGCTTATGTGTGTATGTGTGTGTGTACCTGAGCATTTGTGTATTTTTAGCGTCCCAGTCACTTTGGGCCAAAATACTCGGGTGTTTGCTTAATTAAATGGGTTGTTGTTTTTTACGGCATGTGTGCATGTTTTAAATTTGGACTTAAAAGACTATACTGTAATTCCCCCTGATTCCTTTAAAGTCCAGCCATGTCGCTCTGAATATTTTAACTGCTCCCATAGCCAGACGGTTGAGGTACTCATATAGTTGCTGATATTTAGAATTAACTTGGACATTTCACGTTTCATGAATTATTAATATTTATGTTTTATTGGTGCTCTTAGAAACTTGGAAAAGACTCAGAATCCGTTCAAATCTTTCACAAATGAAAACAATTTGAACTGTTTATTTTTACATACATTTATAAACAGTTTGGTGTACAACTTTTACATGTGACAAGATTGAAGGTAATAACAAAATTGCAATTTTCTTTTTTTAACCATTAAGGTTGAATAAGTGGAAAGATAGATGGTACATTTGTCAGACATCTCAAAATGTTGATCCCAGTGGTCACGAAAAAAATATCTTGTTTACTTTACATCGCAGAACTATTCAATGGCCAACTGTCATTGACCTTTGACCTGTCTATCGGAGACTAACATAAAAAAAAAGCTGTTAGAGGACTGAGAGCTCATGATTACAACTAACAACAATAAAAGAGAAGGCCATTTTATTCTAAAGAGCCAAGTCTTGCAGCCACTTTGTCAAATGACTAATGGGGAGAGGATATTTTTTCAAGCCTAGCACTTAGGGTGTATTTTGATGTTCGAGATGGATTGACTGCTGAATATATTTATTCTGTGCCCAGTGTCAGAATCTGTGGCTATGTGTTATGGTTATTGCGGAGGGTTGAATAGTGCGTCTTCACACGCTTCATGAAGATGGGTAAATTAGGCCAATTATTGATCTCCTTTTACTTCCATTCAATTATTTTAACGCTGCCAATTAACTTGATGAATAGCACTAATCAATGAATATTGCTTTCATGTGTCTTTTGTACTTTTGTGTTCGGTATGTAGTGGAATGGGCGTTGATTGAGGTTGGAAGGAGGGTTGTGATGGTGGCTCGTGGTCAGTGGTAATGGGGTAGTGCTGGCTGGAGGTGGTGCTGTGTGGGGATGGTGGTGGTGGTGGTAGGGGTGTTAGTGAAATAATGATGGTGGTGATGAAGGTGGTGGTGGTGGTGGTTGTGATGGGTGGGGTTAGGTGGAAGTGGGGGTGGGGGTGGAGCTGGGGCTGGCACGGGGGGGGGGGGGGGGTGCTGGTGCTGGCTATGGTGGATGTGGTTGTGATGGGTGGTGCTGTGTGGTGCTAGTGGTGGTGGTGCTGGGGCAGGATATTCCCAATGCAAAGCTCACATTTTTTGTGATACCTTGCCCATTAAACTCCTGCGGTTGGTGGATTAAAAAGAAGGGTGGGGGATCCACAGCGGGAAAAGCGTCTTGGCACAGTGAACAGATATTCATGGCTCCAGCTGATGCCTGTGCTGGTCCCTTGTTTCCTTGATTTAATTAGGACTTGCCCATCTGAACAACTGAAACGACTATTAGTCGATTGGCAGAGAGGTCGGCAACAATCTGTGGGGAGTTGTGTGTGCAAGATCCAATATGATTTAGATAGGAGTTCCCGGCTGGGGGCTCTGGAAGGCTCGCAAAAGGAAGCCTTCCCTTAGGTGGGGTGTGATGCACATCTTGGTTTGCATCTTAATATTCTTTAAGCACTCATGAATAGTGTGCTTCACAATGAGTCTATTTGGATCGGTGTTGCATCCAACCTATGTCAGCAGATGTTATAGCCGTAGTCTCCCTCTCTCTCTCTCTCTCTCTCACTCTCTCTCTCTCTCTCTCTCTCTCTCTCTCTCTCTCTCACTCTCACTCTCACTCTCTCTCTCATCCTTTCTCTCTCTCTCTGTGCATAAGAATGCGCATAAGCATGCATGTCTGAATTTATGCAAGCTATGTATGCATGCTACGTGCATAAATAGATGATGACAAGGCCCGTAAAGTTTCTTCATGATGTGTGGAAGATGAATGGAACAATACACCGTTCCGAACGATAAGAGAACCATCACCGAACATAAAGGTGCACCAGGAAAATAGCAAAAAAGCACTGCGCAAATTATTCATGTTTGAAATGTTAACACTGAACCACTGAACTGGATCACAGAAGCATCCACGTTGGAGGCTCTGCATATGTGGGGTCCTATTGATAGACAGGACTGTTAAAGAGGACTGTTGTTGGACTGACTGGGTAGAGGGACCCTTTGAGGGGATATCATTGTTAATATTAAGATTTTAATAGTGAATTGGGAAAAAAATATGTTTGTCATACAATCTTCATCCATATTAAAACAGTACCAGA
This sequence comes from Gadus morhua, assembly GCF_902167405.1. Taxonomy (NCBI): domain Eukaryota; kingdom Metazoa; phylum Chordata; class Actinopteri; order Gadiformes; family Gadidae; genus Gadus; species Gadus morhua. The sequence continues at coordinate 22,542,399 of NC_044054.1, read as the reverse complement.
CTACCTGAGGGAAGTTTTTTGGATAGCCCTTTATCACAGTTAGTCTCACAGGGCTTCACACATGATACCAGATGCCCTAACCCTAAGCTATTTTAAGGGCAAGAAACCTTTCGAAACACAGAAGAGGTGAGAACCCTCCTTTCAGGGACGGTTAGACGTGCAATAGGTGCCGACTAGACAGACACATGAAGGTAGCATAAAACAAAGCACGCATAAAGGTTATGTAATCTTCGACTGGACCCTTTTTGTTCTTTCCTTTGCAGTCCTGTTACCGAACATGTGTAGTTCGCATCCTGTGGTTGAGTCTTCGTCAAAGGAGGCTTGACAAAGGCAGAAATATTATTGAATGCTTGATGTTTGCCCGCTGGACTTTCATCCATGATGACCAAAGGTCAAGGCAAATCTGAATTCTAATTGTCAAAGAAATTGGAAAACTTTTAGGTTCTCTTACTTTTTATTTTCTATGCTGAATTGTAAGGCTTTAGAGGTAAAATAATGAATGAGCTGAGTGGAGCAGACGTTGGCTCTAGGTGAGATGGAACATGGTGGTCATGTAGAGCACTGTGTTCCTGTGAATGCAAGCCAGCTCCTTCCTGTATCTATTCATATTAGTCGTTTTCACACTGCTTAAAAGTGCTTGATTGCAATACACGTGTGTTTCATGAATTAATTCATCTTACATACTGACATCTAGTAAAAAGGCTTGTGTACCGAGAGGGTAAAGTGGTGTAAACCAGAAGGCTTCGTTTTCTTCAAAAGTTATTTAAAAGATGTTTTCTTGTTACCCTCTTGCTACATTAGTTTACACTGAAAGCACGTTTGTTATCATGATTACACCCTCTTAAAAATCCCAATTACTTCTGCCTCACTAACGAGCAAGGGAAGGGAACCCATGTAGTTTTAGGCGAGCGTTGCATCCACAAGACTTCAGCATGAGATTGCCATCTAGTGTTCGTGAACCAATTGGAGAGAAAAGGTTCAAATAGAGCTTGGAGAGGTGAGAATAAACTAGAAGCTGCATGCTGTCTGTATCTGTGGTCTCAAGGCATCTGTATCTGTGTTTTCTCTCTGTTAACTACGGTACTACCTTCACATTTACATTTAGAGAATTTAGCGGTCTTTTTTTTTTTTCAAAGGGGCTTACAATACGTACATTTGTCAGAAGAATCTAACCATGAGGTTTACTTTTCAACGTCTGCCACGACAATGTATGTCATTTGACCATGGTGGCACAAGTAAAATAATACTTTTTGATGCAGTTGGTTATCTAGTGGCTGGATTAAAAATTATTTCAATTGTGTTTACTGCTACAAAAAGGATTTGGTTTCTCAGATGTTCTTTCGTATAGCAAATGTCAAAAGGAGATGGAGATATTTGCCTAAAACTACTTTGCTTTACTGTTTCCCAAAGTGTACTTGCTTCTTGTTTGAAAAAAAAACAATTAAGTGCTTTGCAGTGTAGACTGAGTCTGAGCCAAGCTGTCTTTTTCCATTCAAGCTCTCAATGTCGTTTTATGGTTTTTAACCTTTAGGGGGCAGGATACGCATCATAAAGCTGATTATTGTGGACTTTTAAAACCCTTCAATGAAACCTTCATCACTGCTGTTAGTCCAGAAAACGATGGCTTAAACTTTAACCCTACGCCAAAGAAAAGCACTATCAAACTGTTGTGGGCCATCCATAACATACATTTGAGAACATAACTTTTCTTGATTCATTTCATTCTTAAAGGTTTGAGATTGTTTGCCAAGGTTTTATCTGATAATATGGATTATCTCTTTCTTGGTATACACCATTAACATTGCTTTCGCTATATGTGCTCCCCAGAATAAAGAGCTGTGATTGCAAATCTCTTCCAAGTCACTTAGTAGAATAATAGCCTAATGTATTTTGGGATATATAACACAGTTGCACTTTAAATCTATTCAATTAAATGTAAAAATCTATTCAATTAAATCTACCCCTTTATGCCGGAAAAAAGCCTATAGCCCACTACTGGTTGTGGGCAGTGTTTTGTCTAAACAAATGAGACGCTTTCTACAGCTTTCCCTTTCATTTTACACAGAACCATCCTGCTTGGATTCCCCTCCCTGTGAATCAAGAAGTAGGCCCAAGCTTTGATTTGAAAAATGTCAATTAAACATTCATTAAAAACAGTACTAAAACACTGGTCCTCACCGCTCCACAGTGCTATTATTATTCGCGTGGAGGCGACCTGCCATGGGAGCGCCTTAAATTGGCGTCACGCGGCGCATGTAGGCACCAGCCGCTGTCCAACGTTAGCGTGTGCTAATGCAGAGGCAAATGATTGGTGTTTGGCCGCAGACCCCCCGCCAGAGAGCATTTAGCGGGACATTTTTATTCATCTATGGGGTTTCTTTATTACAAGCGCTCCCTTGTCTCATTATAAACAGAGCCAGCTTGCAAGACATAACTTGGAAATAATACCCGGTGCCACAGAGGAAAAGTTTGGACCTTGGACTCAGAACTTTCATTCATGGCTCATTAGCTGAAATTTGATTGAGTTTGACCACGTTGGAAGTACAGAAGAACAGAAAGGCAGCGCTGTATTCCTAGTGGTCGGACTGGGATTAAAGCATCAATGTCTCAGTGGGACTCCCTTCTGAGGAGAATGCAGTGTATATAGACTACATTGTAATCAACTGCCAATGTATGTCATTCTCCATGGTGGAAAATCAATTTTTTTGTCAGACATTTACACATAAATCAAAAAGTAGATACAGCCTCAAATTCATATTCCCATTGTACGGTGCTAATGGTATTGCACTTTTTGATTTACTGTATATTGGACAGGTAGAAAATTACATTTACGCATGCAGGCTTAGAAATTACATTTGATCTGGCAATGGGAAAGCTATTTTGCCTGACTGCCTGAGGTGAAGCGCACACACTTTGATTTGATACTAAAAATGAGGTGTGTTAAACTTATGCACACTAAACATCCCTGTGTACAAAATGTGATTTGAATTATTTTAATACAAAACAATGATGTTTTTTTCGCCCCACTGGAAAAGGCTTCCAGCAGGGGATTGCAACACTTGAAAGAAACAAAAGAGAGAAAGAAAGAAAAAGAGAGACAAAGAGAAAGAGACAGAGAGACAGAGAGAGTCAGAGACACTAAGAGAGAAAGAGAGAGACAGCAAGAGAGAGACGGACAGACCGACGAAAAAATGACCATGAAAGACACGAACAAAGAAAGATGAAGAGACAGAAAGGAAAAAGAAATAAACACAGGTGAATCCAAAAATATATCGTAACAGATGAACGGGAGTGATTAGTTAATTGTATTGAATCTGCATGATCCTGTTCGAGGGGCACTCATTATCCATCAAGGAAGCAAAGTCAATGTGAAGCAGAGAAAGTGAGTGATTTATCAGTCAAAACAGTCTGCAGTGCCAACCATTTCTGGGCTTGTTGCATTTGCATGGGATTAGCATTTTCAGAGGCAAGCTTTTGCCGGGATCTAGTTTGGACCCTCAAACACACTCATACATCTATAAAAATTGTAGCGAAAGACTTGTAAGACATGGGTGGGGTGGGGGGGGGGGGGGGGGGGGGGGTTAGAGCCGTTGTCTAATATTCTTTGTGTATAGATTACTTGTTAAGAGCATAACATGTTGTTGTTGTTCTTCACTGTATTCTCGAATTGCAGAATACATTAAACTGCAACAAGATTATTCTAGGCTGTGGATGTTGTGTGAGTGCGGTTAGAAAGGGGTAGATGCATGATTTTATTGAGTGGCTTAGTAACATGTGAGCAAACTGTAAGAAGACCTGTATCTTCACGAGGGACAATGTATGGTGTTTGAATAATATGGAAATTACACAAGATATCGTGGTGAGTTGAGAGCTTTTACTGGAAAACTCTAACTGATGTTGGGATGAAGTCATTATGTATGCGCTCCTCACATCGGATGGGCCTAAAGTTGCTGAAGGTACGATTGGAGAGCAGAAAAGAGCACAAGTTGAGCAAGATAAAGGAAACTATAAACAGCTGATATCTCCTCCCCCTTCCTTCATACGTTTCTACTACACGAATGAGTGTAGTAGAATGAGTGTAGAAAGTGTTAGAATCAATTAATAGGCGAGTTTCAGATCGTCTGCATTTGCGCGCATGCATGCTCGAGACTTGAGAACATCCGCCGGAACTAGTCAAAAATGAGTCAAGTTCCCACAACGTCAAGTCCGTCAAGTTCTTGTTGTTTGAACAAGCATAGTTTGGGAGAGGGCAAGCATCTTTGAAAGGAGATATGTCATTTCAAACTTGGGAAATTCCACGTGGTAATTCCAACCAGCCATAGCAACATTTTGATATGTTGAGAGGAGTGTCTTATGTCCGCACTTATTCGATAGCAAATGGCCAGAAAAGCAGGCGGAAGTTGTTTTCCTGAGAGTTATCACAGGTATTTCTGAAGTTTTTCATCCCAGAATGCATTCTGACGCATGGCAAACAAAGACGCATGCCTCATCAAAAACAAGCCTATTCATTCAAATGGGATTCCCCCGTACTAATCCCAGAAGAGAATCCAAGATTGGTCAGAAGGACCCCGGAGTGGTCTAAAAAAAAGAAATGGGCTCGTAGAGGAAGGAGCAATCCAATCAAAACGTGTATTCTCACAGTGTGTTCCACTCTTTATAGCTGACGGATGGCTTTGCCATTTCAAACAGATTACTCTCGAATATTAGGCTACCTCTCAAATCTTACCAAAAGCACCTTTATAAATTCACCAGGCTTATCTTCCCCAAGTTGCCTTTTCTTTTAGTTTTGTCTTTGCTAGCGCTTACAAAAACAACGTCTTTCCTTGCCTTGGCAGCCAGTTGCCATGGCTAGTGAGTGTCCATAGCTGCCAGAGGCTCCATGTTAATTGAATGTCTGCTTCTTCATGGGCTCTTCGGGTAATGAGGCTTACTTACACAAGCTCCACCTGTGTTTGTCAATCTCGTTGCGCACACCTGCTGCTGGTGGCGCTGAGTGCTAGCCCGCGCCCCCGAAGCCTCAAATCCGGCAGAACAGCGTCTCCAAGTAACAATAGTAGCGTGCTCACATTTTAATTGGCTTGGCTGCTATTTTTTCCGAGGCTAGATATTTTTGATTGGTGACAAAAAAAAGTTTCAATTTTGTGTAGGAGTTAAGAGGAGTGTGCTTTATAAAAGTCAACCTTTTATGTCATTCGGCATAATATACTTTTTACTTTTTTACTTTTTACTTGCATATAACAATTGTGTCGGTGTGAGCCAAACAATTCCCATTGAAGAACTTGTTATTCAAACGTTGTTTCTGCTTGACATTTCTCTATTGCTTTATCAAAAAAATGTGAACTGTGTCTCTTTCTGTACGCCTGCACAGAATTAGAGGCATACCTTAATGTGCCCCTATAATAGTTTTTTTTACTACACATTTACTAGAAATAATCCAATTTATCCGCTACACTTGCACATAGACTTAATGCATGCAACAAAATAAGTGGGCCAAGCAATGAAAAGCAAGCTATATCTTCAAATTTTCACTGGCCAGTTCTTCTTTGGCTTATCTTTGTGTTTTACAGTGAGTTTAACCTTATGCTCCACCACACTTACCTAATTCCTGGAGAAACTTCGGAGTTAAGATGGCGGTTCCCGTTGTAATTGAGCAAAAGGATTCCTACGTCGGTGACGTGACCTGTCTACAAACGTGAGTGGTACTTCAGAGTAGAACCCAGTCACCGTTAATAACACTTGAAGGAATAGGGTTCCTTGAAATGTCTCGCAATGGGAATTAAAGAGCTTCTCCCCCCCTACCCCTGCCCCCCATACGAATCCAATTACTCCCAATTAGACCAGAGTACCTGTAATTCCTCCCTGTTGGCTATGACTGCGGGAGGCGGTTCAAGAGAGTTGTTCAACCTGATAAACTCTCATTTCGATGATTGAGGCGCTACCGGGGATTTTAATTTCTTCTCTTTTCCTTCAGTCGAGAAAACACAAGGTGAAATCCAAATGATAAGAAATCAAGGATGGCTTATAAAAAAAAGAGGAATGGACAAGACCGCAGCCGTGCGGAAGCATGTGGTTTGGCTAACCGTGGGTTTGTGCCATGTATCTATTTCAATAGATTCCTTGAGGCAGAGTTCCGCTGTGAACGTTGATGTTGTTTCACACGTCAATGTATTTGTGTTGTTTGTTTGTTTGTGTGCGTGCGTCATGCATGTGCGTGCCATACCCCGCCCCCTTGTCCCACCAACAAAAAATGTCTACAAATATATGCGCTTGATGTGTTAATCCAAGCAACGTAGAGATTGGGTTTTTTTATGCATTGAATTATTACTAATATTTAGCAGGTCAGGTCCTGCAACCTGCTCAATTGCCACCAATAAGGTAGAATGCAGACATCGTGCTTCAAACCAGGAACCTTTCGGCATGGAGTCAAACACTCCAACCCCTAGGCTATCCTACTCCCTGGGTTGCATTGTGCAGGCAGTCCATCTCTCACCAACGCACACATACAAAGTACCATTCAATATTTTGTTTGTAGGGTGACAGCCTTCTCCTCTGGTCGGCCCCTCTCAATCGTTCTGATCTCATCCATATTAATAGGCCTGACTGCTGAAGGCTGGAGCGCTTGTGACGATGTCATTACCTTCGCCTCAGCCCCTCCACAGCAGCCCAACTGGGGCCCGCCAAACTGTGTTTCCCTTATTCACGTGCATGTGCTCCATGGCTCAGGAAGCGTTCCATCCCCAGAGGACCCTCTTCGGAGGTATTCCAGAGTCTCCATGGAACACAACAAGCGTGCCAAACGTTGCATTCATGCTAGCACTTTCTTTGTGTCGCTTTGAGAAAAGTGGCCTCGGGGTTAAAGGTAATTTATGCAGACATGAAATGGCCATTTGCAAACATATCTGCTGGAGAAAGAAATGGTTCAAACTGTGTGTGCATATAGCCAGAGGTATAGTGGGGTGCTTTTACCATGTTGGGTGGGGTGGGGGGGGGGGGGGGGGGGGGGGGGGGTGATGTTATCATAACTTAGTGAAGTCAAGTATAGCAATCCTGCAACTTATTATGTAGTTAGACTTCACTTTCGTCTAGGTTGCTTTGAAGTCACTTTAAAACAGATTCTCCGACTACTTTTTAACCTTTATTTGAAGTTATTTTCAGGACGCTTTCAATTTAGACTTAAATAAGTATCATTAATGGATCGCCACATATATTTAGCAGACACTCATTACTGTATGGCATTGCTTTTTCCTTGACAACACTTAATCAAAGAAAGTATGGGCTTTGAATCAAACCACATCCGTTAATCTTTTACTTTATATGCAACTTGATAATTACAATTTTTAAATGAAATCATTGTCACAAACACATGTGACAATGTGTGTGTGTGTGTGTGTGTGTGTGTGTGTGTGTGTGTGTGCGAGCGTGTGTGTGTGTGTGTGTGTGTGTGTGTGTGTGTGTGTGTGTGTGTGTGTGTGTGTGTGTGTGTGTGTGTGTGCATTTGTGTGTGTGTGTGTGTGTGTGTGTGTGTGTGTGTGTGTGCATTTGTGTGTATGTGTGTGTGTGTGCGTTTGTGTCTGTGTGTGTTTGTGTGTGGGTGTGAGTGTGTGTGTGTGTGTGTGTGCATTTGTGGGTGTGTGTGTATGTGTGTGTGCGCGCATGTGCATGTGTGTGTGTGTACGTGTGTTTGTGATTGCGTGTGTCTGCGTGTATGTTGGTGTGGGATCGAGGGGGTTCCCTGCCCCACTGCGCTCCTAAATGTCTTTGCATATCTGCTGAACGAAGAAGTTAATTGGAGTTCCTGTTCTTTGCTCTTGGCCAATGCATTTGTAATTCCATCTGACTGCTGCTCTTAAATCAATATTCTGTTTAAGTTGCTTTCTCCATTCTACTGCATCAGTGAATTGCGTTGGAGTGATTAGCTTTTTACTGTCCAAATGATGAATTGTGTTTGGCAGCATTGGCTGTACAATGCTCTAAAAATTATATTGGCAATTTGGGATTTCTTTAAACGGCCAACATTGGGATGGTGACTGTAATCAAACTGTTAATGCTGTTAATAACACACAGATTACATAAAACTCTAAATACTTCTGTAAACTGAACGCAATTGGTGCCTTCTGTGCAATAGTCTGTTGTTGAATTACAGTGTTTCTTTTTATCCTTCTCAAGAAATGGGTAAGGAGCACAGACAAGAAATAAGTAATGAGCCAAGAGCTCATTTGTGAAGCTCTTCCACGGACATACACATTAGACTTTGCATGAACATCACCAACGCTCAAAATATACATACAACTCAACCGGTAATTTAGATTCCAAATTAATTAAGTTTATCCAACGGAATTATAACATGCATGTATAATGTACTTGCATTGCAAATGGCAGATTAGTCAACCCAGACGAGTTTGCAGGGTAAAGGATCATTTTCTCGCCTACTCCCCGAAGGAAGCAACTTAAAATCGTGTGTGCATGCTGCCATCTGGTGGCAGATGAAGTTTTTGCAGTAAGATGTCAAAGAGCAGTGTTGATAAGCAATAATGCAGGGAGGGAGGGTTTTATATTGGGACAAAAAAAGATAGGCTCTCGCATAAAAAAAAAAATGAATTGGATTAAGTTAAATTAATTAAGGGACTTGTCGTCTTCTATAGCATTTACAATACAATGAATTGAGAAAAAGGCTCATTATCCTGAGTCTAAAATGATGTTGGAAATTATATAAGAGAATAGCTTATCTTTGCTAATTGCCTCAGAAGGAGTACTTTTCCTCTTTGTAACACATGCTTTGCATACTTCCTCCTCGCACCTTGCTGATGCTGCTGGTGTCATAATTCATCATAACATATAAATGGAAAATAGGAGCAGAATATTGTGACTATATGCCAACTTGGGAGTATACATAGCAACAGAAAACATTTTTCACGACATGTTTGTCAAGAATCTCGTTAAATTAATCAGGGACCAGATGTTGATGTGTTTAGCTTATATTCAAGTCCGTAAACAAAACATACACAAAAGTGTTACTGGCATTTCGATGTGAATCGAGGTCATGTGATTCACTGACTTACTGCTGAGCCCATTCTCACCTGGCAACTATGATTATGAACTTAGTTAATCGTAATAAACAATAATAATAAATTATAACTAAATAATGAAAAGCTAATAAAAGTCAAAGAGTAGAGACTTCATCTGATCAAACAGTAAGCACACTAGAATCAAAACTATTGAAATGGGGTTAAATGTAACTCTGAACTCCAGGGCTCTCTGTTCCTCAGTCAGAGAGCTAAACATGGTTCAATGAATTGCAATCACTTTGGCCAAAGTGGGGAGATGGAATTGGAATAATAAAGAGGATAGCAGTCCTTTCAGGAAGACTTGAAAACGGTACTTTAAACTCCTTTATAAACACCAATCATCTTTGTTCAACTATAATGTTAAATAACCCATATTGTTTAAGTGAAAAGTATAGGCAGTAGGGGGAGAATACCCATCAGAATAAAAAATATTTAAGGAAATGTTATTTAGGAAGGCAAGCATTTAACTAATAGTAGCCTTCTGTGCTCCATGTCTGGTTCTGGCTAAATATAACTGCATAGGTGCTTCAAGCAAGGGGGGGCATGGGACACATGAAGTAGGCTATAGGTCTGGAAGGGCTTCTACAGCTGTATCATCACTAAAGAAATGGTTTTGCTATCAAGACAATGCAGTCAATCCTTTGGCTTTAATAACGTCAGAAGAGACCTCCCCCTATAACAGAAATGCCCTTTGGTTCAAGACATGCTTGAGTCATTTAAATGATATTCATAACACCGGAATTACTCCTTGAACGCCAGCAGCCGTTAATTAGCATCCATGTGCTAACAATGAAGATCCTCGTGTTTGTCGTTGGGAAGACAGTGGTGGTAATGATAGGCTATCAGAGCTGGTGGGGAGTTGGTGGGGAGGAGAGCCACATTGTATTAGGACGCGGGACTACAATATACCCCTCACGTTGACACAAAGCCCCCCCTGCCAAACAACCAGAAATGGGCTTAGACAGGAGCGAAATACTGCTAATTATTTTGAACCATGTTTTTTATTCCTGGGGATTTCCAGACACTACATCAGAGGCTCTGACTGAGAATAATGTGACTCACACATGGATGCATAACTTCGTGTTACTTCTTTGGGAAGGCCATTTGTAAGAATAGAGTTATACCGGGAACATATCAGTGATTCAGATATTAGTGATTAACCAAAACTTTTGAGTCACCATCTTCATAAACCACCACTGACATGAAGATAATCCACGTTGATCATTTATTTTATCTAAAAAACTAAGGGTTCCATAAAGAAATGTACAGCAGTATAAAACTGAGAATACAAATGAATGGGTAAAGTAACAATACAATATTTTTATTGTTCAATTGTTGGGCCAAACAAAATATATTATATATATATATATTACCAGGAATAAAATTAAATCAGAAAAAACAAATCACTAACATTTATTTTTATTTGCTCACTTCTTTATGATCATCCACATACTCATAGTCATATCCTACTTATACTTAACCGGTAGGCCTATCTCCAGTTTCCCGGTTCAGCTGTCAAACCTGGAATCATCCACAGCGACCAATCGCCCCTTCCCGGGATACTGCGTATGAGCTGCCCTGACCAATCACATCGTTCATATCAAGAGTTATCGCTGGAAAACTCCATGGTATCCAAACCCTGATTGGCTCCGCCCACCCTTAAGGACGAGATAAAAATCATACACGTTTCCGTTAAACCCTTTAATCTTAGAATTTTCAAATGTTTATCACAAACTGTGTCTACGTTTACTGTCCAAGCTTAAGGTGGAGACATATTTTGATTAAGAGAGTAACTGCCTTCGCATGTAGCTGGCGACCAGACACTGTTCCCATCCCTCCCCGCCCTTTGTTCTGTCTAGTCAGTGGGTTGAGTCAAACATTGGCTTTTTGACTCACAAATCAAAGCAGTGTTTCTAATAACACAAGCGAATGGCTTCTACAGCAGTTATTTAAATCATTAACATCTAACTGTCCATTGCAGGATATACATCGGAAAAGTTCGGTTCCATAACGTCACCGGTACTGGGTTGGACTTTTAAACGTGGATTGGACCCGTGTGCAGTGTTGTCTAGTTTTCTACATAGTGGTCAATACATTTTTCCCCCTTTTAGAATACACCTCATAGCAACGAAATGACAGACAGACAGACAGGCGATCTGTGAAGTCGATCGCTGACAGACGCTGGTGTTCGCATCATCCACCTCACTGATCCCCACTCTCGCTTTCCAGTTTCTCGGCTCAGCATCCATATTTGCATCCCAGGGAGTGGCTCAATCCACCCGAACCCATTTCCTGCAGGAAAATTTAAAGTTCACCGGTTTCGGACAACCACAGACGCTCTGTTTTCTTGATCCGTAGAGGTGAGTGTTTAACGTTTTTCTTTGCATGAGATATTATCTGTGTGTTGAATTGAAGGGCAGTCTCTGGACCACGTTGCCGCAGTAGCTACAACAATGGATCAAACTAGCGTTGTGATCAATTGTTGAGGTGCGCATTATCCTCCCAATGCCCTGTATCCACTCCGAATGAAATGCGTTCCCTTATTCTAATCTATTGCTGAATGCAATATTAGAGATGCTAACAGCAATGGGTCCTACATTCCTGTTTCCAGTTATGTTACCGGCATGTCGGATCCTTTTAAGATAGATAAGGATAGGACTGATGCTTTCTATATGGGCACTGCTCAGCTTTATTATAGGATATCAATTGATTCAGTGTAACAACAACAAAGCATGGATGATAATGCAAGGATATTTTGGTGTTTGCCTGAATAGGGCCTCTGTTGTGTTTTGCAACATGCTGCTTATAACATCAAATACAATACAAGGCCTTTTGGGTCTTTGGTTATAATTGGGGTACGGCCATTTAGGCATAGGCCTACGCAGGGTTTCATTCATGAAATTAACCTGTTAAATACACTAAATATCGACCAGCAGTGGCTTGAATAGATAACGATAATGATGATATCATTATATGCACTTCACTAATCACTAATTTGATTATTACCTATCATGAAATTATTTATTGTTTAAAATAATATGATATTACAAAGCAAGATAATGAGTATGTCATACATAGGTTATACATAGTAGCAGAACAGGCTGGATGAATGATTAGCTTAAAAAAATTATAAAAACACTGTTTAAATGTGGAAACACTTCCAGCAGAACTCAGGGATAATAATTAGGTTCAACTCACACTTTTAATCTGGATCATTACTTGTATTACTGATTTGTGAGAGGCTAATCTTAAATAAGCCTGGTTTAAGAGCACTGTGTAGTTCTAGATGGCATGGAACTAATCTCTAAGGGGCCCAAAGAGACAGGGGTTCTGATAGTCTGTAGGGTCTTCTCAGGGGCCCAAAGAGACAGGGGTTCTGATAGTCTGTAGGGTCTTCTCAGGGGCCCAGAGAGAAAGGGGTTCTCAAATGATGAACTGTCTAAATTCACTGACCCATCTTGTTTACGCTACAATAGCAACACAGAAAGGTAACACAACTGGTGTGTATAATACTTATTTATCAGGGTCAAAGGCTGAGGCACTTTGTTTCTGGTTTAAAACTGTAGAACAGCTAAACTCAAGAAGGACAAAAAAGTATAAGGCTGGTGCGATGAAAAATATATGTGCCATTTTGTAGAAGCTTTTTCCCAAAAGCCTTTTAAAGTACATTGAGTGGCCTCTCCAAGCATGGGAGGCCCCAGTGGGAAAGAATTCCCAAACTCTCCCAGTCTTCTGCCTGCTCTTCCAGTTGATCTAGATAGAGACCAAACAACCAAAGAGCAACAATGTGAATCTCTTGCAGACCAGTATCATCCTTCTAGCAATAAGCATATATGCAAACCATTTGGTGCAAAAACATGTATAACAAGCAAGAGGCGGACGTGTTAACATGGTCTTCCATGATCACAAGTCCAACACACCAAATATTCATCGTGGATCAACAATGTTTTCTTCTCCTCATATACCCAGATGTAACTACGGTGGCCTGAATGTCATTTCTCTCTGTTCCTTACACCTGTGTGTGTGTGTGTGTGTGTGTGTGTGTGTGTGTGTGTGTGTGTGTGTGTGTGTGTGTGTGTGTGTGTGTGTGTGTGTGTGTGTGTGTGTGTGTGTGTGTGTGTGTGTGTGTGTGTGTGCGCGCGCGTGTGTGTGTGTGTGTGTGTGTGTGTGTGTGTGTGTGTGTCTATGCCTCCAACCTCTCCCACTCCCAACAGCTAAAACATGGAAACAGACGGACGCCATTCCCACATCTAGTGCCTGGGATCCACGCGCCTTACAACAGGGATACCAGCTCGGCCTCGGCCTTAGCCCAAAACACCCCGCCAGTCTCCCTCCGACTGTCGTTTAGAATGAATATGCTCAAATCCAGCGGGCTGAAAATCCCTGGCAGGGGGCCAAAGCATTCCGGCCCAGTGGGGAGGACGTCAGCCGGAGCAGTGTCCGGCCCCGTCATCCCTAAAGACAGTAAGCTAGCGCTTCCCTCTTTACAATATAAAATACCCGTGACGTTATCTTGTGTTACGAAACCATACCATCAGCGTATTGGGGAACAAAAACAAAAACGTTCCGTTTCCGTTGAGCCAGGCTGTGACGACTCCCCAGTGTGAACGCATAAATAAATGGAAAGTTAATGTTGGTTGCAAACCCATCCCGTGCATGCAATGAGGCGCACAGCTGTATATAGTATACTATACTGCCAGACCCACTGCATAGTGTAGTGTGAGGCAGGATGGGGAAGTGGTAAGGTGTTCGACTCCAAGGCGAAAGGTTCTTGGTTTTAATCCCAATCTACCTGTAGATATCCCTGAGCAGTATACCTAACCTCTACCTGCTCCATAATGACTTCTGTCTACAAAGGTAATAACTAAATAGCAACTGTAAAAATAATGTAAAGAGTACTCTCTTAAAATCAATTGTTCTAATCGAGGAAGTTTATTATCAAGGTTCCTCTATTAAAACAGTAGATTTGAATCAAGCAAATGTAATTATAAACTTCCTCTCTGCAAGTCCACTGTTTTAATTGAGGACGTGTATTATTAAGGCTATCCATTTTAGGCCCGATAGCACAAGCCTATTTTAGATTGCAAACAACAATATTGTTTTGTGTTAATACACTTAAAGCTGGAATGCTTTCAATCGGCCTCTGTTTACAAAACTGTATTTTTTGGAAAACACTCACAGCTGGGATTTACCGAAGAACTCTGCTTTATATCTGCAGAAAGGGCAGATAGTCTATGCTCCTGTGGTTCTACAGGGTTAACGTTTGTACATGAATGCAATTCACAAACATAACTTTGAATTCTATAAACATGTCTTTTGCAGTGTACTACAACTCATTGCTGACGATTTAAATCTATTTTCTTTTATCAAAAAAATCCCTGATGTAGTTACATTTCTCTATCTATATATATCTTGAGTATAAACTAAAAATGTACTTAACAGTAGAATACAAGCTAAATTGTAAATTAGTTATTATGTTTCCTGAGTGACTTCGTTTTTGTAATAAGTAATCAACCTGATAAGAAAAGCTAAACATTCACCCCCCACTGAAGGAGACCTGCTTTTTCAATGTAAAACAAATATTCCCATGAACTTCCGTGACACTGTCCCGGCCCCGCCAGCCCCACCACCTCCGCCTCACCACCACCCATTTCCGTCTGGCCAGCTTGACGTGGGCGGCGGCAGTGCACTGAGTTGCAGCGGTGGGTGTCACGCTGGAAGACCGCTGCAGCCTTCTCCACTTTCTTGCCAGCTGTTTCAGATCCATCGAGGAAGTTGTGAAATAGTTTGAGCTCCCCTTCCCCCCAAGCCCCCACTTCCACCCACTGTTCCCGCGCCCTGAGCATCTCAATGTATGGAGAACTGAAATAACATACAGTCATCCTCCTTCCACCTTCAGTAATTTGCATTGCACAGAAGTCACCTTGCTCCAATCATTGGCCCATGCCCTCTTTGGTCTTTATGTCTACCTGCCATAAACACACTTGCCAGCTGTACCGTGATCAGCAGTATTAGCAAGAGAGATCTCATAGGGTGAGCTAAGGGGCATTCAAACACATCCTTGAAACAGGATGATTAATTGTATGTTGATTATATGTGGGAAAAAGGTTGAGATTTCCCTTGGAATGTTTTAATTTAGCTATCTCTTCAGAAAATAAATAAGACAAAGTCATTATTTTTCATATAAATGAAAGGGTGTTAACTCCTATTATTCTCACAAATGCAGGAGCAGGGAGCCTTGCCCTATTAAGGAAAATTCGTCAAATTATGTGTTGTTTTACTCCTTCTCTGGCCTAAGGCACACTTATTAAGATTTAGTGTTATTTAAACATTAATGCAAATTTCAGGTTATGGCAGTCAGTCTGTAGTGTCAAGTTCTACCTATAAGAGTTAAGCGTGACCTCTTTGTTCCTTAAAGCTGTTGAAAACCCAAATGTCGATGGTGAGCTACAACCTCACCCCCGTCAGTACCATATGGATCAAGCAGCCTCCATTTTTAGTTAGCAGGCAATGTGAAGAGAAAGTCCAGTCTCTCTTTCTTTCTCTCTCTCTCTCTCTCTCTCTCTCTCTCTCTCTCTCTCTCTCTCTCTCTCTCTCTCTCTCTCTCTCTCTCTCTCTCTCTGCAACAGATGTGTATGAATGTACTGTGGGTAATAAAGATAGGGTGAAGAAGGGGAGACCCCCAGGGGAGGGAGGAACTGGAGGGGAGAGGGAGAGTTGAGGGGCAGGCTAGGGCTCCCAGGAGCTGTGCGGAGCCCATTGTGCACATCCCATGAATGGTTGGATTGAGCCGGCGGTGGTGATGGTGGTGGTGGTGGTGGTGGTGGAGGGAGGCGGCAGCAGCAGGGGCCACAATGGTGAAAGTGAGGGCTGTGTTCCCGGGCCTTCCTGCACTTCTGCCAGGGTGTCTTTTGCCCTCAGCACCCAGCCCCCACCCCCCTTCATCACCACCACCACCACCCCTCCCTTTCTTGTTCCCTGTCGCCCCAGCAACACCGATCACGGGTCTTGCTTAGTTGTAGATTTTTCTTCAGCACCGGCACACTGATGATGTGCTGCCAAAAAATAGGCTTTTCTGGTCCTTTTGTCCATCCTTCTTATTGAAGTTACCCTAGTTGCCGATGCAAAGTGTATATATGTGAGACAACCAAGAGAGCTAGCTAGCATTGTTGTTGCTTAAAAGCCCACGATAACCTCTATAAACTGTTGTTTTGCACATTCAAACTTTTCTTCTTTAAAACCCCCCACCACTCTCACAACCTTTCAGTACTTCATAAGCTGTCGATGGACTGCAATACATGGAAGCCCATTCACTTCCAAAGGCAACACATTACACAATGACATTTATTTCCTGCTATTAGTGAACATACATAAAAAAGGAACTGCATCCCCCCCATATCTTAAATCATGTTGGCATAATCGCAAAACCTGCAGTTCTAAACAGGAAGTTAGATAACTACATTTTCTGGTGGTGTTTTTGTATTTGTTGTTGTTGTTGTTGAATACATGCATAGTATCAGGATGTGGAAATGAGATAACAAGGCAAAGAAAATGTTTTTTTTATAAGTTGTCATGAATTTCTCTTCATGTTGACCCAGTCTCACAGCCCCTGCATATGGGAGCAATCAATGCATGAGACAGAGACGGATTCTGGGCCCATTCTCAGTGTGCCAGCTAGACCGTTCTGGCATTGAACTCCACCAGAACCGGAAACCCACCCACACATGCACACAGACCAACCAAGCTCCATTTCCCGGCAGTATGGCCTAGTATAGCAGCGGGAGGCGCTGTGTGTGCTGTGGTCACCCTGCCTGGCCTTCAACAGTGTAAAACCAGTGGCGAGGCAGCCTGTCAACACCACGTCAAAGACAGCTCTGTCACTCGTCTCAGAAGCCCGGGTCGGGTTTACATCACAGCACAGCACAACAACACTCACACACACACACGCACTCACACACACACACACACACACACACACACACACACACACACACACACACACACACACACACACACACACACACACACACACACACACACACAGGGAGAGACACACGGCGTAGATCTCTGACCCACTTTAGCAGAAGGGTGAGTGGCGCCGGATAATCTGGCCTGAGCTCCGCCATTGTGCTGAATGCCATCACATAAACTTTGGAGCAGATAGATGGGTTGTTCTGAGGGGGCGGTCCACATAGGCTTGGAGTTCGGAAGGGGACACAGGGATTCAGTACATGACCTGTTTTTTACAAAGTCGTTTGAACAGAGTTTGGAGTTTGGAGACACGATAGCTGTTGTGTTACGCTATTTTTTATGTTTTTTTGTTAACAGAAACGATCAATTTAAATTCAATCTGTTCATTGCTTTGGCATTGGGTGCATTAAGTTTCTCCTATTTAAACAACGATGCCAACCAATGACCTCCCTCCATCTCTCTCTCCTCCGTCTCCCTCCGTCCCTCTCTCTCTGCCCGCAGACGTCCCTCTGAAGCCCATCACCCCCACCAAGCTGTCGGAGGTGGGCGACGACGTGCTGGGGGACTACGTGGTGGGCGAGCAGGTGTGGGTGAACGGCATCAAGCTGGGCGTCATCGCCTACCTGGGCGAGACCCAGTTCGCCCCGGGCCAGTGGGCCGGCGTGGTCCTCAACGACCTGGTGGGGAAGAACGACGGCACGGTGGGCGGCGTGCGCTACTTCGAGTGCCAGGCCCAGCAGGGCATCTTCACGCGGCCCTCCAAGCTCACCCGGCAGCAGGTGGGAGACAGCAGCGACAGCCACTCCACCGACTCCCAGGTGGCGCAGGGTCACAGCACGCCTCACGGGGGCGGCGGCGGCGGCGGTAACGGCGGGGGGGGCGGCGGCGGGGGAGGGGGGATGGGTCCGGGAGGCCAGCGCATCGTGGTGCCCCTCAGGGAGGGCCTGCTGAACAGCGTCGCCAAGACGGGCAACGAGTCGGGGTCCAACATGTCCGACAGCGGCTCGGTGAAGAAGGGCGGCGATAAGGACCTGCGAGTGGGAGACCGTGTTCTGGTGAGTGGCAGGGGAGGGGGCTTGCTACAGGAAGGGATGGGGGATATGGAACTAGGGTGATGCCTGAAACAGACGACTGGGTTCTACTTCCCGAATGTCAGATATTACCTCTGGGCGTCCATGAACACAATTTGCAACCCCTACCTGCTCCTATTATGTATCTGAATTCAAGTCTCTTTTGAAAGAGGTGTCTGCTAAATGACTGTTTAGTAAACAGTGATCTAAAAACACTAGGAAAACAAATCAAGACTTAAGAGATAGCCCTAGAGCTTAACGACTTCAAAGAAGATTCCTTTTTATGTGATTCAGTTGATATTTTAACTTATGCACTGAGACCATTAATTGATGGCTATAAATCTTCTGCTCGGATGGCCTACGGCAAGGCTGGTCGCTTGTCTCGCGAGGCTTCTATAACCTTGGTAAGGTTGGACGGGGAGCTGTGGGGTCGTTATTGTTGTAGTGAGGGCAATCAGCGCACTAAAAATAGCAAAGAATAAATCACTACTATTCTGAATTACAATTCAGATCCAGCGGATGGCTATCTATGCTATCGTTTGGATTTGTGATTTTGCTAGATTGAAGAGGCAGGGCCAGTAAACCAACCATAACATGATCTTCCCTTTAGCTTTATGTACAGACTAACATTATGCAAAGTCAGCTTCGTTTTCTAACCTGGCTTCAGGCATTTGTCTAAGTTTCAAAACTGCTGAAATCTCCCCAAAATCAATCTTCCCTGGCACTAGCATTCTCCTGTTATCCGAGCTGCGCATGCTGCTGATTCCTCATCCTGTCTATGCGTACCACTGGAAGGGCATGTCATTCTGGCCATAGTTTGGTAAAATGATCCCTTCCTCTTTTTGTGCATTTTCGCACCCATCCCCAGTGGCGCTCTTGAGTTCATTCTCCCCTGTGGTTTATTGGCCATTGGGTCGTGTTGCCTTCTGTTTATTGCTGCATGGGCACCAGGGACCCGACTACACCGACCCTGGGTATTGGCGAATGGGTGGCGGCGGCAGCCCTGTCAATTTCTCTCCTACTGGTCAATATTGTAAATCACCCTGGATTACTTTTAGCACTTAGGAAGGGAGAAGCAGGCCTGACATTGATCAGCGCTATGCGTCTTTCACCATAAGCCGCTTCCCAATGTAATCTATCTCTCTCGCTCTCTCTCTCTCTCTCTCCTCTCTCTCTCTCTCTCTCTCTCTCTCTCTCTCTCTCTCTCTCTCTCTCTCTCTCTCTCTCTCTCTCTCTCTCTCTCTGTCTCTCCACCTATCTCTCTCTCTCTCTCTCTCTCTCTCTCGCTCTCTCTCTGTCGATTCCCCCATCTCTCTCTCTCTTTTTTTCTTTCTTTCTTTCTTTCTTTCTTTCTTTCTTTCTTTCTCTCTCTTTCTCTCTCTCTCTCTCTCTCTCTCTCTCTCTCTCTCTCTCTCTGTGTCTCTCTCTCTCTCTCTCTCTCTCTCTCTCTCTCTCTGTCTCTGTCTCTGTCTCTCTCTCTCTCTCTCTCTCTCTCTCTCTCTCTCTCTCTCTCTCTCTCTCTCTCTCTCTCTCTCTCTCTCTCTCTCTCTCTCTCTCTCTGTGTCTCTCTCTCTCTCTCTCTCTCTCTCTCTCTCTCTCTCTCTCTCTCTCTCTCTCTCTCTCTCTCTCTCTCTCTCTCTCTCTGTGTCTCTCTCTCTCTCTCTCTCTCTCTCTCTGTCTCTGTCTCTCTCTCTCTCTCTCTCTCTCTCTCTCTCTCTCTCTCTCTCTCTCTCTCTCTCTCTCTCTCTGTGTCTCTCTCTCTCTCTCTCTCTCTCTCTCTCTCTCTCTCTCTCTCTCTCTCTCTCTCTCTCTCTCTCTCTCTCTCTGGGGCGGGCAAACACAGGGCCCGCTTCCAGTGTTTTGAAAAGGAATCTTGAGTTGGATTTACTTTCATTAAAATTACATTAATTAAAGGCAGGGAGGCAAACAGGGCATGCTTCCAGTGTCAGGAATAGTGTTTTGGAAGGGGAAGAGGAATCTTGAGTAAGCTTAGTTTCATTAAAATGATGTTAATTAAAGTATCTCTTAATCCAGAGAGATAAAAAGAGGAAAGTATTTTAGCTGCAAGACAATCAGTTGGTTGAGGCTTTTTGTTTTTTTTCAGTGGCGCCCCAAGGTAGAATGGCTTTCTACTATGGCTTACCGAAGTTACAACGTCTATGTCCAATTACTTGCCAGAAAAACGAATCACCAGGTCAGAACAGAAAGGGCTAGGTCATGTATTTCCAAGTCACGAAAACCCCATACATCAGAGAATAGTGGAAAAGTGGAGAGGTTGCACAGAGCATAATATATCGTAATACAAATGAACAAGCCTCATCTTAAGAATGAATTAATCTGACTGCAATATAAACAGTTTTAATTGGTATCCAAATAACCAGAGCGCTTGACAACCAGTTAAATCGGGTCCTAAAATGTAATCCGCAGAAGGTGTAGATCATGGGGCTGTGATTATCTGAAGTTATTCATCATGAAAACATGTACAATCAAACCTCAGTGGCAAAACCTGTGACTTCTTGTGCCTCATTTGCCAGCCACAATTGTGGCATTCGTCTGATGTTTTTCTTTATTGCTTGGCTTGAATGTGTCCTCGCAGTTTGACCACAGGGTTCAAAGACAGAGTGAGAGAGATGGATACAGAAGAGAGAGGGAGAGAGATTTTGCTTTTGGATGTGTTGCATATGGATTATATGTTAATTAACTGTAGCACCCGTGTCGTCTTAATAGTCTTAACAGTCACGTTGAGAGGTGGACGGTAGGCCTATCTGCCTACTTCACTCAGCTGCTGTTCAAGCAACATGATTCTCTGTTTCTCCTAAAATCTTCACCCACTGCTCCGCCTAAATAAACCCAATCAGCACCACAGTTTAGAAGACGCAAGTATTTATTTCAGATCAGGCTCCCACTGGCTTTAGATGTTTTTTATTAAACTGTTTGCGACAGTAATGTCTGACAATTAAGGGCTTTTTCCTGTCGTTCAGAAAGAGCCTTTGCACTTGGGTTTATTATTTGTCATTTCACTTCGAGTGAAGTTCCACCACCTTAAACCAATGTATGATCGTTTAGGGAGTCCTACTGGACATCCGTCTTTTTCTTTAATACCCAATGGGTTCAATGCAGTAATGTCATTCTCTGCTGTTTCACATTGTTGATGGAATACGGTTAAGTTGTTTGAAAGAAATGTAACAAATCTTTTTATTGTTATTGTGGTTACCGCAGGAGCAGTGGTTTAAAAAGAAATCTTGAGAGCGAGGGAGCGTGGAAGAGAAAGAGGGGGATACAGGGGAGAGGGTGAGAGAGCATGAACAGGCACCGATGAGACGGGTTCCTCTGGTTTTGAAGGGTGGGAACAACAAACCACATCACATGGGCCGTCTCTTAATAGAGACATACATCACAATGTAAAACCGCTTTTACATAACCATATACATGTGGTGATTTGGAACTCCCACCACTACTGAGGGGACCATGGTAGATCACAGTCTTTGATGAATAGAAGCTATGACTGCGTTTCTGAAGCTTATGGTGGCAACAAACACACACACACACACAAACACGTCAGGAATAAAACACTCAGAATTATCACTTGCTGGTTGAGGTTTAATACTGTATTTGCTTACTAAAATGCTGTTGCATTTTCATCTTATTGAACATTTAAAATAATTAATGAGCATAACTTGAATTGCTTTTTTAAATCTTACCTTTAACACTGAGTGGTTACCTTCAAGATATATATTGGCATATCCATGTAATATAATGGATTTCAAAGGCACACAAGATTGTGTTGTGAGAAACGCTGTCTAGCGTGTCTCTTGTGGCTTGGTAAAAAGTGTTTCCATGCAACATCACACTGTTTGCGGTTTAGAAACTCGACAGCGTAGCAAATGAGGGACAGGATGTTTGTACGATGGTCGATTTAAACAGCTCTTTCTTTTTTTCACTTGTCACAGTCGCACATGTGCTGACCATGTGTCACGGGATGAGAGGCATTCGCTCGCTGGTCATGGTGATACAGCACTATGAGGACGACAGGAAACAGGAAATCCTTGAGATGTATTGTAAACAAAGAGCGAACCGACGTGTCTTGATGGACTGTTTGGTCTAGTTTGGTCCCGATATATAGTCTACATCGTCTTGTTTGTGTCAAAGCTGGAGATTTAGGAAAGAATATGCTGGAACCTTTTTGTCATTTGTAGCAGTATTTGTAGCAGACGTTAAAGTCTGTTGGAGAGTTGTTTTGTTCATTTTCAAAGGATACAGCAATGCTGTATCCTTTGACAAAGACTTCTGTTTCCCAAGTGTTTTTCTTACATAAGTGCATGAATTGGAAGATATTCCATCACATGACAAGCAAAAGGCTATTTTTCCTCCAACTCTGGACATGAGGTGGAGGAGGAGGAGATTGACTGGGAGTAGTTAGTTCCTTACAGGTACAAGCTTCAACCTGTCAAGACCATGACTTTAAAAGACTATATTAACTGTGGACACTATTGACAACGCTGAAAGGTAGTATACTAAAAACCAGTGAGGATCCACTCCATCCCTATGATAATTAATCCAATAGCAAATAGCTGATTAAGTACTTCTCTGAATACAGATTGAGTACAGTAATCACTTTTGTTAAATGGGGATTTTCCCTACAAGTCACCGTGAAATTTGCTCAATATTCTTGGAAATGACCATAACTTGATGAACAGGATGATTTCACCGAACATGGTAGCCAGCTATGTGTTTGCGCAGACAAACACATAGCTGGCTACCATGTTCGGTTATTTTAGCAGCAAGACTAAAATCCAATCTTGAAGAATCTTCAAGGCATTCCTCTTATCTTTTGTTCCACGCTAAACCCGTCATCACATGTTCCCCTGTACTGCCAGAGGGTCGACGACAGCTCTCATGCTCTTCTGTGTAGAACATTTCAAGACAATTCTCAATGTGCAGCTCTTTTATTTTACATATTGATGATATTAGAGATGACAGCTCCACTGGTTTTGCTTTCTTAGGAAGGTTGGTTGTTCCGAAGATGTTGGGATTTCCCTTAACACTTGAGATGACTAAATGATGTGTGTGTATGGTCTCAATTTAATGTTATAGATCTTTTTCTTTTCTTTTTTTTGCAACATAAATGTTTTTCGGAGGAACAGATCTATTATAGTTTGATTAATTTTTTTCCAGGGGTCTTCCTAATCAGCTGACAAATAGCCCCAATCCTTTTCAGATGTTTATACTGTTCACTTTATGAATTATGGATGATCAGTTAACCCCAACAGCTGTTATCCCTGTCCCCCACCGGCTCCAGTCCGTTTCCTCCAGATTGTGCTGTCAGCAGAGCGCTGATAGGTGTGGCCGGTGTGTGTGTTCAGGTGGGCGGCACCAAGATGGGCGCAGTGCGCTACATCGGCGAGACAGACTTTGCCAAGGGGGAGTGGTGCGGCGTGGAGCTGGACGAGCCCCTGGGGAAGAACGACGGTGCAGTCGCCGGGACCAGGTACGCGGACGACAGTGGCACATAGCGATATGCATTCCAGCAGGAATGAACTGGGAATTAGTCAGATGAATGTTATTGCTGTTGAATGCTTGCTGACATGAATCATGTGTCATTCATCATTAGATTGAAAGGACTATCTCTGCACCTTCTTTTCTCATCGTCTGTGAATACGTTTGACATCTTTAATCCACTTAACGTAAAAAGGAAATCCTCATCGCGTGATTTATATCGATGGAGCGTTAACTGCTGACAGTGTTAGTATGTTGTATGCTGAATCACTAGAAGACACTCATTTCCTTAGTTGTTAAACAACTGCCTTAGCAGCATTTTCTGTCAGCAGTTACTATTTACAACAGCAAACGGCAATACCTATTCTAAAATGGACACCACACGTACGTCATACACGTTCATGATAACTTCGTTATTATTTGCTGACAATACAACTTTCATCCGTGTCAAGAGCTGTGGAAAAAAACAGAAACAGCTCATGTCGATCAAGTAGTTACACTTGGCAGATGGCAGGCGACCCATGGGGATTAACTTACTGAACAAAACTTAAACAAGACCAATACCTTTTGTTGTTCTGACGAAAAGCTCAGACCTCACTTAAATTCCTGTCTATATACACTCTATCTCAAACAGGTACTTCCAGTGCCTTCCCAAATTCGGGCTGTTTGCCCCCGTCCACAAGGTGATCCGCATCGGCTTCCCCTCCACCAGTCCAGCCAAGGCCAAGAAGAGCAAGCGCATGGCCATGGGGGTGTCCTCCCTGGCCCACAGCCCCAGCAGCTCGTCCATCAGCTCGGTCAGCTCCGTGGCCAGCTCCGTAGGGGGGAGGCCCAGCCGTGCCGGACTGGTAAGCATAGTCAAGCCCTCATCTGGTTTTGTTTTGAGCCTGTGGGATCAATATTAGATGGACTGCGTTCATATAGCGCTTTTCTAACCTGTGGCCACTTTATAATTAGGCCCTAACATTCACCCATTCATAAACTGACAGCGAGGTCAAACATGCATGGCAACAGCTAGCTGGTTTCATTTCAGGGCATTTGGGTGTCTTGCTCAGAGACACTGAGCTTTGCTTCGACTCACAAGTCTCTAAACGCCTCGCTCAACTGCTTAAACTTAGTGGAAATGATCAGAGAGTTAAAAAAAACTCTGCATTGCAGAACCCATCGATATGAAGGGTGGCCCTTCATATCATGGCAGAAGTCGTGTGTGATTGTAAATACTTGTCATAGCAAAAACGTCTTTCTAGTCCTGGGTAAATTATATTGAAGTCTAATCAAATATTGTACCGTTTCCCAGTAAATCCATGTTCAGTGTTTTAAAAAGCTTCCAGTGGTAACAAGGTGATTCTATACCTCCAAGTTGTTTCACTGCAGAGGGGAGCTCGGGTGAGAGCATCATTTCAAGTAAGGTGTAATTTCTGTCAAACGTAATCGCGGGTGAGTCTGTTAGCTGCGCTATCTTGCTCATAGAAATTCTCAGACATTTGATAGGTGGCAGGGTCTCCGATCATCTGGTAACGCTAGACTACAATTTAGTCTGAACCGGAGAGTGAACCAGCAGCTTTCCTATTGACAGACAGCCTGCTCTACTTCCTGAGCCACTGTCTCCCCACGTCCAACAACCTGTACTCATGGGGAAGTGGAGAATGTTAACAGCGCGTGAGGCTTGGGCTGGTTTTAAACTAATCCATGCCCATTGTTAAAACAATGTTGCCAAAGGATGCCAGGTGTGAGGGAATATATGGTCCGGGCTGATTTGCAGCCATTTTTCTTATATGCCAAGGCTGGTAAAACAACAGTCCTATCTTGAATGCATTTTGGATCCATCGCAATGAGAGTACTACAGTGCACACTTACAGATTGAACTGATTCACTTACCTCTCAATATGGCTTCTCAAATTTGATCTTTGTTTAAGGGTTGTTCTTGGACAGCCATACCTCGGTAGAGGTAGCTATGCCTCAGATAATTATGGAGTAATATGGCATCTGTTTTGCTGCCTATCAGACCAGTGTCCAATACCTGTATACATATGTCTTAGCTCTATAAGGTAAATCGATTGATTTACCTTATATTTGGTGCACAAATAATGAATTCTCAGTATGTATTCAGTGTGTTTGGTAGAAGCATTTAAGAAATACAAAGAAAAATGCCAACCATAGATGTGTGCAGTAATGAATGAAAGTAATGAATTAAGAAATGTAGTCTGTTGTTGACATGCTAAAACAGTTAAGATAACATCAACGACTACTAGGTAATTTTTAGTGCACTTGTGTTTAATAGTTGGTTGTTGTTGTGTTAGAAACAAGAGGAGAACGGCTCCTTAGCTTGTAGCATGCAGGGATCCTCAAGATTGGTTTCAAAGCCGCGATGGCTTCATTTCATTTTGAGGTTTCCAGGCCACACAGGCGTCAGAAAAGCCCAGTTCCCCGGTCCCTCGGTGCTGCTGGGCTAGAGAGCCCTCCTGTGTTCCCTGAACCCAGCCGCTCTATTCAATCATAGCCCGGGCGGGACGGAAGTAAAACCCACCATTTGCAAATCATGTGCCATTGAATTGAAACGATCTAAAAGGTCTGCTACTAGAGTACCCTCTAGTGGCCAAGAACTGAAATACATCATCCGTCAATCCATCCTTTTGCTACCTTGTACAGCCCTCCCAGTCCACTTCTCATTACAACACAGCTCACTTTTCCCCTCTCTTCCACCCACCACCACCAACCAACCTCTCTCTTTCAAGCTAGTGCGCACTCCTTTCCGGCGGCTAATGCGGACAATGCTATGCTGCTGTATGGGAGACTAATAACAGCATCATTATCTCTTTCAGGGTTTTCCATCTAGATTAGGGTGAATAGATAATATGTCTGGGCTCTCCTGATTGATTGAGTTTACCGTTATATTTGCTGCACAAATAAAATATTCTCAGTGTGTATTTAGTGTGTTTGAGAAATGCAAATCAAAGATGTGTGCGGTTATGTGTCTGGAGATACAATGTTATTGTTGTTGACATGTTTAAAATGCTTTATATGTCAACAGTTAACAGACAACATTTACTATTACTAGGTAATAAAAGGAGAACGGCTCCTTAGCTTGTAGCATGCAGGGATCCTCAAGGTTGGTTGCAGAGCTGCGATGGCTTCATTTCTTTTTGAGGTTTCCAGGCCATACAGGCGTCAGAAAAGCCCAGTTCCCTGGTCCCTCGGTGCTGCTGGGCTAGAGAGCCCTCCTGTGTTCCCTGAACTCAGCCGATCTTTTCAAACATAGCCCAGGGGGGACGGAAGTGAAAACCCACCATTTGCAAATACTTTGCCATTGAATTCAACGGATTGAAATAGTCTACTACTGGAGTACCCTCTAGTGGCCAAGAATAGAACACCCTCTTATCTCATCCAACCATTGACACCCTGTACAGCAATCCCCGGGCCACCTCTAATTGCAAATCCACAGTCACTTTCTTTTGGCCCCAATGTTGTATTGCACTTCACTTTGGTTATTTTCCGCCCCTCTGGTCCTCCTCCACCCACCAACACCAACCGACCAACCGTTTTTTCAACCCGGACTGCGCTCTCTTCCTATACTTTGCTGCTGTATGGGAGATGAATAAAAGCAGCAATGCGTCTTTCAGCATTTTTCTTCCAAACCTAGCTGAATCAATAATAATATCCCGGCGCTCCTGATCGATTGATCTCATACGTGGTTCACAGACTATATACTTTGCGCCACCACCACCACCCACCGACCTCATTTAACCCTGGTGCTACTTCCCCTCCCTCAGCTGACGGAGACGTCGTCCCGCTACGCCCGCAAGATCTCGGGCACCACGGCGCTGCAGGAGGCCCTGAAGGAGAAGCAGCAGCACATTGAGCAGCTCCTGGCCGAGCGAGACCTGGAGCGGGGCGAGGTGGCCAAGGCCACCAGCCACATCTGCCAGGTGGAGAAGGAGATGGGAGTCCTCAAGAACCAGCACGCGCAGGTAGGCCCCTTCTGTGGTGTGTGGCGTTCACTATGAAATAGCAAGCAGTGACGTAGGTCCTGATGTATTTACCTGAGGCAGTGAAGTCATCATTACGCATGGGCGTAGGCGTTGATTTCGCTGGGGACGCTGGGGACAAGTACCTGATTCATTTTATACCCAGCGTTAAAACCGAAAACTTGAGTTGGAAACGCTTTCTTCATAAAACGTGTCAAACATCACAGTTTTTTGAATACATTTCATTCATTAGTAAGCTACATGGGTATGCCGCCTTTCAGAACCTTTCATTACCTGGCACTAAAGAGAAAAAAAAGAGTGCATCCTTATTGTACCCAGCACTTCTGAAAATGCACCGAATGCGTCTCTGTCCCCAGCTCATTTCAAACCAAACTGACGCCCATGCTCATGGGCAATGATATTTCAATTTTAGCTCTCAGTTTTACTTATGGGATTTAGGGGTCACAGCATCATCAGGCTTATTGGTTTTGTTTGCACTTGGCTAATTAACATCAGACTTGATGGTAAAATAAGGGACCCTTAGGCTATGTACGGACTTAAATTATTCCTTGACTGTAGTTTAGTTTTATTTTGCTTCTGGAGGGTCTGGTATTCTAAGGGTTTGAATATTGAATGCCATTTGATGTTGAAAAAGAGGTAGATATCGAAAAGTCCCCTAGCGGCCATCATAACAGAATGGGGTAGGTTCCACCGATGTAAAGCACCAAGATGGCCGCTAGGTGATTCAGGCCCACTGAGGATCGCATCACGGCCGAGTTCTGATTGATTTAAAGCCGTCCTCTCCAGTGCCTGGAGAGCAACAGCAGGCAAGTGAAGGCTAGACTGGAGCTAATGAGCTGATTAGCGGACCTCTTTTTTACTCAGACCGCCTGAAGGTTTGTTATTCTCTCAGAACTTTGAGCAGCTTTGAGAAACATCGTCTTCAAACAATCATGTCCTTGCACTAACGAATGCATGTTTTTCTTGTTGTTGTTTTAAACACAGTATGTCTCAGAGAATGAGAGTACCATGCAGCAGGTGAAAAACATGCTAGCCGGCACGCAAAAAGACAAAGTGGAACTGGCCAATCAGCTTGAAGAAGAGAAAAGGTATGCAAGTCACATCCCCTTGGCAACTTCTAGACCGTATATGTTGTTGGCATAGTTACTAGTGTAAGGTTTACCCTTTTTTTTGTTTAGGTCACCTGTCTGACAATTTAAATAGATATATTGTACACATGTTAGACGATGAGATGCACGTCATGCTTTGTGCTAACTACAATATGTTGTTTTGTTTCAATAATTACAATATTCCGTACAAAGGTTGCATTGACAGTGTCATGACAGTGAAGAGGCCAGGAGGTAGACAGGAAGTGGGAAGCTATTCTGTAACCTCACCATGACTTCCTGTCCTCACAGGAAGGTGGAGGACCTCCAGTTCAGAGTGGAGGAGGAGTCCATTACAAAAGGAGATCTGGAGGTATTCTGTCAGCACACACAAACACGAGACACCCGTTTGATCATCCCGGGTGGATTCATGAGAGACAACACAATATTGATGGGCAGACATGGTCTGACTGATAAAAACAACGGAAGAATCTGATAAATATTTGTTTCACCATGTGACACAATGGGTGCGTTCCCATCCAGTCTCTCACATATTTATCTGAAATTCATTGGCCAACATTTGTTCCGGCTGTATCTCATTGGGCAATTTATGTCCAACTTTTTTGTAAACAAGCACAAGTTAGCTTGTGCTTGGTATACTTTGTGTGTGCGCCGTATTGTACCGTGTGTTGTATTTGCGTACTGTTTCCGATATGCAAGCAATGTTGACTTATGAAGGAGGATAAAACAGATAATTGGCAAAGCACCCTAATAGGATGAGGCACGCTATATTTACAATTCAAATTCTATCTGATGGGAAAGGCAGACTCAAGTTCCTATTGGTTGATCATCGTGCCATGGCGCCGTGGCAAAGTGCTATATTCTGTTGGTCTGACAGTATCGATGACATGGGTAAGTACAATCTTAACAAGGAGGACTCTGTTTCATCTTGATTGAGAGGGATTCTGACCTAAATCCTCAATCCAAATCCCTTCCCCGACCACCATCCTCCACCCACTCACTATAGTGATCATCGGGTCTTCACTGGCAGTTCAAAGCCCTGAATGATCCAACATCAACAGCTACGCTGTAGCTGATAATTTAACCCACTGGCAAGTTTTTTCTTTCAATTACCCTGTGGTCTGTATCATTTCTAATTTCTATTTCCAATCCCATGGGATGAAAGGTCTGACAAGAACACAGGAGAAACACGATAAAACCAATTTGGATGTATGCATGTATTTCTTACTGGAACTCACTTATTCCTTTAACTTGGAAGACATTATACATTTGTTTTGAGTAGAGGTAACGCACAACCACATACCCAAGGACATATTCCTACTTTTATCCGATTACAATATCATGGGATTTTCTTCCCTTTTGAACTTTTTTCCCCATGGGATATCTCCTCTATCTGTATTCCGGGTTTCTTGCCCTGCGGTTTTTTGGGTCCTCTTTACCTCTCATACTCCCTCCACCTTTCCCTTTCTCTATTTCTATCCCCCTCTCTCTGTAGACTCAGACCAAACTGGAGCACGCACGCATACGTCAGCTGGAGCAGAGCCTGATGCTTGAGAAATCAAGAGCAGGGGCGCTCCAGAAAGATTTAGAAACCAACAGGGTAAAACCCCCGAGAAGCCCGGTGCTTGTAGCCTCGTTCGACCAGAACATCCTGTTGTTTGGTTGCTTTTTTTGTCGTGCCGTTTCGCACCCATTTTTCGGTTGCATTCGTGGCTACATCATTTCCGAGTGATCATGCACCGCTCTTTTTATTTATCGTTGTACTTTCCCATTTCATTTGCCCCGATTGTTATTGTCTCAGTCTTCAAACGTGTGTTTAAGCATGGAGTAGGATGTCTGTGTAGACCTTGTACAGAATGAAACAACAATATTAATCGTGTCGTTTTTCAAGATTTGAGTTTAAAATCGCTCATGGCAATCAATATTCGTCCATACTTGGTTGGCACATGTGGACTTAGGTGACTCTCCCTTCCTCTGACATTCTAAATCATCCCTCTGTTGAACTCTGCAGACATACAAATGTAAGTTAAAGGAAAAAAGGTCCAAAAGTAAAAAATATGTAAAGTTGAATTCAAATACGGTTTAAACGGCCGTGCCTTGATCATCAACCATGGCACCCAAAGGTTGAGAGATCTCGGAACAATCGACACGTCTATCCAAATCCGTACAAAACAAAAAGGTCTGCTTTTGCCAACAGGGAAGGCCCAGCCATGATGCAGTGGCCTTGAGGTTGGGTAAGAGAACCAAGGTGAAAAAAAAACCTACGCCGTGGCATTGATTCTCTGCTGACTTATCTCATGTCTTGACTTCAAACTGCCCTGCGACGTCGTCAAGGATGTCATACCTTTCGTAGACCTTTCATCTTTTTCTCTCTATCGCGTGTTGGTCCACAATCTGATGCCGCCAGACTCGATCAACACCGCAACACTGCAATGTTGTACACTTTGTGCCCTGGTGGTTTAAATAACATCTACACTCCTTTCTCCTCTCTTTTTCCCTTTCTCTGACATTTGAGTGATTGGTATATATTTTAGGTTGTTTGGTAGTGCCTGTCCATATGTAGTTGGCAGAATTATGCCACAATATTTGATCTTTGCTTGTTTGAGTCTTTCTCCTTTGTTTTATTTCCTTTTCGCTTGGCAGTTGCTAGGCAATACGAATGGCTTGTGCTATCCACAATTCCTGTTTAATAGGCCCGACAAATCTTTGATACAGTGGCACATTGGTTTGTCTTTTAGCTTTGTACTTGCAAAATGCATAATAGATTGACCTTAAAGAAAGACAAAATGTAATCTGATGGTAAAAAACGTTGTTCCTTGGAATTTGAGATATTGTTATAAATAAAAATGTTTTTGCTTAATACATATTTAGTACAGCGGGAGCTAAAACAGAAAACAATCTGCCACTGTTCCGATATTTTGGGGTTGTTACTGATGATGACTCTCTTGGACTGTGGGATTTTCATGATTTATCCACCAGAACATCTCTAAAGTATCAATGTTCTGCTGCTCTTTTTGCTCAAAATACCTCAAAATATGTCAGGGTGTTTCTGCTTTGATCGTGTCACCCTAGCTAGTGTGGCACCAATTCCCCATACCGCCTTTGAACAGGAGGCAGACTATCTCTGCCCCCCCCCCCCCCTCTCCCCTGATACTAGAGTCTTCTCATCATGACGGATCCCCTTGTCTCTCTATCCAGCAAACAACGGTGGAGGAGAAGAGCCGCATCGTGCAGCTGGAGGAGGAGCTGACACTGAGGCAGGCCGAGGTGGCCCAGCTCCAGGCTCAGCAGCTCTCCACCGGCGAAGACGGCCAGGGCGGTCAGCAGGACTTCCAGGCGCTGACGGCCACTCAGCCGGAGGCCGTCCTCCGGGAACAGCTGCTGTCGGCGGGCCGTGAGCGCCTCAAGGAGAGCAGTGAGCTCAAGCAGAAGCACGAGGAGGCTCTGGCCGCCGGCCGGCAGGAGATGGAGACGATGAGGGCGCTGGTGGAGCGGCAGAACCAGGAGATCGGCCTGCTGAAGCAGAAGGTCCAAAAGGCCACCAGGGAGAACATGGAGATGATGGACAGCTGGAAGGTAACATGTGATTTATTTTTTTCATGTAAAAAAAGTATAGCTACCACTGTGTAGAAAGCAGGTCTAAAAAGGGCAGTTTTGTGTCTGCTGAAATCCAAACATCAAATCCTTGTGAAACTGACCTCTCCCATGACTGACAGGTGAAGCTAGAGACCATGGTCAGTGACCACCAGCGCTCCTACGAGGAGCTGAAAGCCACGTTGAGCGGCGACCGGGCCACCCCAGCCGGCCAAGAGCAGGACCCGCAGGAGCTCAGGGCCTCCCTGGAGAGCCTGAAGATGGAGCACATGCTGGAGGTGGAGAACCTCAAGGCCAAGCACAAGATCCAGGCGGCCATCCTGACCAAGGAGCACGAGACCCTCAGCGTGAGGCTGCAGGAGGCCCGGGAGCAGCTGGCCCAGGGCGCGCCCGCCGACACAAGGGGCCTGAGGGAGACCGCGGAGGAGCTCAGCGCCGCCAACGAGAAGCTGCAGAAGGCGGACGACCGGCTGGCGGCGCTGGAGGAGCTCCGGGCGGAGCAGGAGAGGAGCGGCCAGGATCTGAGAGAGAGGCTGGAGCTGTCAGAGAAAAAGATGAGCGATTACAAAGCCCTGCAGAAGGCTCAGATAGAGAGCCGGGAGGAGATCCAGAAGCTGGAGGAGAAGCTCAGGGTGATGGCCAACAGACTCCAGGCCATCCAGACGGACCGCTTCATGTCCCACGATGCCAACGTGGGTACAAGGGGGATAGTCGTGTCTAGATGTTCACATGCTCTCTCAGCTATGGGAAGAGAACATACCCATGTCTGTGCCATTATATAGACAACTGCACTTTCCGCCCTCAAAAGTTGCTTAATTTCTTCTACCATAATGTCATTCATTCCTGTTTAGGTTATAGAGGACAACGCGCTCTCTGATGAAAAGACACGAAGACAGAATATTGAAGGTACTTTGTATTTTATTTATAGAATATAATCAAATATCCTATTTACGGAAAAAGACAAACGGCAAAAAAAAAACTTTTTTTTATTTCAGAAACAATGGAGAAGCTGGTGAAAAGAGAAAAAGAGGTCTCCACTCTCAGTACGCACGTGGATGCGCTGAAATCACAGATCTCGGGTAAACTGAATTCATGTCCAAGTTTGTAATAACCAAATATACAACATCATGTAACATCATAATTATAATGATCACTTATTGGTCGTGTTATCTAGGCTAGCATGACTATTATGATTTATTTGTTTGGGAGTTTATTTCACAATGATTCTGAAATGTTTAGCGAGTGATTGATTTTTATCTTTGCATCTTGAGTGTTGGTTGTAATGTTTAACATCTCATGTAAAACCATGTAAAACAGTGACCATAAACAATGACACTTTTATGGTGTGCCCTTCACATCAGCTCTGGAGGGCAAGGTGCGCTTGGGGGAGAAGAGAGCCGACGCCCTTGCCAGGGACAAGCTGCGCCTGGAGGCGGACCTTGAGTCCATGACCAAAAAGTCCCATGATGCATCTGGGCAGCTGGTTTTCATAAGCCAGGAGCTACTGAAAAAGGAGAGGTGAGCTGCTCAGGCCAACCCATATGTACAAATTTATCTAATTGGACAGCCCCTTTAATTTAGGAATGATGCCTAGATACTCTGCAGCATGTGCTCATTATTTAACACCTAATTTAAAACCAATTTTACAAAAATGAAAACCCACTTTGATTGGTGTGCATCCATATACAGACCCACATAATTTCACGTCATTTTCCAATAGACCAACACATCAAGTGCTGCCATGTCCATTAATGAATAACTATTATATTACAGTTTTTCTCAGTCGCTTTGGTACATTTCTCAGATCAGAATTGAAATTCTCAAAACTACCTGTTCAATCTTCACATCATTGTGTCAATGGTGCACATCAAAAAAGCAGTTTCTCCTTCCTTTGAACAAGTTGCAAAGGCACATGTACATTCATGCAAATGATTATGTACAATTCTCTGCTCTTTCTACATTATCAATTGCTTATGTCATGTTGATCAAAATGTATTGTAATGGGTCTCTATTGAATAGTCTCACCCCCACAACATTTAGGCATTCCGGTAGTTTATTGCATAAGTCTTTACATGCAAAATGGTTGAACAAGTTGTCATAATATGTCAAGCATATTTCTATACATTTCCATTAGACTTATTTTCGAAATCTGTCCTGAATTGGTAAATTGCTACCAGGTGAATCTTGGCTTTGGTGGACCTCCTGAACCATGAACTGTTAAGTATATATATAGCTGGAGCACAACACAATGTTACATTGTCTGACAATGGAAGGACAAGGAATTGGACAGGGTCAACAGCCAGAGAGAAGAAGAAGAGGAAGAGGAGTGAGGCTGGCTGAAAATTTGTGGCCCAACAGACAGGAATGTCAGGACGTGTAGGAAGACTGCACTGTAATTCCTACAGCAATGCATGCACAGTTTACCCTAAGGAGATTTTCCTACGTTCACATTTCTAGCAATGACATGGTCTGTCAACAAATTACAGTACAAACAGTCAAAGCGTAAATGTGAATCTTCTTGTCCAGTCTCTTGCAATCAATCTCCCACATGCAATAACTGTGTAACTGTCTAACGGTGTAACTTACAATTTACAATAATTGTCTTCAAAACTTTAGCCATAGTTTACATCGGAACATCCCTCCAGAGTACACTGTTGTATTGACAACATGACTAAGCAATTTGACTGTCTTATCTGTACACAATGACACAAGGACTTGTCATTGTGATGGCACTGACATGTTCATTGACACAGATATTTACTTTTGAGAAACTAACTAAGGATTTTGAGCAAGAGACTGGCTTTTTCATGAAATCCATGGTGTTTTGCTATTTGTACAAATTGTTTTGAGAAATGCACCTACTGTTTTGCAAATTTCAATTCTGATCTGAGAAATGTACCAAAACGACTGTAAAACTGTTAAATTTGAAGAAGCAAAGGCATGCGTCTATTTCTGGTCTTCGTCAATATTGACAATATTTAAGAATAGTTGAAGTTTAAGTTCAGTCTTAATAAATATAAATATTGATTGTGGTAATTTAAGTTTTTTAGGTATAGCTAAAATGTTAAGGAAACCTTGGACCCTACTCACATTGCCCACAAGGGTACGCGTACCGTTGGTTGGGAACCCCTTTATCAACCATGGTCTTTCTCTTTTATTCCCCACCAGGAGTCTGAACGAGCTGCGTGTGCTACTGCTGGACTCCCACCGCCACTCGCGGGACATGGAGAGAGACCTGGAGCGGGACCTGGGCCGGGAGGTCCACAAGGCAGAGTGGAGGGTGAAGGAGCAGAAGCTCCAAGAGGACATCAAGACTCTGCGTGACAAGCTGCTCCTACTGGTGAAGAGGGTGTGGTTGTAGGGGGGAGTGCTAGGATTGTTTCGAAGGTCCACAGTGTCCTTGATGGTTTTAACCAAATCCTCGAGTGAGGCCTGGGGAACAGCGTCTTGTCTCTGGTGAACAAACGAGTTTGAGTTCATCGATATGAGGGGGTTATATTTGAAGCCCGGGATCGACTCAACTTGCTGGCTTTCCCTGTGGTTGCTCTTAAATCAGACAAAATACAATATCTGTAGTCCATGCATGCAACTACAGATATTGTGTTGAATAGTCTTCAATTGGGATCTATAAAATATAACGCAACCAAACACCCCCCCCAGGGTCGGGAGCGTTCCTCCCCGGACCACCGGAGGTTCTCCATGCTGGACCCCTCCACCTTGGACTCTGAGGTGACGCGGCTGCGCCAGAGGCTGCTGAGCACAGAGGACGCCCTGAGGAACGCCATGGAGCACAACCAGCACGTGGACCAGCTGGTGCAGGCCATGGGCAGACACCCCGACAAAAGCCCCGTAAGACATTGAAGTTGCCATAATACCGGTGGTGTCTAAAACGACATCACCCAAGATAAGCTAGGGTATGAAGGAACAGCTCCAATGGTACACAGAAAAACAAAACCATTGGTATCTTTCCACTTATTTGCATTAACTCCAAGAAGTAGCTCCTAGTTTTAATTATTGTCCGATACTTAAATAGTGCTGGTATTTTATCAGCAGGGAAATTATATTCTTGACAAATTCTATGAAGTTTGGTTATAACTGTTCCAGTGTCCATTCTAACATATATAATTTTTCAACGATTAACAGGTTCATGGGGCAAATTCAGCTAATGGCATTCATCAGCAAGAGGCCGACCTGACCCAAGATGTTTGTATTTCTTTATTATTGTCATTTATCATGGCTGTTAATAATACATGATTACATTCATGCAGAGTTTCTACCTCTTACATCACTCTTTCTTTCCCAGGAACATGCCAGGATGAGAGAAGCTTGAATTGGGTCACACAGAGGTACATTTCCAACATGAGAAAGTAAAGACAATTTGATGTTCAGCCTAATGCTGTGATGGACTCCTGAAGAACTCTTCTTCCGTTTGCAGTTAATACCAAAACAATGATCCTTCTAAACTGAATTTATCTGTTACTGGAAACACCTATTAGCCAATCGCAGACAGAGTCAGCTCAATGTACTATGAAATGTGGATGGTAAATGGACTTCAAGGTGACATGGTATTATCGTTTCAAAATAAAAAAATTGGTATGGGATAGTTTGTGATAGACAGCTTGGATCCATGTGTGTTTCCGAGGGAAACCAACCCTAAACTCCTGAATCTTGAATCTTGTATCCTGAGTTTGAGGACAGTTGGTGGACAATTGGTGGACAGCGACCGAGAAGAACCTAAGGGGTCCGATGCACCCCGCCTCTTTTATTTATTGCTCATACTTTGCTACTATGCCTTGTAACAATGCTCTGTCAAGTCAGTGGTGTTTGGCCAGCGAGACCCCCCCCCCCTCCAACAAGTGGCTTAATCTGAGGACTGAAAATAAATGGATGTTAATTAAATCGAGAGCCCTGCTGTGTTTCCAATGTCCACTTGTGTCAATGGAATGACTAACGAGTCATTTTGTAATGAAGCCTTCCATAAAAACTCAATCAACTACCATTATACCTCTTGCCTCCAGTGATGTTCTCCTACTTTCCCCCGTGTTCCTGTTCATATGACTCCCTTCATACCCCCTTGTGTGATTAAATATGATGCTGAACATTGTGCACATCAAGGCCTTTCTTTTGCGGTAGAGATACAAAAGGGCTTAAAGTAGAAGGAAAACAATGGGAGTTCTTCACCTTGGCTATTATTTTCCAACATGCTACCAAAACCTAAATACTGTAAGTCTTCCAAATGTTGTAATTTCAAAATCACCGCTCAACGAGGATAGGCGACTGACGCTAAGTGGTCCCTTCTGGGAGCCATTGATACAAATTCTTATCAGTATTGGGACTTCGGTCAGCTAATGTTCTGGTTTTTCATTGAATACTTTATAAGATATTCTCCAATGGAAGATTTATACCCTTGATTATTGCTGCAACGGTTTCAGAGATTGAGTCATTAAATATTAACAATGTGGGCAAAGTGTTTTGGTGCTTTATTTCACAGTTTGTCAGTGCATTATTTTTCTCAAACTTTATTCTAATTAAAGCCCAGTCATATTTACATTTTTGACTATGAATTAACTTTATTTTTATTAATAAGGTTCCTTCTTTCTAACAGTCAAATTCATCAAACACAGTATCAGTAGAGGTCAAAGGCATGTGTAGTAAAATCGGGACAAGAAACAATTAATCACAAACAATACAAATTATTCTAGAGATTTAACCAGCCTCTATAAAAGTAAAACCTATCACTATCTTATACATTCACCAAGAACCTTTTCTTCATCAAACACTTTTTGATGAAGAAATTTTTTACCAGATCCTTCCACATTTATAGCGCCTACATTCAGCAAGGAGAACATTAAGTAATGGTCCGTCTTCCAAACCCTAATTATTATACACAAGCACAGTGGTCCCCTTTGAAGTGTTTTAAGCACATTTGGTAGAGTTTTACATCTCTCTTAAAGTGAAAACACATAATTCTCCCCTCACCAACTAACATTTGGATTGTTGTTATCAGCTTGTTTTTCCCAACCACTATACAGAGTTAGACGAATCATCCTAGTCAGTACATGGCTTTCAGGAGACCTCTACTGGGAGGGTTTTGAAATGCAAATAAAGGTTTGGGTTATAATCAATTCAATGTGGGTCTTCGGTGAAGAAACTGGATAGGAGAGAGGCAAGTTATATGAGACTGGACGTTGGATTATAGGTTCATAAATGTTGGAACATGACGTCCTACTTGATGAAATTATAAATATCCTTACTATGCATGCCAAAATGGGTTAATTAATTTTAGTTGACATTGCGTAGGTAGATGTATGTTAATTTAACGCTAAGAGGTAGGCTATAGTATAAAGTTCATAATTAGCCTTTCAGTAAGATCAATTCTACTAATCAAGTGGTCAATTCAGAGAATGTCGGAATGGGATAAGCATCTAAAGAATATTGTCCCACCACTACTTCAGAGATAACGATAGAATTTGTATTAGTTTTGTAAATATAAATAAGTAGGCCTACTTTATTACACATGTATGACCAGCAAACATAGTCAAAGGCGTTTCTGTTTCTAACAAATAAACAATGACCATAGTGTCAGACGATCAGGTGGAACACTGTATTGGCCTCATCTATATAAGAGTGAAACTGTTTAAAATATGCATTCATATGCATCTTTCCATACTTTCAAAGATCTAGTTAATCTTTAAAACATTGCTTTTTACAATTCTAAGACAAGAATGACATTAGGTAATTTGATTACTTTAAAGAGAGAGAGAGAGAGCGAGAGAGAGCGAGAGAGAGAGAGAGAGAGAGAGAGAGAGAGAGAGAGAGAGAGAGAGAGAGAGAGAGAGAGAGAGAGAGAGAGCGTGCGTGCGTGCGTGCGTGTTATTGTGAGATTTGCGTGCCAAGTATTTACACACTATTAGTTGACAAAAGATCTTCACTATTTCTGACTTTTTCTGTTTGATACCTCAATAGGTCCGCATGTTTATAACCGGCTATTTTCGTTTATAACTATAACGAATGCGATGCGGTCATAGTGCATTGTACAATGTAAACGCCACACATCATAATAAACCTGTTTTTGTTTTTTTTACATTACATTAAGGTCAAGTTAAATGTGAGCTTTGTTAATTACATCACGTCTTCAGCCCATTCCAGGTAAATTCCCTCCATTGTTTTCTTTCCCTTCCAGAGGTGCCCTAATCCTATATGTAAATCGCAGCCAATAGATGATGTTGTTGAGTTGGGCTGGGATTAGCAAAAGCGAATGAGTTTCAATTTTACTGGATTACAGAACAAAGAAAGGGGAAAGGATAGACTGCTGCTGTTTCAAAAAAAGAAACTGAAATATACAAATAAACAAACTGGCCTGTGACCGAGTGTGTTGTTGTGATGCCTCAGATTACGGTGTTTGAGCGGACGGCGGCAGTACATTGTAGATGGGAATAGTGAGCGTTTCTGATGGATTAAAACGGGGAATAAACCTATTCCGGGATTGACAGTAGCGACGGAGATATTGAATCGTTAATTGAGGTAAGGTTTTTAAGAATTCATTATGTCAACCAACATGCCAATAGTATGTCTTTGTGGAGCACGTGACTTTTCACGGTTGTTCATTTTGAAATTACAGATTATAACCCAATTCGACAGCGGGGAGGAGATGAAAGCGGAGTGCTAACGTCTGCTAGCATGGAGGCTAACGCAAAGAGGGGCTAACCAGTTAAGATGGCTAGTTAGATAAACGTTCTGAGGAGCCCGTTAATTAGCCTACGTGATTAAACACGCATACTAATTAAGGGAATGACAATGTTCATGACTTTTGCCACCGCGCACAGTCCGTTTGACCCCTCGCTAGTGGACTCACCAGCAATACTATGTTTTGTTTGCAATTCATTTGTCTGTCATGGAAGCTAGCTTTAGCTCGTTTAGCTTTGCGGTAAAGCTCCGAGAGGTAGCGTTATTATCCATGCATGGCTAAACCGCTGGTACAACAAAGCTGGCCGTCGCTGTCATGGTGCTTGCTCTTCTAACGGCAAGCTATCTAGTAGGAGAAAATAACAAATTAGCCACTACAATACTGTAAACCCACCCTCTCTGGAAATACACAGAACCTCATAGTAAATATAACTCTATCTCAGCAGTTTAGTAAGCACAGACCACACACACCAGTATTACTTCGTAATAACTTGGCCAGCATTACAAACTTCAATAGGCTTGTAGAATATAGGGGTTTATTGAAATGAGCGGTTCCTAATGAGATTATCCATGTGTCCTCCGTGGACGTAAACTCTACCTGCAGCTCTCCTGTTTGTATTAAAGGGAAGATGTTAGCCACACATTCGTACACCTGTAAAGTTTCCAAGGAGGCAGTTATTCAATGTAGGCAAGCCTAAGCCTATATATAATTGAATAATTATTTAGTTCATATTAAGATATTGATAGCAAAGTGAAGGGAGCTCACAGCCCATAGCCAACCGAAATACGCAGTGTTACAATGTATCTTCAAACTAGGTGGACGTGATTGATAAAGCACTTATTTTCTATTGTTCATTTATGCCTCGGACATAAAGCCTTACTGGGAATTGGGACTGTTACGCTGTATCACAGATTTTGTCAACTGTCTTGTATATTCTCAAGTCATGTCTAACCTCTTTGACCCTCTGAAGATGTCCATCATTATTGGTTCACTTCCAGACGCTTTGTCTTAGTCCCTTTCAATTCCTGCCCCGACTATTACTCATCGATCAAGTACTATTCCTATTTTCACACACACACACACACACACACACACACACACACACACACACACACACACACACACACACACACACACACACACACACACACACACACACACACACATACACACACACAGTTGTTTAAGATTAGTCAGTCTGGGTTGTTTTCAAGTTGTGAAAATAAACCTCCTGCTTTCGATGTTTGCTTTCTTAAATGTTTTGATAAACGAGTCAGGCAGCACACATGGAACTAGGTTGCTGCTGATTTTAACAGCCCAAACATGTGGTATAACCTAGTATATATCTACATGCTCACATTCTTGTTTTCTTATGAAAGGTATACAAGCCTATGGAACATTCAATTGCATGATGGATGGTCAACGTTGGCACATTCAAGATTACATGAGCTATTTTAGTCATGGTCGCTGCATACTTCCGCTGCCCTTATTCAACCCAAATTCCAATGCTTCTAATCTTGAGAGACATTATAAATATCTATTCTTGATACAAATATAGATATACAAAAATACTATTGCCTAACATATGAATCGATCAGCAGCAATGCAATTTTACCATCTGTTCTTAAAGCCAAATAGTCCCCACAATCATTTTCAGATTTAGTGTCAAACTGAACAGCAATAAAGACCATACCAGCACAAAACATTGCCAAAGCTTCGGTGTGTTTTGTGGCTCATTTGATTTTAATAAACCCTAACCACAGCTGGGAATGCATGTACAAGCTCTCCAGATGCTGATAGTCACAGACTATTCAGAGACACCCTGACCTTCCCTCTATTCCCCTATTTGTTGGTCAAATATTGACATCACCCTAACCCTCAATGAGTCGATATGCAAGCACACATGTGTGCATGCATAATCTTGCGATGGTGCCATGAATCATTTTTCACCTTTTGCCTCTCTAAGCAGCAGTGGTTTAAATGGTTTTCCCTGGTTATTGTATGCATGTTTTAACCACAAGCATTCGGCAACCGCAGCACTTTTAATAGACAAGTGTCTTAATATTAGGAAACCAATGACCAGATGCCAAAGCTTCATTCTAAGTTGTTATCACTCGTTTAACGTCTGGAAGATTTTCTTTTAAGGGGATTTCTTCATAAATAATTGGTAGCAACATCTCTGTTATCATGCTACACATTGAATCCTGTCGGGGAAAAGTCCCACTCTGCCAGGCTTTATTGCCTTCCTTTCAGGGTGGATTTATTTTTCTCCAAACCTAAAGCAGGATTTGCAGATCATTGAACATCATGCTTTATGCGGGTGATGCAAAAATCGTTGAGTTATATAAATGGTAGCTGTTCTTTCATTCTCATTGACAACATTTTAGTAGATGAGATTTTATAGACAGAAAGTCTTTCACGTGGCAGGATCGGTAGAACGATTATCACAAGCTATTTTCCGCCCCTTGGATATGGTTATTACACTGACACTACTAGAAGTTTGGAAAGAGTCTGTCAGGAAACAATTTCTTATACTGCCATACTGTTACAGTTGGGACATTTTTCATCTACAGGAGAAGGGATCTATTGGTAGGCCTTTGCTTGGTCTTGCCTGGGGGTAGATGTATCAAAGGAGATTTTCTACCTCTAGATAACATTTGTGACTTTGCATTTTCTGCTCCTAGGATTTGTATAGTGGTTTGAGGACTAAGGGGGTGGTTTTGAGAAACATCGTTGCCAACCGTTCTTTGAAACCTACGCCTTTTCTGACCATCTCAATTGTTTTCCGATATTTTCTGTATGCCAATGATGTTCAAACAGAATGTTGTTTACAGAACGTCACACAACCTATCTTTGGCCAGTGATAAATCAATGAAGGCAGACTTTCAACAACCGGCAGGGAACGAGTGACTTGTTTGTGAGCCTTACTATTCTCAGGATCAGATTATATGGGTTTGATAAAATAGTATTTTTAATCAGCCAAATTTCTGAAGTCACAAGTGTTTTCCAACATGGATATTTACACCACCATGCAGAGCCTGGTTGATATAGAAAATGTACTTTTTAATTAAATTAAATTAAACTAAGCTGGAACCCAACAGGGGTCCGTTTCAATTCCATGGCACGACTATTGCTGTGAACGGTATTACTGATGCATTATTTAACTTTATTTTTTATACCTGATGGAAGTATGTTTTCTTACCCTATAGAGTTTTATACTTTCTTAATGCATAATTATTAAAAAATATAAATATTTTTTCTTTTATTATTTTATTTTTCTAATATATATATATATATGTTTTCATACATTGGTAGTCAAGGCGGGGCCCTATTGTTGTTAAGGCGGCCTTAACCATACAGTGCTGGGGAAACACTGATTTTAGACCATTCAAGACCCCTTCTGTCATAAACAGGCTGACGACGACATGCACGCATGCCTCTCATCTCTGCTTCCCTTGTTGCTCCCTTTGCTTTCAGTACATGAGTGGAAGGAGGAGGCCGTCTATTTCAAGGCCGTCATCATTTAAGAGAGGGGGGCTAATGTTTACCGTGGCCCCCAGGGAAGGTGGATTTAGACGGGCAAACCGACCTGGCATGTTGCAACCGGTGCAGATGAGTCCCTCCCTCTCTTCTCCATTAAGTCTGTGGATTTTGGTGCTCGCTGGAGGCTAACATAATGGCTCCTAGTGTCTGAAGAGATTAAAGGCCAGACCTGCATTGTTCGAATGCCCAGAGATTAGTTTCCAAGGTGACGGATTTCAGTTGCCATGAGAAAACACTGCCTGGTTTTAGGATGGCACCCTTTTTTTTTTTTTTTCCCTCCCATTACCTTTTTTTATTTTCTGTCTTTTACTATTTACAATTATCAATCTTATTTGTTCATTAATAGACAGTGCTGTGTATTCTTCACATATCCCTTATTAAACTGGTTAATGATATGTCCTCGCCTACAGTGGTTCCACTAGGTTTCAGTATTGTGGTCATCCTTGTTCAATGCCCGTCTCTGCCCCAAATCATGGCTGCTGCAACAACCCAATTCCCCTAAAGGGATTATTGAATTGCAACCTAATGTAATTTAATCTAATCTAATCTCGGTGGTCAGCAGTGCTCTGTAATAGGAGTCATCCGGATACATGGCTGTTCAAGCCAAAAGGCAGATGGGCTTTTTAGCACATTGGATAA
The DNA here is from genome assembly GCF_902167405.1 of Gadus morhua. Classification (NCBI taxonomy): domain Eukaryota; kingdom Metazoa; phylum Chordata; class Actinopteri; order Gadiformes; family Gadidae; genus Gadus; species Gadus morhua. The sequence goes on along the minus strand of NC_044054.1, from coordinate 22,498,242 downwards.
ATATTGTATTTGTTATTCCTTTGAGAGGTAGGCCTAACTTTTTACAATGTGTGTCCCTTCTCAGAGGAGGAAATCAAGGATAAAGAGAGTGAATCTGGTTTTGCTTTTTATTCAAATTTTTGGAGATAGTATTTGCATTTCATGTAACCTGCTTGATGCGGTCTTGGCTATTTTCTTAAATAAGGCTGTTCATCACATAAACCTCTTATTTGAGCAAATTGCCCAGCCATGTTTATTTTAATTGTTGACTTTATTTATGTATTTCCATGGTATCTAGCTAGGTTCAATCAGTCCTTTCAGATTAGAGTCGATTATTGGGAATCGGATACGTTTTTTTTATTTTATTAAAATGGGACAACAGCAAAGAATAAAGCTACAGGAATATAGAATTAGATAAGATTGTCCTTGGAAGTTAAACCGGTTAAATCTGGGTTGAACATGCAAAGAAAAGTGAGTTGGCTGTATATGTGTTATGCTTCTCTGTAGTAGTATACCTAGAAAAAACACTATAATACTATAACACTACTATTATAATACTCCAACTATAAGTGTGGTTAGCCATTCTTTACATGTGTGCTTATTTACTTTAAATTCTCCTTAATTTGAATATAGAATTCACAAGAAAGAAAACATGAAAACTGTGGCCATGTTTGACGGGCGCCTGCCTGAATATAAACCGCGCCAGAACCCAGTGTTTGTCACCCGCTCACAGGACCACTTGCTATAACATGTTTTTTTCCCTGCCTTTCATAATCAGATTTTTGGACTGGCCATAATAGTCCCACTGTCCTGCACCGTTTCCACCAGATATTTTCATCATATCAACATAAGACGTGCCAGCATCACTACACTAATCCACCAGTATCACTAATCAACCCACATCTTGTTTTCTCTGTCTGTCTGTCTGTCTGTCCGTCTGTATGTCTTGTCTGCAGCGGCATGGCTCAGATACGAAAGTCTGCATGTGAAGGTGTCAGGACAAACTTCCGGGCGGACCATGCTGGCCCGCTGGTCTCCACCAGACAGGAGATCCTCACCAGTCTGGTGTCCGCCCTGGACTCTGTGGTACGTAAACGACGCATCCCTGTTTCAATAGGCAACAACTTTAATCGTCGCATACTGCAATTATGGTCATCGTCTTCGTCCCAACGTCAGTATTCAGCCATGCCGTTCAATGAAGACTATGACCGTAATTCTATTTTGGAGATTTATTGAGGATGAGTTCATAATTTGTAGCTGCAATGACTGTATAGCCTATGAGTGAGCAGGTTTGATTTCTGATAAACTTTCAGCATACACAGCCAACCATGCACATGCTCTCATTGGGATATGTGGGTTACTCTAAAATGTCATAAAATATAGTCCTTTTAGCTTTGTTATATAGATGTAAATTATGTTATTTGGCTTATATTTTCCAGCTCCACCAAGTACAACTGCTAGACTAGGCAGCTGCAAAGGTTCTAGCTCAGCCTGTTATCAAATCCATGCTTGTTTCGATGACTATCATCAGGGCCAAGGACCAGACCTCCAAGTGTACTATCTGGAGACTATGTGTTCCCCCAAACCCATAAACCTACAAATGCTAGAAGTAGCGTTTAGCTTGTTAGGGCTGAGAGCTCACTTCATAAATCGCCAAGCTCCCAGCTCCTAGCTAGGGAGTATGAGATACTAGCTAGAAGAGGGAAGCGCCCCGCTTTCCCCCAGCTATAAATGGAGAGCTTTCCACTCATAAACGCCTGGAGGCATTTGTGTGTGTTATCATGTACCGCCAGAATGCTTTTTAACCAATGGAAAGTTTGAACCGTTTTAAAACACTGACAAAGATATAATGCTAAACTAGATAACATGTCAGTTATTTGTGGTTAATATTTCATTTGAAGTTCACATTATTGTATTCTGAAAGTATAGTTTTAACCCATTATCTAGCCTTAATTTTGCTAATTGCAAGAATCTTGGTGTCAACGGTCAAGTAAGTGTTAGATTCTTCACAGTTGATCAAAAAAAGATGACCCACTTGTGTTATAAGCATCCTAATAGACTCCTTGGTTTCTGTGACGTTTGACTAGTTTTTATGTAAATAAATGGCTGTCCTGTCTTTACAGTGCCTGGCCATGTCCAAGCTGAACGCAGAAGTGGCGTGTGTCACCGTGCACGAGGACAGTGTGATCGCCGTGGGCACGGAAAAGGGCAGGGTGTTCCTCAACTCTCGACGGGAAATCCAGACAGACTTCTTCAAGTTTTGCCGTAAGATCTTAATATTTAAACTTTTTTTTAAATTTATTTTAAAATTAATTTAAACTGGTTAATTTTAGACTATGGAGGAAACGCTGGTTCACATGATAGAAATTAATACGTGTATGCATGGCTAGCATTTCTATTTATGGAAATGATGTGCTGTGCAAACAGTGCTCACTTTCAATCTGCATCCCTTCGTGAAATTAGTTTTCCAAACTAATAAATGATGGGATGCTTGAAGACACAACACATTATCATGGTTTTGGCAACAAATAAACTCCACGCATAGGTGCATTGTGAGTTGGAAAAGTTAACAATATCCTGAGATTTACAATCATATCCCCATAAAATGGTAGTTGAAATCGTCCACAAATGCATCAAAGTGCAGAAACATTATGTGCCCGTGGAGGTACAAAGCAACTAGATTGCCTGTGACGTGATTATTTCTCTAAAGGGAAGACATTAATATTCTTCAAAAGAGGGGACTCTTTTATTATTAAAACTAATAAAAATAATTTCTTAGATATTTTTAGTTAGTAGGGCTCTACAAATTGGCCCAAAAATTTGGAAGATTTTTCCCTCTTAAAAAAACACTTAAGGTTGGATCCATTTGAATATAATCTTTTTACTACTAAGCCCATAAGAGGGCAAACCAATACAAGAGACAACTTGTATCTATATTGGTTTCAACATGAACATGTCTTTTAAAGATCTTCATACCTACACACAAAATAAACAAATAAATAGTGTCCTATACTGTTGCTGTTAATTTAATTTAAAGGCATCTTTCAATGCCTCTGTCTCTGTGTGCGAACCATAGTTGGTGCTGGAGTGAGACCTGAGAACGGGAGTGAGACCAAATAAATGATTTGTTATTGATATCCTCAAGGACAAATTTGTACTGTAATTCCAAAAACTTTTTTTGATTGCTATGAATGCAAATACCCTCTCCCTGCTGCGGAGTCGCGTTGTGAACTCTCTCCATCTTCACCACATGGTTGTTGAATTATGCGCTTGTTTCAGCTTGACATACATTTAATTTTGAATCAATGAAAGTAACGCAGTCTGACTCTTGTCCGTCATGCAGTGCATTCGGTGCATCGGCCAAGGCAGACGCAAACCATGTCATCTTTTTTTCTTTCTCTTTGTATAACATCAGGCGTGCCATGTTTGCAAAGTGCCACGCACGCGCCAGCCAACACACACATCAAAGTCCAGGAGGGTGATGTGAGCAAGAGTCTGGAGGGCGAGACCCTGAAGCAGAGGCCCAGCCACACGTCTCTCTCGGAACCCCAGTCCAACATCTTTGTCCTGATCAAGATGGTGGAGGAAGTCTTCACCGTGCTTTACAGTAAGAAGAGGCCGTGAAGCCTCTTTATTAGGAATAGTGTTATAACATTACCATGATAATTTAGTTTTCTCTTTCAAATAAATACGACAACAAAGAGTATATTTATGAGCACTTTGTGCCGAAAACAGGATATTGTAATGATCCGAAACGAGCATAGAATGGGAAAAGATTAAAAGACAATGAAAAAGGTGTTGGGGCAACATCGGTGGAATGAGTGTGAGTAAGGAGTATGAAAACAATAGAATACCAGACCATACCACAGCTAACATGGCAAAAAGCTGATCTCCTCCTCACCAAACCACAGCAGGCCTAAGAGAAAACTCTCTTTCTGGTATCAAAGTTTTGAGTGTCGACCTTGGCTGGATATACAAGGACCGTAATGCTGCAGGGGCACAGAGGCCCCTAGGAGAAGCTCTGAGGGGAAGAGGGGGATGAGATCTGAAAAATCATTTTCAACTGTGAACCTCAGAAGTGACTGACAGCGCTTCTGAAGATTCTACAACAGTGATATGATATTATCATAATTCCAAGCATGGGGTAGAAGCTGAGCTAATTACCCGGGTTTTTATTGAACCTCTCTTTTGAAGTTGATAGTCACATATGGATACCCACTGCCTCTCCTGCCCCACCATTGTGAATGTGCTCCGTCTAAAGGGAATGATTGAATACTTCAAGCTTATTATTATCAAGCATTCTGAAATAAGCAGATACCTTTAATATTGAAAAGAAAACCAACTACTAACGCTACAGAGGATAATGCGCCGAAATACTTTATTATTATTTTTTCCAATGTACAAAAATCCCCATCAACAAACGTTGATTCCTCCGTATCCCAAAAGACAGTTTTCGGCAGAACTCCTCCAGGTCAGAGCCTAAGGGGTTGCCCTGTTCTGAGAGGGACAGTGGTAGTATTAAGTAGTAGTAGGCGGTCCGCTTCACCGTGACGTCTCCCTGGTCCCTGCAGGCGAGGCCGTTGGACAAAGCAGCCTGGTCCCGGTGCCTTACGAGTGGATCCAGAAAGAGCCCGGCTGCGTGGTGGCCCACGGGCTGCCGGAGGGGGTCTGCCTGAAGAAGCCCTCGGAGTACGACACCAAGACCCTCATGAAGATCCTGGAGCAGAGCCACCGCATCCACTTCTCCGTCAAGCGGTGAGTCTCACGAAACCGCGCGTCAGTGTAACGGCGGGATCGGTTTTAGCTGTGCTGTTCAATGGTGAATTTGAGTGGGAAAAAAATTGCTGATATTGTGTTCCACAGCGCAGAGTGAGTGTTGCTGTTCACAACTGTTTTGAATCGGGCAACGCTGGGATTTCGCTGAGCGTCTGCAGCTGTGTACGCCACCGGAAGAGTCAAAGATTGACAATTTCTGTTGAGTTTGTCGACCGATTTTTAAGTCTTTTGTTAAACGACCTGTGGAAGACACCTTACGATAATTCTTTATTCGTAGCTTACACTGTAACCCCCCGGTTGAAAGACTCCCCGCAATGGCAGCCCTAGTAGCTCCTCTATAACACATACAATGTGACTGGCTCATTAAGGATGAATTACATGAGCTCAATAGCCTCTCTTCATGGCTAATGCAGCCACCGAAACATCCATTTGTTTTATTAAGCCGTAAAAAGAAGAACTTCTGTCCCATTTTGAGAAGATGAAGGCTCCATCTCGCCATTAGCATCACAGATGTCACACGTTCCCTCCCCTACAAACCTAATGTGTTCTTTTCCGACACTGTGGGTAATAGAGTTTAATGTGATTAGGCCGCATTCGACACACTGGCTTTCACAAGGATGCAAAGTCACTCATTACCACCAAGCGAAAAACACTGAAGACAATGTGTGTTGTTTTCAGTGTACTATAGTGTTAGTTCATTATAATGTAGTAGTAAATAGTCTACTATTTAGTCTTCCCTTTGGTTTATAAACCAAGGAAACAGGATTTACAATTTTTAAGATGGGTGGGTAGGATAAACATTTTGCATTCGATTTATTTTCTCTTTTTTTTCTCACTTCCTAAAATGTTAGTAGTATTATGTATTCATTGCGTTTGGTGTTATTAAAGCCATTTTGTCCTTCTAGACAAAATCTATAATTTTTCTACCGGCAATGGCGCTGTGGTATTTCAATCTAGTTTAAAGGGTAAAAATTTGCTATGGCTTCATTATTTGAAGCAGCATGTTGTGAAGGCTAATTCAATCGGGTTCGAGGCTGAATAACTAACACGTTCTCTTTTACATAAATTACATAATTGAGAGCCGGCTAGCACACAGAAAATATAGACAGTGCAGGAAGAAGAGATATATAAGTGACCCTTCCCCTCAAAGACAAAGAGGAGTTAGGGGCAAAAGCAGGAAAGCTATGCCTGGTAAATTGGCTAAAATTAACTTAACTGGAGGCTTTATTCATGGTCTCTCTCTGTGTCTCTCTCGGTCTCCATCTCTCTCCCCGTCTATCTAATAATTAGGTTGTCTGGGCCCCTGCGTATGATGAGCTGTTGATGGAGAAGATAATTGTTTTGATTAGATGAGATAAAACATTCAGATCCCCCTGAGGGGTGGGGGGGGGCGGGTTGAGGGAGGGGGCAGCAGTGGGATATTGATGCACAGGACAAGGTGATATCATTATCCAAGGACACTAGATTATACATCCCGGGCAAGAAGACAAAACCAATTTAATATCAAGCCATGGCTGCTCCATGTTGGAAAAGGGACGGTGATTATGCTGCACGCATTTGCTATCGCAAGTTGGAATCAACCGATCAATCTCTACTCCGTAGCCTGTTAATACATCTTTAGAGAAAGGATCCCATGAAGAACTGTTCCAAAGAAACAACAACGAGTCCCTCAGGGTTTGGATATGAAGGTAATCGGGCTGTGCGCTCTCGTTATAAATGGACACTCACCGCTAGGCGTTCTATTCCATGCAAGGGCAGCTCTCGTACAACACAAGGGAGCTCCACTTCAGGGAAACCAGAAGGAACCCACAATAAGGTTGGATGTGCTCTTGCTCAATGTTTTTTCTGTATTTCCACAGACCGTCGGCGGACTCGCCGCGGGAGTCCAGGCCCGCCGCAGACCTCAACCACAGCCCCTCCCCGGCCAAGCTGTCGCCGGGCGCCCATGGCAACGCCGCCAAACCCCAGCCGCCCCAGGGACCCTCCACGTCCTCCAGCCCCCCCTCCTCTTCCTCTTCCTCCTCCATCACCGCCAGCAACTCGGTGCTTTCCAGCTTCCTGTACGGCATGCCCATGTCCTCCAAGCCCCACCCCCTGGACAGCAACCTGGACATCAAGCCCGTCTGTCTCCTCAACCTGGGCAAGGAACGGGCCGGCGCCATGGCGACCGGGGGTGACATAGGCGCATCGGCCAGGGACGGTTATTGCCAGGGTGAGTGGAAACACTGTAGTGTGTGAAGGCTATTACTCACCTGAAATTCTGTTCCCAAGCCAGAGGGTCTATATAAATGTTTGTGTGTTTTCAGAAGAGATGATCGGAGTGCCCAATGACCTAGGACAGAGCCCACCCGGTGTCCACATCTCCAAGAGACTGCTGTTCTCCATAGTGCATGAGAAATCAGGTGAGAAGAATGGGCCGGTTTTCCAAAGGAATATTTGACGATATCCGCTATATGTATGTATGGGTGTGGGTGTGGTTGGGTGTGTGTCAGTGTGTGTGTGTGTATATTAAACTTTCAGTCCAATCTTCCTGAAAAGTTTGGACTGAAAAAATTAACGATAAACCACCTTCACAAGCCAAAGGAATATACTAACCTCTAAACTATTGAGGGGTAAGCTGTTTAAATGTCAAGGCTAATCTTTTAATACGATTAGACACAATTCTTAGAAAGAATGAGTAGATGGGAGAAGATTAATCCAGAATCGCATTACACGCAGCCATTTTATGCCAATATAGACAACGCTTTCCCCATGTATGGCCCTAGTGATTTAAACCAAGAAACTTTCGCCCCCAGAGAGAAATCTCTCATTAAGTTTGTCTCGTATAGGTATGTTTTATTAGACGGCCCTCCCACCCACTTAAAGGATTTACGAACCATTCCTCCGGATTCGCTTATTAACTGTGCTGCTCTACTCTTCAGAAAAGTGGGACTCGTTCATACGGGAAACGGAGGACATCAACACACTGAGGGAATGCGTCCAGATCTTGTTCAACAGCAGATATGGTGAGCACGTCTTCCACAATTGTATAGCTTCCATAGGTCGCCTGCATCATAGACTATAGGTAAGAACTGTCGGGACCGGGCTCCCATGGGATTCAATAATTTCAATCCCAGGGGCAGGGTCCAAACTCTTTAGCTGCCAGAGTGGAGAACTCTACTGGCCTAGCATTGTTCTAAAGTGCAAACGTGACATTATTTTACCTGCAAAATAGTCAATTAATTGTCATTTAATATTGGACTCTCTGCAAGCATGTCTACTTTCCTAGTGTCAGCAGAAGTGTATTCGTCTTGCAGTCACACAGTCCTGGACTGTCACTGAAGCAATGGCCACAATACTCTTCGTCCCTTTAAAGCCTGTTGCTCGTCCCTCGGGCTCTCTCTCTCTCTCTCCCGATCCAGCGGAGGCCCTGGGTCTGGACCACATGGTGCCCGTGCCGTACCGAAAGATTGCGTGCGACCCCGGGGCGGTGGAGATCTTCGGCATCCCGGACCAAATCCCCTTCAAGAGACCGTGCACGTACGGCGTTCCCAAGCTGAAGCGCATCCTGGACGAACGGCACGCCATCCGCTTCGTGGTCAAACGGTAACGCTTGGACCCTAGTAGTCGTCCACTACTTCAGCAGTATGAGCGTGGACGTGTTCCTAATAATCCCGGTTCACCTCGCAGGAATAGAGCTCTGTGAGACCATTTGCAATGTGTCCCGTAATTCATTACCCGACCACTCCCAATACACTCTCGAGTGCCATTTCTATTCCTGAGCAAAGCGTGCACAGCTTATTAGATGGATTATAGTGGAAAGTGAAAAGGCATCTGTTATCATATTTCCTGAAGAGATAGTCTGCACAATTGATGCAATCAGTTTCTTTGTTACTACTCTGCCCGTTCGCTGCTATATGGGATGATTACAATTAACGGAAATGTGGTTGCTGCTGTGCTGTCTCGTTAGTGTTAGTTATTGTTAATAGGCCACCAATACTGATGGTAATCGGGGGCATTTAACACAGACCTAAACTGTTGCTGTAAGGTTTCTCCCTGTAATTGAATGGCCAGCCCTCTTTCTGTCTTAAGTTAAATCTAGCTCAATTTCCCACATTGCCGTACTGAGATTGAGGCACTATTGTTTACCTACTACTTATGGTAGTGATTACAGCCGCAATGTTGGCCTATGGTGTAGCATTGTCGATAGCTGCAATGCTACTTTAGTAACCTAAACACACACTCAATGTACAATTAGATAAACATTAGCTGTTACTGGGCCTTTAATTCCAAAGATTGCGGTAAAAAGTGTTGCCACAGAAGGAAAAATACTTCTTTATTATCTTCCAAAGGTGTGCAGTTAGGGAAATACTACTTTAGTTTATTTTGAATGCAGCCAAATGTCCAGAGAACCAAGGTTGTGCCCACAATTACTAATAACTATTTGATTTGATTTTTTTCTTCCAGAATGTTTGATGAAAGGATTTTCACAGGTAAGGCTACATTTAATTAACAATTATGCAACATGTATCCAGCATATTAAGAGAAAGTTGCATGTTTTTCCCCTGGGCTTTGAATCCCCGAGGTTGTTACATCATGTAGCAGGGACAGAAGCTTGCAATAGTTGCAATTGGCAGAGCAATATGATGTTACTCAAAACGGACCAGCTATCCACCTACATACGGGTTGTTAAAACAGTTGCTTTGTCTAGGCTATGCTTAAAAGTCTGTCTGTGCTGAACAAACGAGGTGTCAAGTATGCTGCATAAATAGAGTTTAAGCAACACAGGAAACTAACTTCGGCCCGCATATTGGTTTCTTTCTCCTCAAAGAATAATTCAAATGCCCATTCAATTTGTCAATGTTTGCCCAGTTCTGCAGTCCCACAGAAAGCCGCAGATGTGTTTCTCAAACTGGCCCTGAACTCATTATCACTCGGGACTGAATCATAGAAAAGGTGTTATTAAAACAGGACCTTGCGTGGTGGCCAGACAATCGTTCTATTCAAAAGAAATGGGTTTTCTTTGTTAGTCATTTGCTATTCACGGAGTCGACCAATAACAACACAAAAATTACTTTTGATTAACTTTGTTCCCCCTCTCGGTCCAACCTGACCGTACGCCCATCAGAGAATAATGTAAACACACTAACAAAGGGACTGTGAGCTCGCACGTAATCTCCTGTAGAATAATTTGGAGGTCTAAGGGCGCCTCACTTTTTTCTGCAACCGTAGATATGCTAGAGGTTTTATGTTGTGTGTAAAAAACACTCCACTGGCACACAACCCGTCCACCAATAGATAAAAAAGGACCCGTAAATCCTAATGGGAAAACAAGAACGGGTTTATGAGGGGAAAAGATGAAAAACATTTTAACATAGTGTAAAAACCTTCCTTTGCGTGAAGAATTACATAGCTGATAAAAACTCAACCAACTTTTGACATGCCGTCTCGGGAAGCCTCTATGCAAGAGTGCCCTGAAAATGACATGTTGTTGACATTAACATTCAAGTGAATGGCCACACAGCAGTGTGTGTGTGTGTGTGTGTGTGTGTGTGTGTGTGTGTGTGTGTGTGTGTGTGTGTGTGTGTGTGTGTGTGTGTGTGTGTGTGTGTGTGTGTGTGTGTGTGTGTGTGTGTGTGTGTGTGTGTGTGTTGGCTGAGGCTGTCAACTGCTCAACTCGAGCTACTGATCAATTACAGGGCTGCATTTGTGCTGAAAGAACTACAAGCCCCTCGGTCAACTGACTTATTCCTCCGCTTTCCGTCTTCTTCGTTATTTGTGGGGTTTGTTTAAAAAAAAAAAAAAACACAAAGCTGCCGGCAAGATGGCCAAGGAGGACGGGCGCCACGACCTGAGCTCCATGTGCTCCTCGCTCGAGGACGGCCTCCCGGACAGCTTGTGTCTCCCGCACATCCCCGCCGTCGCGTCCTCCTCCTCCTCCCTGGAGCTCATCAGCAACCCTCATGGCAGCAGCAGGTACACACGCACACGCAAACACACACACACACACACACACACACACATGCAAAAACACACACCACACACACATGCACACGCACACACCCGCCAGGCTTGTCTGTTCACAGTAACATGATCTTTTGTTTTTGTTTTTGGTGCAGATCAACCAGTGCCTGTGGCAGTCCCTTTGTCGATTGTGAGGCCGGTGAGTGCAACGAAACACAAATAATGACTTGGTCTCACTTTTTCCTTTGCATCCCATAGGCCAGGGCATTGAAATTCAATCTCGCCAACACAACACCTGGATATCTAAACATAGGCACCCTACACAAACAACCTCTCTTTATTTGGAACCAACGCCGGAGGCCTGCTATTGGCATTGGTAGCGGGCCTATTAGCAAGCCAGACTCAGATGAGCTGTTTGACCTCTTGTGCCACCTGTTTATTTTGCCTCTGCCGCCTGTCCTCCAGGTCCTTCGGGAGAGTGCCTTCCCTTGAAGAGGATCAAAACTGAGCCCTCTGAAGAGGACATCATTCAGGTGACGGTGGCAGGTACGGGAAGGTGCTTCTCATTCCAGCCACGGTGACAACACTTGAAGTGTTGCTATTTCACTGTGGTAAAGGATTCTGTGGTTGACATAATTCGGGGTCACAGGGTTAGTTTTGACACAATGAACAAACTGTAAACACTTCTCTCTAGCCGGCTCCTGAGGCAGTTGGAAAGTTGACAATAATTGCAGAACAGAAAAATGTTTGGCATAATGCTATGATATCATTAGACCGGCATCATAGGGGTCAACTACATAATTTCTTGGATAAGCTTATTATAACTCTTATATGGTTCAGTGAGTTCATTTGTTTCTGAAAAACAACAAAAAAAATTACGAGATCACTGGTTCACCCCGTTGCAGAGCTGAGCAGCATGGAGTAGTTTGGAAAGTCTTGAGACGTATGCCAACGGCCAATAAATCAGTGGCCTACCGTACTGCAGGGGTTGTCATAGCGTAGCATTGCATAACAAATGTTGTGCTATGCATAACACATTCTGGGATATTCTCTGCAGTCTCCTCAATCCCCGGGGGAGCCCCTCAACCCTGGGCTCAACTCCACAGGATGGCCACCAAACAACCGCTAATTGCCGTAGCTGTAGGCAATTGACTCTAATTGGTGCCAGGTGATGACAATCCGAACTAGGGCAAATGAAATTGTTCGGCAATAATTGAATCACAACCCACAACTGCATTTCTCCCTGTATCACCCGAAATGTTGTGTGATCCCTGCAGACGTGCAACAGTGTTCCACCCGAGTGTTGATGCGTGATTTGATTCGTAGGGAGTTAAACGGCTTGGTGTTATGAGGGGAAGAAGGGCGGAAACCACATTTCTGAGGGTGTCATCTTGGGCCATTGCCGCTTTACCGTCGCTCCTTGTGTCCTGGTGTACTCCTCTTATCTTCTATCTTGTCTATGTCCTTCTGGCCAGATGCCGGTGCCGGCAGCAGCAGCGGCGGTGGTGGTGGGGAGGAGCCCAGCGAGGTGCCCCCCGAGCCCCAGGCAGAGACCCCGGTCGCAGCCGTGTGCCCGGCCACCACTTCTCCCCCCTCTGCGCCCTTCCACCCTCACCCCCACCCTCTCTTCCATCACCAACTCCCAGAGAACCACGCAGGTAACCCACACTTGCGCCCCCGAACCGTGCCCCCACCCGACCCAACTTCCACCTCACACACTCTCTTCCTGTAACGCTCCCCAACACAATCCCCCGCCGCCACCACCACCACCACTACTCCAACCGCCACCACCACCACCACCACCAGGCCGCTCTGGGGCCCCCCTGCTCCCGCTCGCCATCCGCTTCGGGGCTGACATGTCGCGGCCACACGTATGGAACCACTTCTTAGGCACTACCTCCTCCCCTACACCTTGTCACGCCCCCAGCTCTGCCCCACTTCTCCACTGCAGCTCCCACTCCCTTCTCCTCCCAGCACCGCTCCCCGTAGCCGAGTAGTGCCTAGCCTCCCAGAACAGTAGCGTCTTCCCCCCTCGCCCGGACCCACCAGCAAGCGCCTCTCATCCTCGCTCTGCTCTCACCCTGGAAAAAAGGCACGTGCATTTTATGCAACGGTGATCCAGGGCTTAAATCGGGTCATTCGAAATCCAAAGATCAACAGAATTATGACTCACCGGTGCGAAAGTCAAGTCATAATCCAGGGAAATCTCTCTATTTGCAGTAGAGACTATTATGCGTGTTTCCAGAGGGGGAGCAGAGCCTTCCTTCTCCTCCCGTCCTGGACCTGAGGCTCCTGTTGAATAATTCTGTGCACCCAATCGGTCCCTTCAGATTCCCTTGTTTAAATCCTGACCCCTAGCTCCTGGCTAAATGTGTGTGAGTCATTTAAATGGCTCAGTGGCTCTCTCTTAATTAAGCCTACCAAGAGTGTTTGAGAAGATCGCCTTGCTTAAATAAGGCATATTTATCCAGAAAAGCACAATTAAGTGGGGATATATTGCATTTAATTGGGGTATATATTGCATTTTTAGTGCGGCAATAGATCAGGGTAGCTCCTGCGATGGGACTGCATGGAAAACATTGAATTGTTTAGCCAAGGACCTTTCCTCAAATGCTCTAGTTCTTTGGAAGTGACTCAGTTGTATTTTCCTTTTATTAATTTGCTTCTGCTATCCTTTTAAGTTTTCTTTTTCTTTCACAAATGACCACTAAAGGAGTGAAGTAAAGGTGAGTTTGGTGTATGTAGAAAAGTTAGCGACCTTTTTAGATATTCTCTTAGTTATAAACAGTAAAAAGAGAAACAATTCAATATTTCACAGACATGCATCGATCAGAATATGTCTGTGGCCAAGCATCCCCCCCATGGCAATAAGCTGGAACCCTGCCCTCGTGTGTTTTCAATTAGCCAAGCGCTGAGTTTTTTTTGCGGGGTGAGATATCATCTGAATCACAAGATTCATATCTCCATGCTCAAAAAAAAGCCTCATCTGGCAAGGTTATCGCCCGCCGCTACCGGTCGACGCCTGGCAAGCCCTTAAGCTTTTCCTGGAAGTTTCTGTTAAACATTAGCTAAAGCTAAAGAGGCTTATAGGAGGGCCTGTGCCAAGTTATTGCAGTGGGGGCTTTCATGAGCGCAACTTTGAGGAATGTTTGGATCCCCTCGTCTCTGCACCGGGATGGGAACTTTAGAACCCACGCAAACAGTTTTTTATTGATGCAACTTAAGGAAATAGTTCATTTTATAATTCCCTATTTCAGACCATCGAGCCATGATGGCCTCTTTATCCGCGGTGGAGGCTTTGAAGGGGTCGGGAATGGGGAGTGTAGCCAGTGTCCAATGAGTGTTTTTGCTTTCATCTTTCAGCTGAAGATATGTCCCCTAAAGCAGGCCCCTACGGCACCGGAAGACTCTCTGAAGGTACTTCACATCCTTCACAAGAAGATCTGGTTCCTTCCTGATCGCACCAATAGATCAATAAGAGTGTCTGTCCTCGTTCTACAATGTGTGTGTTTGGTCTCATTTGTTTTTCACTTATTGTTCCCCGATAGGGAATATTGTGGAGGACATTGGTGAAATGATTCTCCAGCTCCGGAAACAAGTTGAGAGCCTTTTCAGCATCAAGTACGGTAAGGTTGTTTTAGCAAAGGGAAGGCTTATCCCCAATATGTACGCACCTGTCGTCCTGGAGACTGAAGAACTCGCAACTTTCCCTTTAATGCACTTTGTAATGGATTGAGCACAATCAGTGTATTCAATCAAGTATTTTAACAACCCTTGTCTTTGATGATTAGGGATATTGGATGTGTCATTTGAAAGTTGAAACAATATTCAGTGTTTTATTACCATTCCAGCATGAAGTTTTCAAACGGCGTAGCAAACGAAAAGCAACACGAATCTTAGCGGGGAGAGTGACATATATTTGAATACTGTCAGAATATGTATCTTAACTGCGTGTGCGTGTTCCTAATGGGAGGGAGCTGTTTGAAATTCAAACAGTGCTCATCCTGCCCCAGTGCTTTGAGTTAGGGATTCACAGCCGGGTCCCACTGGGGTTGAAGCGCTGATGTCCTTGGCTGTCTGGGCGGCGCCGGTGCCCTCATTGCTGCCGCGCTGCGTGCTTTCATAGCGCGCCCCGATTCAGAATAGAAAGAAGTACCTGTTGATGGTCACTGGGAGGGATGTTGTTGCCGTTGAGCAAGTGTTTACAAAAGATGTTGGAGGTTTGGCCTTCCTCTGCTGTGATTCTGTGGTTAAGCAAATCATTAAAAAACGATCTTTGCACCACACAACCAATGTGTACTGAAGTACCTGTGTTTCATTGACAATTAAGGTAAGGACAGGGAGAATGTAAGGGGGGGGCGGCGGGGTGAATTAAGATTACGTTGCTGTAGAGCTGGAGCTGGAAACTTGAGACAGAATACGGACAGATAACTCTGCTCTGTACCGCGTGCAGTGCTCTCATGTACTTATCTTAACCGCACAACCTGGTATTCTTGAATCGATGGTTTCCTAAGATCCCAGCCTCTTAGTGCGTATCTCAGAATAAAACGCATCAGTGTGCTTGTCCTGCACTTATGGCCCGCCTTGACCTAAGTGCACATGAAGCGCACTGTGCGCACTTTTATACTTTTTTATATGGACCGGTTGCTCTGATGAGCATTGAGATTAATGCGTCACAGTCTGGTTACGCTAGGGTAGACGATTTATCTTGGAGGATTTTCTTTGGTCATATTTGTTGAAATTCTCTTTGCATCCCAACAGCAATCCAAAAAACAGAATCTCGGACAAAAAATAATTATCTGCATCTGTGGCTGTGGCTGTCGCTCAGATTCATCAAGTAGAGACTTTCAAAGTTGAGCTTACTCTGGCCGGGATCTCCGCATTGCCTACCCTAGCCTTAAGTGTGGATGAGAGAGCCTGGGCTGTAGACCGATAAACCCTATCCCTCCCTTCCTCTCTGTCCTCCTGCCCCTCCAGCTGAGGCGCTGGGCCTGCCCGAGCCGGCCAAGGTGCCCTACTCCAAGTTCCAGATGTACCCGCAGGACCTGTACGTCACCGGCATGCCAGAGGGCGTCACCTTCCGGAGGCCCAACTGCTTCGGGGCGGCCAAGCTGCGCAAGGTCCTGGCCGTCGGCAGTCAGATCCAGTTCATCATCCGGAGGTAAGAAGGAGACCAGCAGGATTATGTCTTAGTGAGCTGAGACGGTAGAAAGAGAGAACAGCGCCACCCACTGGATGGATGGGCTATACTATAGCTTTAAAAAAAAAAAAAATGGTTTGTTTTGTGAGGATTTGAATTGTGTTGCTTTGCATTCTGCTTCCTTTTACTGCAGGCCTGAACTGCTGACAGAGCTCGTTAAACAGGAGATGCCCCCCATTCCTCTCTGTGATGCAGGTAGCTTTTTTTACTTGCCTGTGATACGAGTATATTTTGTGTGTGTGTGTGTGTGTGTGTGTGTGTGTGTGTGTGTGTGTGTGTGTGTGTGTGTGTGTGTGTGTGTGTGTGTGTGTGTGTGTGTGTGTGTGTGTGTGTGTGTGTGTGTGTGTGTGTGTGTGTGTACAGAGTTGGATGCTAGTTTTATGAAGCAAATATCACTGGCCTCTGCTTGCTCAAGCATAGCAGGCATTTTTCAGCTTTCATTATGGTGAAGTTTGATATAGGGATTAGGCATTTTAAAATGTTAAGATAGCACTCAACAAAGGTTGGGGAGAAATTGAATCTGCCAAATACCTTTTTGAATGCCCTTTAGAAGTGCCAATTTCTTGGCCTTAAAGCCTGTGTTTATTAAGATAATTTATAACGGGTATCATTTCAGGTTGCCTTTTATCGTATTACCAAGTTTGATAGTGTCACTGAAATAAGGAAAACTCAGATCTCGGATATTTCTGGAAAACTAATATCAATAAACAAACATTGTTTTCGTTCCATGCAGACTTGGATAACAAGGATGCCTTAACATCGGATGATATGATCCCTTTATCTAAGAGACCTGGCTACACAGGTAACCACCACCTACCCACACAGAAAAACATGTCTGACTCATTGTCAACAAGTAACCTTGGATTAAAGCAAATAGATAACAAAAACATAGCAAATAGAAAATACAAATGTAGTGTTTTCTTTCAGTTTTGTAAAGAACTGAAAGAAAAACCAATTTTGTTTCAGTTTGTGCCAAATTTATAATATTTAGGAAGAAAGAATATCCACTCTCTGTGAGATTCCCAGAAAACCTTTATATTCATCATCTGAGGGGGGTTTTCATAAAAAAATATGCACAAGCATTTGCACATACACATGTCAGTAAAAGGTATATCACGCAAGCCCAGTGAAGCACTTAAGGAAGCCACGGCAGCTGAGGCTTGCTCTAATAGCGGATGTGGCACTTAAACCATAGCACATACGACAATGAACGACAATGAAAGAAAAGAGTCAATACCACAAAAACATATTTTTGGAGAGGCTACAGAGACAAAATTGGGTAACGGTGCAGAAAGAAAGTTTTTAAAAGGAATGGAAATGGAAACTATCCCGAATACATTATTAATCTTGTGATACCAGCCCTCGTGTTTTTGACGCATTACATAAGATGTGTGTGCCACTCATTTAGGCCAACGGTTAAGCCGTTATGGAGGTAGTTAGTATCAACCAATGCTATTAAGATGTATTGGATACAAGCCCACCGTCTCATCCAACTCTCTCTGTCTCTCTCTCTGACTCACAGAGTGCATGGAGGGCAAGCTCTCCCGGGCCGACCTGGCCAACACGCTGCGGGAGCAGGTGCAGGACATGTTCAACCGGAAGTACGGCGAGGCGCTGGGCATCAAGTACCCGGTGCAAGTGCCTTACAAGCGGATCAAGAGCAACCCGGGCTCGGTGCTCATCGAGGGCCTCCCGCCGGGCATCCCCTTCCGCAAGCCCTGCACCTTCGGCTCGCAAAACCTGGAGCGGATCCTGGCCGTGGCCGACAAGATCTGCTTCACCATCACCAGGTGAGACTTGTGGCTTTAAAGGGACGCCTCGGTGTGTCCGTGAATACACTCAGATGTCGTGTCGGAGGATGAACGTGACGCACCGACCACAATGCTACAGCCAGTATGGTCTTCTTTTTGAATTAAGTTCTTGGTCAGAAAATGTGGCATCCGATCACCTTACAGTGCAGAAGTCCTCGTAGCTTGTCCAATCAAAATAGACTAACTGGGATCCTCTCTAAAATATATATTGTAGTCCTCTGCTTTTCTTGGGGTAATTCAGTGACCTCAACCTGGCAACCCGGGTGAGCTTTGAGTCTGGGGAGGGGAGGCCGGGCGGCGACACTCTCCAATGTTGTGAATTCCAACTGCATTACCCATTTTAGACTGTTTCAATGTTCCATATTGTAAGAATGAATCAATAGGGGTGTTTGTATCGCAGTAGGAATTTACCATCATTTCAATGTCGTAACAATTTATCTGGATCATTTATCGTACTTGTTTCATTTGCACTGCTGATGATGCCTGGTAATAAAAAAGCCACCATTAAACCTTTTTATTTGCTTATGCTCAGCATGTCTTTATTTTTTTTGCAGACCTTTCCAAGGACTCATTCCAAAACCTGGTGAGTAAAGTCTCAAGAAAATGTCAGTTCTTTGCCCTGTACCTATAAGCCTCCATAAAACTTTACCCTTTGATATGAACAAACCTTCATTTGTATTTCTTTCACAGCACCAAGGCGTGTCACCTTACTCAAGAAGGCCTTCGGCTCCATAAGCGGTAAAGACTGGATTAACACCAACGTTGTTCTTGACTTTGTGTAACGGCACCAGGCTGTTAGGGTTAGGCCATCACTATGCAGTGTGTACGGTGCCACTAAGCTGTGCTCTTCATCCCACAGACGACGAAGACATCAACCGCATGGGGGAGAAAGTTATGCTTCGAGAGCAGGTCAAGGAGCTGTTCAACAGGAAATACGGTGGGCACAACTGGAACAACCTCTCTCAGTGTGAAAGCAGCTTAATGCATCAATGCACTTTGGCTGGGGGTTGTGTAGCATGGTTTTATCAAAGCTCATCGCTACGGTGTGGACACCATTAATGTCAATATAATATCAGCTCCCAAGGTTATTATTATTAACGGTAAGAGCCCACAAGCTTTCAAAAAATCCCTGTGGTGAATACAGGTTTATTTTGGTTTGAGAGACGGATGCGTGTATACGATCACACAGCATACATTGTCTTAATTAACAACTTCAAACGCACCTTGGGATGCTGAAGAAACTGATCTTGGCAGATTCCCCCCCCCCCCCCAGTAATATTCAAAAAGTTACTTGATTCAAGCAGCCTCAAATGGTGATGGACGCGCAAACGCAAGTTAGAAAGAAAGACGAGAAATGGCCTGATAAGTCACGTAGTTCGCTGCTCCTCCAGAAGATGTGATATTATGTGATGCTGAGTGTTTGAAACGTGTGATGTCGGTGGGTTCAGGTGAGGCTTTGGGTCTGGACCAGCCCGTGGTGGTGCCGTACAAGCTGATCCGAGCCAGCCCGGAGTCGGTGGAGGTCAGCGGCCTGCCCGAGGGCGTCCCCTTCAGGAACCCCAACAACTACGACCTGCTCTGCCTCGAGAAGATCCTCCAAGCCTCCGACCAAGTCAGTGTCGACATCAAGAGCCAGCTACAGTGAGTGGACTCACCATCGGAGTAACATTGACTATGCACTCTTCTTTATTTCTCTTGCCAGGATTAAAATATAAACGTTGAAATTCAAAGTTTATATTTTTTGTTTTACCTATTTTTCACCACATCTACTGGCAGGGCTCACACCCAGAGAACTCAACTTGAATTCTCTGGGTGTGAGCCCTGCCTGTAGATGTGGCAGAAAAAACTGAAAAGGGTCACAATCTGAGCTCTCTTGTATTCCCCTCACGCAGGCCTTTTGCAGAAATATGTACCGAAGCTTGCAACACAGGTGCGTAACCTTGGGCTGCCTTTGGGGGTCTGTTTTGAACAAATGAAATGAAACATTAAGTGCTTAGAAAGGCCTGCCTTTATGTGCCTTTTATGTTTTGGTTTTGATCTCAGAGGGGACAGAGGTCTCCATTAATCGACGCAAACGCAAGCGGGTCCAGGAGTGCAACAGACTCCCTGAATCATCCAACACGGGAGTATCGCCTAATCAGATTCCAGTAATGGTGGGTATTTTACAATCATATATAAGCATGCCCGCTGAGTCAAAGAGTTCTGATGTCCAGAGCGCTGCTGATTAAAAGAAACCAAAATGATGAGGACCTTTTGTGACATCCGTTTCCAAACCATCATCTCAAATAGAAACTGACACCCGGTTTGCGATTGCGATGCGATTGCTAAAAGCCCCATCGAAGTTATCAGCATCACTCACGTGGTTTTCTCTCTTCCAGCAATGGCCCATGTACATGGTAGACTACAGCGGAGTGAATGTGCAGGTTCCAGGGAAAGTCAAGTACTGACGGAGTTAAGCTTTCCGTGACGTCCAAGGGACGGAGATGAAGAAACGACCCTGGTATTTATTGCTATTCCACAGGGAACATTAACACTTTGCCTGAGTGCCGCTGCTGAAAAGTTCTCTACCAAAAAAGAAAAACCCACAAAAAAAAACTACTCCCCCCCCCCACCCACCTCGTAGGAATGAAGAACTATGGAATGTATTTTGAATCAGTCAACAGCAAGCCGGCTCACTGGATGGCTTCAGTACTGCCGAAAAGCTAGCTAGCAAAGAGACGGCTATCAAATGTTTTCTACCTGAGACAAGAGGGAGAAGAAAAAGAGGATTGATGCGACCGTGTCATTGGTTTTGAAAAAGCTCCATGTAATTTCTTACTAACAATGCATTTCCCCTTTGCATTTAACTGAGTGTCCATCCGCGTGGGTGACGTCGTGGATCCCGTGTGGATCCGTCTTTTGCTTTGCAACACTTTACTGACAAAAAAAAGGCAAGTCTTTGATAACAATCTGGTTCCACTGATTATGATATTTGTATTTTTTATTTATTATATTTATTATGGAAAAAAATTTATGTGCAGGGATGTAAAATACAAGAATACCAAGTTCTTACTGAACGGCCAATGACACTAAACGGCAGAGGTGCTACATAGCGTAGCGTAGGCGTTAAGAGGTGACTACCGATCACACAGCCGGCATTGAAGTGTCTTAACCGGGCCCACACAAGCCATCAGGAGTTCAAGGACACAGGATGATAAACATGAACATTTCGCCTATCAGCCTTTGTAAAACATTTGTGGAAAGATTATCCAGATGGTTGGAATTGCAGTAGTAGCCGTGCCCACGATAAACCTTTTGGTTTTTAAGAAAAGAAATGTTTAAAAAAAAAAAAGATATAGCCGCCTCACTTTTTCATTTTTGTTAGTAGCACATTTACAGTATGTAAAAATAACTCATGTAAGTCAAACTGAATGTAACATGTAAAGGAAATGAATGGTATGTGTATTTCTGCAATTGACCGTCTCTGGACTAACAATATTTAATAATGCTGTACCTTAATGCCAATTAGGCCTTTTAAATAAAATGTGTTGCCTTGGACCTTTTGCGTGTTTGTAAACCATGACACAACCTTGTTAGAGCTGCCCACAACAAAGAATGTATGCACTCAAACCCCATTATGACCCCTAGTATACCCCATTACCATTATTATTTAGCATGTAAACATTATTTGGGTTTTTGTCGGGTGGAGTAATCACTGGAAATGTTCCACATCGAGGTATTTTTGTGTAACTCACCTTTCAGGAACACACCCAGGCATCAGGAGTTTGTGTGACATTTTTAGCCATGTGAGCTTGGTTGTTTCTGGTTACTTTTTTAATTTACTTTCCCTTTACAAAACTCATATCTTACCTATAGGTGCAAGACAACTATATGTCATTCCTAACAAAGGACCGAAATACCTAAATTTGACCTACAGAATTTGATTAACTGGGTTCCGAGCCTCCCAGCTCCCCTTCGATCTAGCCAACCATGGAGAGTATAGACATGAGGGTTGCACCAATACACATATTTGCCAACGCAGAGAACCGATCCCATATGCCAATAGGTTTCTTTCGATTTAAAAGCTTAAAAGGCTGGCCCATTTCTGAACTCCATCAAAAAAGAATGGACAGTATTTTATGCTATAAATGTTTATCAAAACAAAAAACAAAAAAAAACGATCTGTTGAATTGAAAATAAACTTCTACAAAATATAAACCCCATTGTATTATCTTTTTTGGTTTCGCAATAAGAAAAGAATGAGATAAAGATATCCAGTATCGGATAAGTGCATCTCTATTTAACACAACTTCAGTATTGTGTAATAGATCTGCACTATCTGGGCTTCTTTCCATAAAAGGTATGTTAAAAGATGGGAAAGCTGTTTTTTTTTATATGCCTCAATACTTGTTAAGCATGATATTCTTTGATTACTTGGTTATGCAACCGTCTTAAAAAATAGATTTTTAAAGGAAGTTGCCTTTACCTGCCAGAAGGGGGCGCTAAACGGAGTCGACCTCATAAGGGTCACCAGAAGATCCAGAGGAGTCGACCCCACCGTCGGACACCATCAACTTTTCATACACCAGCATTTACAATTTAAAAAAAATCCACAAAGAAATATATATTTTAAAAGTAAAATATCTTTAAAAAATGGAATAGTAGCAGGTAAGTGTAAAATAAAAGACTCCTCATTCAACATTATGCGGACCAGCATGAGACCAGTTTGGCAAAATTGTTCTGGTACAAATTGTAGTTGGACCAGCAAGTGCTTCAATTATTCCCTTAGAAAAAGGGAAACCTTACTTGCAGGAATGGACAATTTTTTTTATGAAATTACGTTTTTGAAATTTTGTAACACTACAAGAAGCAAAAAGAATGTGTTTGTGGACACAAGTGTGTACTCACTGATAAAAGTGAATAACACAGGCAGACTTAAAAGGTAGGATATGTGATTTGAGAGCCAGAGAAAGCTAGATTTCAAAGGTAAATTAATCCATACAAGATTTCTTTCCTGTGTTGATTCTATTTTAAAAGTATTTTCCAGTCAGTGTTGATTTCCAGCAATCAAATTAAATGGTATTCAGTTCTTGACCAGTAAGTGAGCAAAAGTAGTCCTGAATGAAGTTCTCCAGAATCAGACCCAGTCAGTTCTATAAACGACATCAATTTGGGATGGAGCGAGACCAAACAGCGACTTTCTAATTTAAAAAAAACAGTTTTTACAGTTTACGTTCTTTATTGCAGAAATCAATTTTTACCCCTAAAATCATACTTGGTTTGCATACATCTCAAGACTCAGTTTGACAATGCTGCAATGTGTCACAGGCAGGATTAACACAGGCTAACAATCAGATGAGCAGGCAGCAGTGGGCCAGCCGTGAACAAGACATTGGTGTTCAATATACATTTGCTTTTTGTCTGAGTAAGAGCTTTTTTTTGTCTTGATTGTCACAACGTGTCGTTCACATAGCCGAGGCTCTGTCGATACAACTGACGTTTCGTCCCATCTGGTCCCCTCGGACTAAAACACAGTCCACGTGTCTGGGCAGAACCCATTAATTGTGAATGGCAACTCTGCCAGATATTGGTTTTACAGAAAGAATAACCCCCATAATGTCATCAATGAGTGATTAATCACACAATAGTGAGAACAATACATAATTAATGCATTTTCCTCTAGTGGTATTTGTGTAGTACATGATCAATTTTCATAATTTATTTGTCTTTTTTCTTTTTATCAAAGGCTTGTTTTAACTGGGGTTAACATTTACAACAAAGATATTGCCTTGACAATTAATTAGGCATATATAAACATACGCTCATTACTTAATAGATTTTTCTGTGTGCCCTTGCACTAAACACAAAGGTTTAAACAAAATACTCCATTTCTTTTTCATTGCATAAATGACCTATTAAGAAACCCCCAAACCATTCAAAGAAAAGCTAACCATGTTACTTAGTTGCACTGCGAGAACTAAAGTGCTCAATGAGATCTTTTAATCTCCCACATAAGCTGCCATTTTCATGACGCCGGTATACACGAGAGACTCTCGATGAAAAAAAAAAAAAAAACGGACAAGATAATAAATCCTAAATATCCTCCGTAGCCAGTAGCATTGAATGCATCCACGTTTACCTTTTTCCTCTTTTTCCACACTTGGTGGAGTACAAGAAAAACTGAAATATAGATAACCAAGGGTTGGTGCTCCATGAGGATCTCTCGCCGTTCACTGTTCTGGGGGGGAATCAAGACTTCGGGAGGGGGGGGGGGGGGAGGTTTGACCACCGTCGTCTGGTAGCTCACAACAGGATCCTCCAGAAGATTTTGCGTAGTCTGCAGAGCCTTAACTCGCCTTTCCTAACAATGACAACAACAGACTATAACGCAGTTTAAACCCGACGGCTCCGTGCCGTTGGATGGTCATCGAAGCCACTTCATTCGTTTTGCCGTTTATTGAGGTTGAACCCGGGAAACAGTCAACAGTGATCAGGGGTCGGGGGAGGGAGCGGTTCAGTCTTAGTGGTCCACGAATGGAGAAGGAGAGGGGGTGGGGGGGCTGGGGGTGCGGCGGGTCCTTCCGGACCTAGCTGCCGCCCGGGTGTTTGAGGGAAGCCTCGTTGACGCCCTGAGAGGCCAGCTCCGAGAGCACGTTGTCCAGGTAGTTGGGGTCCGGGTAGCCGTGGCCCGACAGGTTGGACATCATCTCCGTCTTGTGGTGGATCTCGTTCCACACCACCGTGTCGGGCTCGCCTGTGGTGCTCGACGTGCCCACCGTGAAGATCAGCCGCCGCATCCACGCCACCTTTAGCAGCTCCAGCACCTGGCGTTTATAAGACACACACAGAGACGTTGGATTACATTTTTTTTTGGTTCACCGGGTAGAGTGCGTACCATTAAAGCCCAGTCCTGAGCAGTCCTTAAAAAATAAATAAAAAATGGTGGACCAAACAAAACTTTCATCCGCCCACCTAGGCACATTTCAAAAAATAAAAATATAAACCCTTTAGACAGATGAGTTTGAAAAAGCGCCAGTGCTCGGCAGGGAAAACGACTTCTCATTCGGCGAGATGAGGCCGCTGAGCCTCAGAGCGCGAGTGAAGTGGATGCGCGCTCCGGCGAGGCGTGGAGCCGCAGCGTGTCTTTTGTCGCGCTCACCAGATTGAATTCAAGAGAGCGGCGTGTTTAGGAGCGGCACCGGGGGGGGGCCAGTCACTCCCCGTCCCCGCGCCCCCCTGAAATAGACTCGGCTCGCGACAACACCGCCCACGTAATAATCCATTCCGACGGGGTGATCGTCGTCCGACAGCGGCTACGCCGTCCGGCTTCTCTGTTCTTTAATCTCAACAAACAACAACAAGAACTCAGGGGGGGTAAATAAATAAACAAAAGAAAAAGGTAGGAACCACTTTATCCGGGCGGTGCATCTCCTGGTAGCGAGCTGACAGATGGAAGTAGTTCAGACCCAGCAGAGAGACTCCAGACTCCGGGGGGGGGGGGGGGGGGGCTGCGTCTAAACGAGCCCCATCAATTCACACCTGTGGCCAGCGGCCCAACCGCCGTGGCTCACGCCGCTTCGAGTGGAAAACACAAAACACAGATCGGTGTGCGTTACGGGAGGGTGAGTGCATTGGAGGGCCGGGGGCCGGGGAGGGGTCCACCTGGGTGAGCTCTGATTGAAAGACTGATTTGGCGGAATGAGGGGCCCCTCGTTGCATACACCTCACGCAGAACAGAAACAAAAGAGGTGTGGAAAACAGATGGGCTGGCTAGGTGGACGGTGACGGCGAGGGCCATGCTCAGAAAACAAATGATGCTTCTTCTCTCACCCACGGGGGGGGGTGGGGGGGTGAGAGAAGAAGCATCATTTCGGAGGCCATTAGCCTGTGCGAGAGAGGGTGCGTTCAGCAGCGTTTATCAATGGCGTTGTTGTGAAGGCCTCGTTATTAACCCCGCTGGTTACATGCTGGACTGCGGGCCGCTCCACCACAACATTTACATGCGGTCGTTTACCAGATGTGGACGTACAAGCTAGGGCTGGGAACAAGGAAAGGACAAGGCGGGAGATTCAGGTGAGGAAGGACACAGTGTACTTTAGAAGGTTTTTTAGTATAAAAATAATATCGATATTATCAACACCGGTCTGCACTGGCTAAATGGTATATATGCTCACTGATCATTGTTTCTGTTGTTCTGTGCTTGTCCCTCCCTCTATGTGTATTTTATGGACCGACTCCGATAGTAAACCTATATCCTTCACATAAAAACAAACCTTTTCGTGTGCATGTGTTGCTTTTTCAAAGGGGGTATTTTTGTATTTTCTTTTTAAAAAGGTATTTTATTTTCATTTTGGGATTTGGGCTCTTCTTGACCCGCTGCTTCATGTGGGCGGAGCGGTAGTGAATCTTGTCTGGAGCTTTCCCCCCGGGGCGGCTGCAGCCTCAGTCCTTAAGGGACCCTTAAGATGGAGAGCCGTGGGAGACGGGCGCACCGCTGGGGCCTCGGAGCGAAGGCACGCGCACCGGGCACCGCGAGGGGGGCGGACAGCACCCACAGGGTTGCTAGGTGACAAAGGGACAATAAATAACCTAGACCTGCACACCGTAAGATACAGTTTTTCACACGAGCACGCTGTGAAAGGCCCGCGGTGTCGCTCGGCACCGCGCTGAGCTGTAGAAATGAACAGAGTTGGGGGGGGGGGGGGGGGCTCCCTTAAAGTACCCCAACAGCCCCGATGGGTCCTGTTTGAATGGAGAGTAATGGTCTGTGTTTATAAGCTGAACACAACCGCCACCAACTTTTTAAAATGGGAAATTCCGAATCAGATCTGCCTTTCATGACTGACGCTCGGCCTCTAGTGAACCGCACCACCACTCTTTGTGGTTGGAGTACTTGAGGTTGCTCGGATCACAGCCGGTCACTTGCTTGTCGACTTGTCTCGGCAGCTTACTGCACCATAATACAAACTGGCAAAAGCTAGTTCTTCTTAATGCACTGTGGGGACTGGGGAGTGTGCTTGGACATCAGTTCCTTCCCTTTCCCCAGGAAGAACATCCCGTTTCTCATAGAACTGAACTCCGCCCATAGGCTGAGCAGTGCAATGGAGAAGGTCGGGAGGGTCTTGTGTCCTCTGTTTTAGTGTGTCGCGGTGACTGAGACTGCATGTCTGGTCTGTTGCCGGCATCCTGACCAGCTGCATCACTGTGTGGTATGGGAGCTGCACTGCATCCAACGGCAAGACCCTGCAGCGCAGAGTGGAGGCTGCTGCTCGGATCATCGGTGTCCCACTCATCAACGGAACCCGCCTCTCCCGCAGAGCAGCCAGCATTGTGGGGGACCCCAGCCACCCCTCACACAGCCTCTGGGAGACAGTACCGCAGCCTCCGTGCCGGCTCCACCAGACTTTTTCACCAGGCTGTAAGGAAACTTATCTCTCTCCCTTCCCTCTGCCCCCACAAACCCCCTCCCATCTGCCCCCAAGAACACTGGACCATTTACTTTTTTAATTGTATTGTATATATACAGTGTTGTTTAACAGCTTTGTTTGCCTACCTTTGAACTATTCAGAATTTTTTTTGCACAATTTAAAATGTATTTTTTCGAAATATTACTTATATAATTTCATTTTACATAATTTTATCCTTTTCTACTTATTGCACTATGGGTCAGAGACAAATGCAATTTAGATTCCTATATTTGTCTTGTACATATTTTGGAATTTACAATAAAGCTGACTTTGACTTTGCAGTGACTGGATGTCTGGTCTAATGCGGTGACTTTGACTGGATGTCGGGTCTGTTGCGATGACTGACTGGATGTATGGTCTGTTGCAGTGATTGACTGGATGTCGGGTCTGTTGCGATGACTGACTGGATGTATGGTCTGTTGCAGTGATTGACTGGATGCCTGGACCCCCCTGACTGTAACAAGCCTGCTCACTGGCAGCACCTCATCACCATAGATTTTTTTAATGAATAAAGATCTTTGCTTGCATTACTATGCATTTCAATTCTGGCAGCCTTTGCACTCCTAACCAATCCCTGGAGGGAGGGATCTCGACACCCGTGCTCCTCCTTAAGATCTCTTCCTTGCTAATTAAGGGAGTTCTTCCTTGCCCTCTGGGGGGCTAGGGTCAAGGAGTGTCATTAATGTATGGGCTCTTAAGCCCTTTGAGACCGTGATTAAGGGCTATGCAAATAAAATGTAATTGAAATGAAAAAATGAATGTAGCATGTGTGCAGGGAAAACAATATAACCCTTTCAGACAGTGTAAACTGGTTTCTTGTAGTTCTAACAAAATTAAAAAGAGGGTTATTTACACGATTGTGATGATTAATTACCATAAGTTAAACAGGCTTAAAGGATGCTGCAGTCAGGGCTTTGACAACAGCAGCAGCAGACGGCGAGAGGTAATTGCACATTCATACTTAGTTACGCCTTTCTGCAAGCGTGAACAATTCAACAGCAATTTAAATCCCCCCCCCCCCCCACAGCCCCTCCCAAGGTTTTATTGATATATTGCTGTACGTTTAAATTGGCCAAAGACGTTTTTGCATTGTGTGTATATGTGTGTGTGTTTGCACGTTGCCAACCCTGAGATGACACGGGGAGACTGATCGATCGACCCACCCAGCAGAAGATAAAGTACAGCAAAGTAAAGAAAGTATTTTCTTTACAACAAACTGCACTTAAAACTGTGCCCTTGAGGGAAGTGAAACTCTCCCACTCAAAGATAATGAAGATTCAGCGATTCCATCGGTAATCTCCCTGATTATACACGTGATACCATCTTGTGCAGAGGTATAATATAAGATAATTGATTTTGGGCCGATATTAGGGCTGCTCGATTATGGGAAAAATCATAATCAAGAGTCACGACTATTTTGGTCAATATTGAAATCACGATTATTCAAACGATTATTTTTGAATTTGAAAACATGGATTTCAGTGTTTCCCCTAGGATGGAGTTGCAGCAGCGGAGGTGAAATGTTACGTTTTTCGCGCGCAATCTTTTTTGTGTGCTCGCAAAGCGCACCCTGCCGGGAGGTTTCTATGTGTCTGCTGGCAACATACATACAGTACATTTGTGCACAGTACTGAGCAGGGGAAATAAGAGGAGATTGTACATATTACAAGCATAATCTTTAAAACCATTTTTTACATTTATTTACCGGTAACAAAAACATATTTTATATCAACAACCACCCTATGCATGAAAATCCCATAACCCAAATACTACAACAATCGAAAAGGTCTGTGCCTCAAACCAATGCATCTTTCCACTCCCTCCCCTCTCCCCATCACAAATGTTGTAGTAGGAGCATAAGTAGGCCATGCCTCTATTGAACAAGTTTTGGGGCTCTAGAGTCAATAATGGCGACGCTACTGAAAATGTTGCTAAAAAAGATGTATATTGACATTTTTGCTCAAAAGAAATTTCTTAAAAATAAGTACGGTAGATATATTTTTCAAAACATAAGGTTGCAGTAAGACCATAAAGAGCCCATGCATATGGAAAACGTTTTAGGGATCTAGAGTCAATAATGGCAACGCAATTGAAATTGTTCCCAAATAAAAAAATCGTAAAAAATAAGAGATATATTTTTCAAAACTAAAGGTTGTAGTAGGACGATGAAGAGGCCATGCCTCTATGGAACAAGTTTTGGGGCTCTAGAGTCAATAATGGCGACGCTATTGAAATTTCATTTCGTTTTCAGTTTTGCACTTTGCAAACGGTCCCTAAGCTCGCGGCTGAAAGCCGACTGCTCGTAGAAGCCAATGCAATTCAGTTTTGCACTTTGCAGACGGTCCCTAAGCTCGCGGCTGAAAGCCGACTGCTCGTAGAAGCTAATGCAATTCACCGTTCGCTAAAGACGGCTCGTTTGGAGGAAAACAATGTTGTAGCTGGTTCTCTGGGTTACTACACTCAATTGTGTCGCAACGATGTTTCACTGATGATCTATTTAACCGCAAACACCGAATCTGCGGAAGTTCCTCCGTTAATATGAAGCTCTCCTCAAGTTAAAAAAAAAGAAATTCAGCAGCGGCGGTACGTTGCATATAGGGGAAACACTGGATTTATTCAGCACGTCTCTCCCAGAAAAAACTTTGCAACAGATCTTTGACATTTTCCCTTAAAAGAATACACAAAATGGTCAAAAAGAAAATGTTCCAATCTAAAATTGTATATACAGATATGTATCCAGCTGTTCTGCCCTTTCCCTAAAACATAAAAAAAAAAATATATATATTTTTTTTTAACGAAAAACTCGATTATTATCGAAATCGCGATCAAAAATCGATTAATCGCCCAGCCCTAGCCGATATGCAACCTAGACAATGTATACCCATGCTGGAGCAAAGACCTCACTAAACCATCTGCAAACATTAGCCAGCGTCCCCAAGCTTCAGTCTACCTGGGTACATCCTTGGGCAGGAGGCCTTACCCCTAGTTTCTCTGTGGTGACACGTAGCTGTATACACTGAGGTTCAACTTGGAATTAAGCCTCATGTAGGAATCTCATAGGACACCTGGGCTTTCAGAAAACGCTAAACCAGAAGTTCCACTGACATTTCCGTGCCATGATGGATGAAATAGGCAAAGAAGTTGTCATTCTCATGTCCGAATAGAGATGATGATCCTCAAAAGAGATGCGTTGCTTTTGGATAAGAGCGTTTGCTAAATGCCCTAAATGTAAATCGATATCATGGTCATCATTTTACCCATAAATATTGTCTAATAAACATTTTATAATTGTAAGGGTGGCTATCGCCTGCTCCACAGTCTGAACACCACGGTACTAAACTAGGCACGGGTCAAACTGCTGAAACACTTTAAAACCCACACAACCCCGGGGGTCCCGGACAGTTTACCTTGCGGCCCTTGTCGTTGTCCGGGAGGAAGCAGAAGCGCGGGAAGCCCCTGCAGGTGTACGGCTGGCCAGGGTTGGGGTGCTCCGGGCCCTGGGGGTGGGGGGGGAGACATGCATTAGCTGCATTTCTTGGGAGCGATGGAAGACCGAGTAGCTCTGAGGCCTGTCTCAGCTAATTACACCATGCACACCAGCTGGCATCACGTCCGCTCCCAACACACACACACACACACACACACACACACACACACACACACACACACACACACACACACACACACACACACACACACACACACACACACACACACACACACACACACACACACACACACACACACACACACACACACCTTCTTGTGGCGTGCATGTTCAGTTTTTGTTGTTTTCGCGACACAAAAGCGCATCTGTGAGGTGTCGGCATCCATATGCTCGGAAAAACGCTTCTCTAATGCATTAATTCATACATATTGACTACATTACCGCAGAGATTACAGATATTAATGGAAA
Organism: Gadus morhua; assembly: GCF_902167405.1. Lineage (NCBI taxonomy): Eukaryota > Metazoa > Chordata > Actinopteri > Gadiformes > Gadidae > Gadus > Gadus morhua. Next base: position 22,467,171 of record NC_044054.1, on the reverse strand, counting down.
GGCAAAACCTGGCTATTAGGGTTTGCCAAACACATAGGAATAGGCATCATTATGAGGTCCGTGAAGAGATTATATTTAGCCATTAAATTATAGACTACATTAAAAGGATACTTTTGCTGGTATGAAGGGGATATGGATTAAGAGTAACATCTGAAGACAATTGCAGCCAAAGAGAAGGGCTGCTTACTTTACAACTAGAACTGTTTGCCACTTTCGAACGTGAAAAAGCCAGTGTATGTATATATTACTAGTCAAAAGTTGTTGTTTTTTTAAATGTTGCATATTCAAGTGACATGCATTATAAACTGTTCATCCAACTATGTGGTGATGTGAGCATCGATGGCCTCTAACTCGAAGAGCAATGTTTATTTATAATAAGTCCTTCTACGCCTTACACAATGCATTTCTCTAAACTACCATTTCAACGGCAACAAGAGATAATACAGGGGGAGCAGGGAGAGCTTGGAGGCACCTGGAGGCCCGGCAGAATGCTGTAGATGATCTGGATGGTGCCGCAGTCGGGGTGGCCTGGCAGGGCCTGGCCGATGCTGTAAATCTCCATCTTGCCCTTGGGCTGAGTGCCCGTCTTCTCGCCGTAAATCGTCTTACATGAGGGACACTGGAGGCTGCCGTCCTACGGGGCCAAACATGAGGCAGGGGAAATAAATACCATGCAACCAGATGGAAGACAATTTGGCTACCATCTTGGAAAAATAAATAAATAGGTATTTATATCAATAACAATATTTCATCTCAATTGGAGTAACCTGATTAAATAAAGGAACAAATAATTGTAATATTATTAAGTTAGTAAATATTTAAGTAATTCTCAAAGGGGAACTTTGGCTGAGAGAAAAGGTAATAAATAATATTGAAACCCTTGACCACTTCAACCGGCTGATACAGAAAGAGAGAGAGAGAAACAGAGCGCGAGAGACATACAGAGCGAGAGCGAGAGAGAGAGAGAGAGAGAGAGAGAGAGAGAGAGAGAGAGAGAGAGAGAGAGAGAGAGAGAAACAGAGCGCGAGAGACATACAGAGCGAGAGCGAGAGAGAGAGAAACAGAGCGAGAGACATACAGAGCGAGAGCGAGAGAGAGAGAGAGAGAGAGAGAGAGAAACAGAGCGAGAGACATACAGAGCGAGAGCGAGAGCGAGAGAGAGAGAGAGAGAGAAACAGAGCGCGAGAGACATACAGAGCGAGTGCGAGAGGGAGAGAAACAGAGCGAGAGACATACAGAGCGAGAGCGAGAGAGAGAGAAACAGAGCGAGAGACATACAGAGCGAGAGCGAGAGAGAGAGATTGATTGAGACGGACAGAGAGGCAGAGACGGAGAGAGGGAGGAAGGTCTGGTCTGCAGCCATGCACAGCTGGCATGCCTGAAACTTGTTTATATTTTGTTGGGGTAATCCTTTGACACGGTTCTGGGAGCACCAACTGGCAAGTTTGGACCACGTTGGCACAGGTTCTGAGCATCGACTGTGGGCTTAACATTGGATCGGGAAATACTTTGAAGCCACTTTCACGAGGTAATGTTTTTTTTATAAAATTAAAATCAACTCTAACTAAGGACAAACCGTTCATAAAATAAAATAAAATTCAAGAACTCCTTCAAAAGGACTAAAACAAAGAGACAAAGAGTGACATCGAGAGAAGTGAACACACAATTGTTCCTCCCTGGCCTCAATCTGGTGGTCAAATTAAAAGATTCTACAAGATCAGCAGTCCTAGTTAGGGGGAGACGGCACAGAGCATGGCCAGGATACCAAAACCTAAATGGGCAGAGTTACGCCTGGCTGTTCTGTTGTGTTTCTGAGGTATTCTACCGAAAAAGAGAAACTCATCTGAGTGACAGGAAGAAGCTTTCAGAAGTGGATTTTATCTAGTGCATTTCTACAGTGGCAAGAAGACAAGGTGTCGATTTAAAACCCTACAGACCCTTTGCCTAAGAAGCTCAGTGTTCAGACAGAATAAGACGATAACAGATCCATGCCTGAAGCAACCCGATTGGTTGAAACAGATATGAAACAAATAAAAACAAATATGCCTTGCTCCCCCTAGATTTTTAGGGTGCGTCCCATTTCTACCCCTTACCCCTCCCCCTTACCCCTCCCCCTTGGTTTGAAGGGGTAAGGGTGTCCCAATTCTCATTTTGGTTAAGGGGTAGGGCGAAGACAAAAGGCTACGTAGCCCTTGAAACGAAGCGAAAACGTAGCTTGAAACGAAAAAGCTCATCTCCAAGCGGAATTTACAAAATTCATCTAAAAGTCTGAATTGTGAGATTAAAGTTGACCCAATGTGACCGTACTATCAATAATCCATGCACCGTCAAACCGTCTAACCGTCTAAAAAAAAAAAACTACAAACGGCGGCTGCGTCCACACCTTGGTTCCATTGTTGTACATGGCCAGCATGCAGAGCATGTGCAGGGCATGTCCGCACGTGATGAACTTGCCCACGGTCTCGGGCAGGATGCACGGGCCGCCGCCCTCTGATGACACCGCCTCATAGCTGGAGGGGCTGGACAGATGGTCCATGCAGATAATGCAGTCCTGCATGGGAATGGGAAATGGGGGCGGGGAGGTAGGGGGTGTTATTTTGTTACGGACCGGTCAGGTCACGTTTCCCATCTCGACCCCAGAGTCCTGTTCTTTTTTCCGAATAAACACATCAGGTAGAAGAGCGCAAATAGAATCCTACTGGGGGCGCAATACGTGCGCTTCAGAAATGTTTGACCTGTCTTTCGGAAGAAATTATCTCAGTAGTCAGAGAAAAGTTTATATCGGAAAGGAATGTGTCGGCTGTTTTTTTTTATAATCACATTATTATCTCAGAATTCATGAGTATCATGAATTCATGAGATATCTTAAAAAACCCGAGAGCAGCCTTCATTCAATTGAGAGCTTGATTTCAAACAGAAAGGGAAGCTTGGAGGCAAACATATCCTGCCTGTTTGGTTTAATCCAGTTTTAGTTTGATTGGTGTTTGAAGCATTGGGAGATATTTGTGTCTTTAAGTCAGTCCATCCAGACATCTCGTTAATTCGGAAAAGCCATTTCTTTTCACCATGAATACTTTTCTCAAAGTTCTGAGATAATCATCTCGTTATTCAGAAAGCAGAAGCAGATTTTTTTTTTCTTGGAAAGCTTTCTCAGAGTTCTGAGATAATAATCTTGTTAATAAAAAAAACAGGCCCTTTTCGTTTTCTCAAGGAAATGCAGGACTCTCGGTCTAATCCAATGCTGGAAGCAGAAATATGAAAACTGTGTATAGAGAGTGATCGATTATTTTGAAAAATTGAGGTGAAAAGTAGAGATGTCCGATATTATCGGCCCACCGATATTATCGGCCCGATATTAGCATAAAAATGTAATATCTGTCAATATCGGTATCTGATTTTTTTTGCCTTAAAACCGTTTTTTTTTTTTTTTTTTTTTTATAGCTCAAATAAATGTTTTCAAAATTGTGCAGTACAGTGCACATTGTAATTGACTCATATTTGTGCATTTATTCAATTAAGGTTATTGAGTTTTAGTTAAAGAAACATACTGCTATGTTGCACATAGTTGTTCAGGTACAATGTTTTATCATTTGTGAAGTCAAGTTTGCCCTATTTGTTGTGGGCATTGTCAAGATTATCTCAGGGAGAGTGTAATCCAAACTGTTGTCTGAGACCATTAAAAAAATTAAAATAAACATGGCACTTTTCCCTTAAATTAAGTTGAAGTATTTTTCTTATTTTGCACAGACAATGTTAACATTTGGAAAGCCTTGTTGCATTCAAGAATGCAACCAGTGGGGCATCACAATAACATTAAGCATGTTGTGTTAATTCCACAACAGGAGATATGTAATGTTACCTAAATTAGGTTTGAGGAAAAATAACCCAAATATCGACATCGGTATCGGCTGATATCGGAATCGAAAATTTAGAGTTGGACAATATCGCATATCGGATATCGGCAAAAAAGCCAATATCGGACATCCCTAGTGAAAAGGTCTACCTCGTCGGGGGCCAGGGGTAGGTGCTCCATGTATCGTTGAATGACGTCTTCTGGTCTGGAGGCTGATGGAGGAACACAGGAGTGGAGGGTAAAGGAGACAGAATCAACAGGGAACAGAATGGGCTGGATCAAAACAACATCAACCCCCAATGTAAAGGTGGTTTTCAGTGAGACATCCGTAGGGTGGAAAAACACCAAAAAAAAACGAAAGGGTTTTATGAGACTCTGCCGAGATGGGATGGGATGAGGTGAGGTGGATTAGTGAAGGGATTTTCCTTCACGTAGGGATTGAGGGGACAGAACGAAAATAAACAAACATCTCTTTCAGGCCTACTCTGTTTACGCAAGAAACAGCATGTGGATGGTCAAGCGTTGTGAGTAGAAGAATACATGGCTGATTGGCAAATTGCACAGTGGAACAGAGTAGGGTCCTCCAAGCAGAAGTGAAACATGCAGGGAAGGCGCTGAGTCTACCACATGTGCTGGCAGAACTACTGCTAGTGCCAGCGATGGTTACAGGAGCGAAGAGATTCCAGACATGCCATATCAGGTCTCCCCCTAGTGCTGCATATCTTATGGTGATTCTCACGCTCTCCTTCCTTCAGTCTCTCTCGCTCTCTCTCAGTCTCTCTCCTTACACTAAAGCGAGTGTGAATCGACTTTAAAATCCTGTGATTTGATCCCGACTAGTTTAATGACTTGTTTACACACAGCATGCACACTTGGGGAGCCCGATGAATTATTTATACAAATCTTAAGAAACATGCAAATATTCCTAAAAAGGAGATTGAAAAAAATAAATGTGTGCTTATAAATATGCGGAGACAAGGAAAGACAAATTCATCCAATCACGATTGATAAATTACTTAAACGTTAAGACGTGTACCGAAACTTATATTTAAACAAATTTCTCCCACATTTTATAAAGTGAGTCATATTATCAGTTTTTAATCGAGACAGGAAATGACCATCCTAGAAAAACATATTTACTCTGCCTCAGAGAGTGCAACTACTCTCTAGACAGACACATACTCCAATGGTGTTATGTTTGTGTTAATTTGGCGATTCTCTGTGAAGGACTTGAGAGTTGGAGACAATTATAGCCCATCCTATTAGCCTGGACAATGAAAACTCATATACTGCATTAATACAAAGAAAAGAGACGGAAACCCTATTGGCCGTGGTCAGGGGACCACGGCCAATAGCCGATAAACTCAAACAACCCCTCCAACCCTTTTCCGCTCCGCTAGAAAAGACATTAATGCTGGAACATCTTTCCTGGGCTGCTGGACGGCCTGCTCTCAATGCGGGAATGCGCTGCTGCGGCAGAACTCAAAGTGGAGCAAAAGCAGACGGATGCAAATTGTAGCAATGGGAATGGTGATGGTGATGATGATGATGATGATGATGGGCGGCCCCCCATAAGGCAAATGGCGGAGGGTGGCAGAGAGCGCAGGCGGACAGACGGGCAGGCGGTCGGATCTGCGGTGGTAATGGGAGGGAGGGGGGGGGGGGGGGAGGAGGGAGGGTGCGGGGGGAGAAGGAGAGGGTGGGGGTGTTGTTGGCCGTCAGTAGCTACCTCTCCTGTGCTGCCTCTTTGCTCTCCTAACTGAACTGCTGCTGCTGCTGCTGGTGGTGCCGCTGCTACCACCCCCACCACCACCACCACCGCCGCCGCCGCCGCCACCACCACCACCGCCGCCGCCACTGGTGCTGTGGGCCTTGCTAGGCCTGCTGCTGCTGGTGGTGCTGGCGGTGCTGCTGCTGCCGCCTGGGGGCAGGAGGGGCGGAGGAAGAGGAAGGAGCGCGGGTGGCTGCGGCTGTATCTGCTGCTGCTGCTGCGGCTGCTGCTGCTGCTGCGGCTGCTGTTGGTGATGGAGGGGGGCGCCGGTGAAGTGCACGCCCAGGCCCACTGCGGACATCAAAATGGAGGCCATGCCTGGAGTGGAGCAGGGTGGGATGATGGGGTGGGGGGAGTGGGTTAGGGAGGAGGGGGTCGGTGTTGTTAGGGGAGGGGGGGGGAGGGGAGGAGGGTTTAGGGTGCAGGATAGAGGGGAAGGAAAGGGAAGGAGGCAAGGGTGTGGAGGAGCCAGTGGAGGTATGCAAAGGAGGAGGAAGAAATCAAAAAGGTATGAGATATGTAGGAGTCTTTTGGAGGAAAGCGGTAGCGTGGGGGAGGGGGGAAGGGAGGGCAGTTCCTCAACTGCCACACGGGACTGTATGTTTGAGTCAGCGAGACGGGTTGTCTGATGTTCCCTCTGAGATGAGATGTCATTCCACCTCACACGGAATCTTCATTTTCCTTTTAATGACTTTAATTAACTATTTATTTGGTCAGACTAAATAAATGGAGGATTAAATACAATATAAACTAAAACTTTTCTGAATAAACATTTCATGCACTTGATAAATTAATAATGTGAACTTCAGTCAGTCAATATCTTCAAAGCCCAAAAACACACTGTACATTTTCTTTGTTATTGTGGACCACTCCAAACTATGGTGTCCCGAGACTTCCATTGCTGTCCAAAAAACCAAATACAAGAGACATCCTTGCAATTGAGTCATCCAGCAATGCAGAGGGGGAAAAAAACAGCAAGCCCTGCATCACTGGGTCTCCACAGCTATTTAGCAGGGAGAAAGAGGGAGAAAAGAGTACCGGAACACTATGGCATAGACAACAATGGAAGTCGACGGCACAGAAGGAACACATCCATCTGCCGTCGGCTAGACAGACTGGGACTTGTGCGCAGGAAGTAACACTGTCTGCTGACTGCTTGCGCTCCTTTCACTGGGGATGTCGGCATTAAGGAGGGAAAAAAAACAGGAACGAGTCGCAGCGGCTTTGTTCTTTGAGCATAAAAAGGTCAACAGAACTGAATTCCACGTGGGAGATGTTCAATGTCCCCCTCAGGGGAAGTTCTGTTGTCACTTGTACCATTATAGCAAGCGCTTGTTCCTGTAATAGACGATGGAGTACTTAACAAGTCCTGTGTCACACGTTAAAAATATGCTGCTGTCACAACATTAGCTTTTGTACTCACTTCATTGTGCGAGCCTGATAAAGCCAAAGACGGGGTCACCATTCAATAGTAATAATAGTCTGGGCCAAAGCCTGCCACAATTAAATCAGCGTTGACTATATATATTTGTTATACAATATTGGTTCACATCTAAACAAATTACACCAGGCGGATTTAAGCTCAATGTGATATTAGTTATGGATTCCGAAAGAACAATGGCTTTGTTCGATGAATCCATTTAAGTGCAGTGACAATAAAAAGTAAGCGCTTACCCACTGCTAGCAGTTCATTTGAAATCCTTTAAACATATCCTATTTGTCGGGTAAACCAAAAATCCACCACCCCCTCCGTGAAAAAAATAATACTAAAGCTGCTTAGGAAACAAACAAACAAACATTCATCTGTGAAGCTATTCTATCCCATTTGAGTGTGGGCGAGCAAGCTCCATATGTACGTACAGGCGATGGCGTTTTAAAAAGTGCTGAATGCAGACAAACCCCTTGTTATTGTTCAGCAGTATATGCATCAACTGCAAGGGTAGCCCGGGCAGTAGAACCACCTGAACTGGTTTGTTATTGGCATCTCCAACAAGACACACAAATCTTCTAAATGAACAGAAACTAAACTTAATGTAACTTTGCCTTCATAGCTAAACTTGATGGCAACCCGTACATGGCGTCTCTTCAGGGGCCAAACGCTACTCCTATGCAGGCTGACTGATTAAGAAAAAGAGTTAGCCCCCAGCAAAGCATAAACCCAGATCATGAAGCTGTAAGCTAGCCGAAGGGGGGGGGTGGGGGGGGGGGTGGCTGACAGCGGGCCCTGCGGCACAGAATAGGGGAAGCGGGATTTGGGACGGATGGCCCGCGACCTCTTTACCTGCTAGGGCGGAGGTCATGCTGGTGGATCCGCTCAGCTGGACAGGGATTGCAGGGACACTGCAGGAAAGGGAAGAAAAGAAGGGGGAAATAACTCAAATCATCAGATGCACAAGGTAAACAACCCCTGCTAAGTCGCACGGTAAGGCCTCAGAGTTTGAAGCGGGCATCAGCTTCGGTGGCTTAACCCGACGACCGTTTAAAATGTTTAAATGAAAGCGCCGTTGTCTCGTCGTTCGTCGGTTCATTCCCCATGTACCTGCGTCGTTCTTACGCTCGCGGCCTCATCCCCGTGACACCACGAAACCGCTTAACGATGCAAACCGCTTAGCCGCCCTGTGTAATTAATTCGACAAGCGGTATTATATTCTTTTTCTTTTGCTCTAAAAATCGGTTGAAAGAACAAAAAAACAACCTGGCGATACAAACACTTTGCCATGAATACCAAATCAAAGTAATCCCAGAGTTCGACCCGTGTTTGAAACATCCCACCTGGCGGCTCTTCTGCGGTGACAGAGCGCTCCTTTCCCCACTAGCTGTGTCCCATGAACCATTAAGGCTACGCCTGCCCTCGGGGAATCGTCCAGATCGATCAGCTGCCAACAGTTCAAGCACTCCAGGTGTCTCCATCCCCATTGAAGTTGTCACGTTAAGCGGAAGGCAATCCCCATAAACCTTTGATTACATAGCAGCAGACAGGCTTACTGCTATGTTAGCCGTTTCATGAAAGCGTGGTGCTAAATTTGAAATGTGCAACAGATGCAGCATCTGCTATCTCGCACGCAGTCCAGAACCCCGGGTTTACATTCTTAAGGGCAACGATCAGCCAACGTGGCAATTCATTGATGCGTGGAAAATTACAAAGAACACAAGATCAGTTTAAACAGCTTGTTTCTTCGCCCACGATAGAGAGTGACAGACAGAGACAGAGGGAGAGAGAGGAGAGAGAGAGAGACACAGACAAAGACGTGCACCGAAGGACAAAGCAATGCCTGCATGACGATAAAAAAAGTGCTCACATTCTATACATTGCTATGCAGTGTATTTTCTATTTTTGCAAATCAGAACACATGAAACAACCCAACAAAAGATGTTTGCGTCTAGAAACCCGAACGGTGATACAATCAGACATCAATCAAAGGGCCCAGCAATACAATTGCAACATTTCCCAGATAGCATAGACACTTCTGAAGGAAACAGGAAAAGCACCAGACAATACGATGAGCACATTTGGTGTTCCCAAATGTGAAATGCATGTCCTTTTTACCTCACTACACAGCTGCTCAAAGCATCAGCAGAGAATGCTTTTAGCATCGAAATTAAGCTTTTGATGAGTGCTAGCCTAAAACCACTCTCTAAATAGACATGTTTTAAGTTCACATCGCAGGCATTATGATGCACCGAGAGCGAGCAGGGATGAATAATATGCCCGTCTACGACATGAAGCAAGCTAAGCACAGCAAAGGGAATGTTCGCAGCGCTGCTGCAATCACAACAGATGTTCTGTTTAATTGTTCATGCTTAATTTCCCCCTGTGTTGCAGGGGGACTGTTAGCCCTAGCATGTGATGTGCTGGTGTATTGTGTATTGTACACACACATTACTATAAACTTTATAAAAAAGGAAAGCTTCGACGATGAGAAGATTGGTTGTTGACTTTTTGCTAAAAGCACTTTGGTCGTCAACATGAACTGTTGGGACTTTCATGACTTTCAAGTCGTGAACTGAAATCCAATCTTGGACATCATCTTCCTTGTTATTGTTCCAAAAAGCACTGTGTCTGGCTCTGATTAGTTGAGCTACACACTCTGAGAAGACCTTGTTGCAACACACATTCGATGGTTTGTTCTGAAGCAAGTTACAACCGAACATAAAATGTACTGTATGCGCTGGGGAAACATCCAGAGGATATTTCATCACAACGAGGAAACTTGACTCACAAGAAATGTTTCATATTTCTGCACAACTCAATTCCTGACATGAGACGGTAAGACGCAGGCAAATGAGGAAATATAGTCCCCCTTACCGGAGCCACTATCTGGTATCCAGTTTGTATCTTGTACAGACTGCACTCATTTAATTTAACATGCATTTCAGCAGAGCTCTCCAGTACTCACTTGTGGAAAGATTGGGCTCAATGTGCAAATGCCCACTCAGGTTTCAACAAGAGTTCCTCTCACAGCCAAACATTAAAAGCATTCACTCGACAACACAACGCTGAAACAACACAATGGGATGACCAGAAGCGCGACACCCTACCTCAATCCATTTACACTTCCGGAGTTGCTTTGCATCGGCCCAGAGGCCTGTGCGCCGGTGGACGGCGGAGGCCAGGGGCTGCCCCAGGACAAGCCCCCGACGGAGAGGGGTCTCCTCGGGTAGGGGGAGTAGACGGAGGCCGGGTGCGCCGCCACGGCCCTCCCGGGCCCCTGGAGGCTGGGCCGGTTGAGCTGGTTGGAGGACAGGGAGTGGCGGGAGCGGCTGGGCATCGGCCCGGTGCTGCTGTGGCTCAAGCACTGGTGGCAGGAGCAGGCGGGCCCCGAGGGGCCGGCCGCGTGGCCGGCGGAGGCCAGCGGGTACGGCAGGCTGCACTGGCGCCGCACCTGCCGCCTGAAGCCGCTGGCCTTGTTGACCTGGGCCAGCGACGTGAGGTCCACGATGTAGTTGTAGCCGTGCAGGCCGAGGTCGGCCGTGCCCTGCCGGGCCTGGTAGCTGTGCTCCAGCAGGATGGAGGTGCGCGTCTCGTACGGCGTCCAGCCACCCTCGTCGTTGGCCCACTCCCAGTAGACGCCGCTGCCCAGCCCGGAGGACTGGGGGAACAGGGAGCGCCGCACAGAGCGCGTTTTCCCTGGAGGAAACACGACACAATTCTGGTGATTTGTGGGGTTTTTCTTCCTTATAAACAGCAACTCAGGCATGTTTCATAGGAGGGTTTTATGGATAAGTGTTCACTTAGTTATGCATGGGTATCAACCTATGACCTGCACAGATGTCTCACAGCAGTACATGCCTCACAAAAGAAAAAGGGATATCAATCTAACAATTTACACAGAAAAGTGAATCTTACAGTTTGGTTGCTGAACTAATTATTTGTAACATAATCAAACACAATACAATGGTGACTCAGTGTTAGGGTTGGGTTTTTTACAAACTGGGAACATTGTCATTTCCTGTGACGTCTGACTAGTTTCACATTTTTAAATAGATAGTGAAACCATGTTGTTTGGTTCTTTTAAAAAAAAGCTGTAATGTGACCCAATTTCTCCAGGGATCAATTAATTCTGTTATACCATATCGACCCTTGACTAGGGCCTGCTCATGAAAGTCTAGGAAATTAGATACATATGCATTATTGTTGACATCTAATTAAAGTCAATGACACAACGTTTCCGTGAATAATTTATGGTTATCCAAAAAGTCTTTAGAATCACAGATGCAACATTCACACACGACATTGTCGGCTCTATTATTAGGCCTCCATGCCCTGTTGACTCCTGTTTTGAGCACAGTCATGCTGAATCGGTCAACACACAAATGTCTAGGCTATGATACAGTTGGAAACTAAGTTAAATAATAAGGCTTTATTTATTAAGCATTTTATTAAATACACAGTCACAAAGCGCTTCACATTCATAGATAAATTATGAAAATAAGTTACAAAAGAAAACACAGCACAATGTGAGACAGAACAAACAAAAACAACAAAGACATAACAAACATACAATATAGGCCAATAAATAATTAAAGTAACCAGCTAAATAATTCAAATGGATTGAATGCTACACTAAGTTGTTATTATCCCCAAAAACAAAAAGACAGTGGTAACAGACTGTCCATAAGGACCCCAAGGTCGATGTTTGAATAGATAACGTTGACTGATCACCGATCACCTTACTGGTAAGATTAACCCCCAGCGAAACCACTTCCCACATAAGGCCTGTTAGCTACTTAGTGGACCTCTGCGAGGCACTACCGGATTGAACATGCAAACACAGTATGCAAATGAGCATCTGACACCAGCCGTCTTACCTGTGTCTTGCCGAAATTGCTTCAAGCTGGGTACGTCTATGAGATAGGGTGACAGCGTAGGGTCTGACTGTCCGAGACAGATGCTGGTGGGGCTGGGGCCCCCTCCGCTCGGGCCCTGTCTGGGGGTCAGACTCCGCTCGATGTGTCCGCTCACCTGGCCGCTGTACGGCCGCCAGTGGCCCAGATCATCCTGCCATTCCCACACCGCTATCATGGGCTGGGACTGTCCCACCGTCCCAGCGGGCGAGGCTGACACAGAGGGCCCACTTCGGGACCCGTTGACTCGAACACATGATCCAGAGACAATAGCCATATTCACACTTGCTTGCTTAACGTTTGATAACAATAACTCACTCCAATAACGAGCTAGTTACCTCCGTTGCCACGACAAAGTCTAGCGATAATAGCTGCTAGCTAGCACAGCTAGCTCGGCTCGTTAAAAATAGCCATTCTAAATTCATTTGCATGCGTCTGTGGCGATGGCAGTGTCCACAACAAACAACACACGGACACAATGAACATCCAAAGGCATGTTGACTAATGACCGTAATACGTTTACAGGCAGCCCAGCTGTAGTAAGGTTGGAAGTTGATAGGTTGTTGCCAATGTTCTTCTTCCTGCTCTTGTTATTCTTCTTCTTCGTTTTCCTTTCCTGTCGCATCCTTCTTCTCCCCAGCAGTGGAGCTGGCTGCGTGCATATTGCTGCCCTCGACTGGAGATGAAATGCTATGACGCGCCACTGTGATAGTAGCATTCCATACAGTAAAGTATCTATGGTCTGAATGGCACTTCAAAAATAATAATTTGCATTGCTTATTGGTCCTACAAAAGTTTTGTTTTATAATGCAATGCATGATATTAATGAATGCAACATTTGCTTTATTCGAAGGAATACAGAATGAATTAAGAAGCAATACATAATGAACAAGGATTTATGTTATTATCTATTGATTATTATTTCATTATTAATCATTATTCATTATTCCTTGAAATACTTTGAAAACTTGAATTTTTTAATTCAACTGTAAGTTAGAAGTCAATAAGTTAGAAACAACACATTGTTGTTTGAAAAAAGAACAAACAATACCCTCAGACAATAGCAAAGGATGGAATGCATAAATTGCTTTCTAGATCTACAAATCTGTTACAATTAACTGAAGACCTTTACATAAAATAATACATTATTTTTTCCAGCTTCATGCCTTGATGAATACATTATGCCCCATATGATTTCAAATGATGTACGCATTGTAAATGAACTGTACTAATGTGCCACAGGGTTATCCCAGCACGATCCAGTCTTCTCTACACGCACCGGAGGATAGTGAACTGCTTTTGTGGGTATCAAATATTCCTCTGATAGTGCCTTTGAGTGTGTAATAAATAATTTGATCAATTGTTTTAATAATGAAAAAAACTGGTTTTGTAGGACATGTTTGTTTTCTAACCGATCTTCAGAAACATGATTCCTTATTTAATAGATGTCAGCATCAATCTATCATGTGACGTTGAGCTGCTGCAGGTGAAAACATCTCCCTGTGTTAGAGGAATACAGGCAATGACTGACAGACCAAGCGCAAACCACTATCTGCTTCATATAGATACAAATGCATATATACTGTATGTATATATATATATATATATATATACATATATATATATATATATATATATATATATACATATATATATGCATTTATAAATATTCAATGTAGAGCTATTGTATTGCTATATGCAATAGCTATTGTGACTATTCTTCAGCATTACAAATATCTGTTGTTATAAGGCAAAACTTTTCCAAATAAAATGACAAAGAGATGCAATAAGATAAACATGCATTGATAGTATATAGTATTATGTATGCTGCTCATACCAATGTTGGCCCAAAAAAGAAATGTAATAGTTTTTCATAGTAATCAACCCTTTCTAAAAGAGAAAGGTTATTCGTAAAATTTTGTAGAGCATTCTCCGCATTTTATAAAGCAGCACAAGTTGGAATCTGAAATTGAAACGCATTGAAGCCTTGAACATCATGAAAGCCTTTGTAATTCAAAATTTATATATTTATTTTCAAGTCTTTTTATACTGATGATAGGTCATTTTTGACATTCTAATCCCATTGCACACAGCCTTCCCAACATCTTTGCTTCCACTATCACGCTTCCTCCTTTTAGATCCTCTAAAGGAGAAATTCACTTTTCACTTTTTGGAAATCAGGCTGAATATCTCAATCGACAGTGATGCAAAGTTATCAAAGCAAATGGCTTTTAGTAGTCACTGCTGCAACAAACCAAAGATACACACGCACACACACGTGCATGCTTACTAACACACACACACAGACGTGCACACACACACACTCACACAAATACACATTCTTAGAGTGTCAGAGTGTTGTGTGCTGAAAAATAATAATAATTACAAATAAATAAAAAAAAACATGATGGTGGGCTTGATGTGTACCTACATCCTAAAGTGTAGTAGGACTAAATAACGCTTACAAGCCACAGTGTATTTGAAGTATGGGCAAGAAAAGTACCCTAATTCAACTCTTTCTAGGACATTTGAAACGCACTTCCAGAGTGGCGTTACAACCGACAAATGTTCCAACATAAACAATTCTGAAACTTTATCTGTTCACATTAAAGCCTCCAGCTTTGCTTAAAAAATAGCTTGGACATAAAACAAGAGAGAGACAAAGCGAGAGCTATGTGATGAGTGGAAACAAAAAAGCACAACCAAGATCAACTTGCCATGGTTGATATAGCCTAAAGCCACCATACCGTCAAACTCACCTAAAGTCCCTGAGGGGAACATTAAGCTCAGTAAAACCACTCAGCTTAGCAGGAAACATGAGAGGAATCTGCAGGGGAGCAATGTACAGAATATATAGGGAGAAGAAAACTGGAATCAATAAACATACCAGTCAAACAAGTAATAGGTGAATCAAACCTATCACCTTTCTGCTGGAATTGACTGTTACCATGGCTCCTCCTATCTATAAAATAAAATAAAATAAAATAAATACATTTTCTACAAATACAGGACACTGTCAGGCTTGGACCCACAGCCAATGAGGCATCTCGGTGTGTCTCTTCTTTGAGAACACCCTGTTTCTCCTCTCAACATGTTTATTTGCTGGAATTGTCTTCAAGAAAAATAAAGAAGTAGTATGCAAAGTACTTTTAGTATTATACTCTCCTAGAATGGTAAACAACAGTAATCAATACCAAATCTATGAAGTAGGATAGTATTCAAACCAAAAGTCATGAAAGCATAGTGTAGTGTGGTCAACTTACTAAGTTTGATATGATTCTCCTTAAGTGTACTTAAAAACTAAGGGGCCTAGACTTCAAATTAAGTGCAATTAATATTTAACTGCACTTCATATTTAAGTACTCATATTTTGTTAAAGTAAACTTATCTTTCGGATTGCTTCCAGTCTAGTATGTACCTTATAAGACAGGGCCTCAGAATGAATATGCTCAGCCTTTGGGGGTTAAAGCTTATGCCAGGCCAATATTTGACCAATGCAGATTCCAGCCAGGCTGCAGTACAGTTGAACACTTTATAATCTTTTTAATCTCTCACAGATCAACCGAGGGACCGTGGGAGTTTGCTCACCCAGACGAGGCGTGTGTGTGATGGGTAGATCAGTACATTTGGAGAACGATTTAACACGTCATGCAGTGATTTGACTTCAAAACCAACATCATGTGGGATGGACGGCGTGACTGCTCAAAGCCGGGGGGGGGGGCCCTGTGTGACCAGTGTTCCCTAGACTGGATGGCTGTGTTGGTGATGGTGGAAGTTATGGAGGATCACAGGGGGAGTGCTAGTTTTCTCAACAGGTTTAAATTTACATTTAGGGCATTTAGCAGACGCATTTATCCAAAGCGCCTAACAGCCTTTCTACCATTCCTACCTCCTGGTCTTAGCCATCCCCACTCTTCTCCTCCCCCCCCCATCCTCCTCCTCCTCCTCCTCCTCCTCCTCCTCCTCCTCCTCCTCCTCCTCCCCCTCCCCCTCCTCCTCCTCCTCCTCCTCCCCCTCCTCCTCCTCCTCCTCCTCCCCCCCATCCTCCTCCTCCTCCTCTGCTTGCGGCTGTTCTTACCCTTGGCGATAGGGTGAGGTGCTTAGTGGTGCATGTGGACCTCAGAGTTTGAGCCTCCGCTGCTGGATGCTGACTGGCTGCTGGCTGGCTGCTGGCTGGCTGCTGGCTGGCTGCTGGCTGGCTGCTGGCTGGCTGCTGGCTGGCTGCTGGCTGGGTGCTGCCTGCATTCTGGCCAGGTGCTTGCTGGGTACTGGCTGAGTGCTGGCTGGGTGCTGGCCGGGCAGCTTTCTCTTGTGGTGGATCATCAGGCATGGCCTCCTGGGACCAGACCCCCCTGGACTCACACTGAGTGAAATGTATATCCTCCAGGAAGAGCTATGGAAAATAATGCATGGAATTCTCTTGCTGTTCTCTTGTTAAAATTGCGCAGCTACTAGTTTGAATATATAAAAAGGTTGACCAAGACAGATCATTGTTTTATCATCGCACATTAGAAGGTTCTGTCTGTTCTTTTAGAAGCTGGGGAATAATTGTTGTTATTTTTATTAAGCCTTGCATTGGAACTTATTGAATCAATTACAGCTACACTGCAACCAATATGCTTAATAAAACCAAAATATTGACTCAATCATTATATTTATGCAATTGCTTTATTTAATCCTGAGAAAAGTCTAAGGTCTTCATCAATTTTCTTTTTCTTTTTATGATGCCTGACAATACTAAAGAAGGCCTTTTCATTAATGACAAACTCACCTATTCAAAGTCCCTGGGGGCAACAATAAGCTCAGGAAAGCCGCCCAGCTTAACATGAGACGGTCTGCAGTGGAGCAATGTACAGAATAAATAGGCAGAAACAAATATAAAATAACTGGAATTAATAAGCATACCAGACAAACAAGCAATAGTTGAATCAAACCTAGCATCTTTTTGCTGGAATGGACTCTTTCCTAGAATCTACACTGAAGGCAATATGATTAATAAAACCAAAATATTGACTCATCATTCTTTTTATGCATTTACTTTATTTTATCCTGAGAAAAGGCTTTCATCATTAGCAATTAATTTAATGATGGCAGACAAAACCAAAGAAGGCATTTCCATTAATGACACAAGACAAACTCAAAGTTATGACAATATTCTTCTAATTTTACCATGACCTCAAAGCAGTCTTTTGATTGTGAAATCAACACGACAAAAGCATCTGAACAGTAATTAATAACCCAAATTAAAGTCAGGTGTTCTGGATGATTCTATTCTCTGTGAACACTATTCACGCAGCGAGATGAGTGCGCCCAAGTAGGTCCACACGTCAGCGAGAGTTATAAAGACATGAAAACATCTTGTTGAACCTCTAGCTTTTTCAAGCTAGAGGTTAAACTTTCACTTTCATATGGAATCTGTCATTTTTTTATAGCTGAATATATTGCATAGCTCCTATATCTTTATATTGTATTATAATCCTTCTTTGTAACTGCGGCAGCGCAGCAAGGCCATATTCAGTCCTCTTCTAAACCAGTGCTGGTAATTCCCCCTGTACTCTATTCACTCACAACAACAAGTTGAACCATACGGGCATAGGGGAGAAAGATGCTTGTTGCTATCCTAGTCTTAATATAATTTCATGGCCTAGGGGGTCTGTGTACCCCTAGTTATACAGAGCTAAAAGAAATCTGCAAACATCCGATGGGAAAGCCTTGACCCCGTATTAGCCAGTTCAGCTGGAAATGATCTTTGATCCGCAGCACACATGCTGTAATAAAGAGAGGGAGTGGAGAGCTCCGGGCAGGGTTCGGCGCCCTAGATCATGTGATTTTAATTGACTGCTGTAAGCTCTCCTCGGGGCAACTTGTGCTGATCACCGACCCTAGATCCTATGCTTCCAATAAGATATTTATGGTTGATAATATTCACACCCCATCATTCCCCCATGTGCAGTCATCCTTGGGCTATTAGACATGATATCCTCTTTGAACGGTGCTACTAAGCAGCAGCAACTGTCAAACATAATGACGTTCAGGGATAAATATAAACTTGGTTTATTCGCTGCTCCTTATATCAGTTCAACATCCGTACATTGTTCAGGAGTCTTCGTCCATACTTTGCCAGGCTGCAAAACCATCTTTAATGCTTGTTTGAATATGCGTTGTGTTGAATGGAGCTATGGCTATAACTTATTTGGTAGTTCACTGAGTAGCATCCCACTAGAATATAAAATCTCATGCAGTGCACGTTATGCAATAGCTCACATTAAGCATTGAAAGGCTGTAGGATAACCAAGTGAGTCAACTGTTTGTACCCCTGGTCAAATAGTCCTGCCCTACTTATAATGCATAGGACACATATATTAGATGTAACATTTAATATTGCTCCTCCTCCTCTAACGCCTCCACAACACTAATATTTTGCCAATAAATACCACAACCTAATCATATGACTTTCACACCACAGACCTCGATAGAAACATCCCACGTTTCTTCCTTCAAGACAATGTCATGTTCCTTATGTGCTATTAGTCATTTGATCATATATATATACCTTGGATATATGAGTTTTTATGAGATATTAGTCTGAAAGCTATATTGTAATTGGTACATCTATTTCTATCACTGTTGGGGATTAATATCTTAAGTTAGCCGACACCTCAACAGCAGACAATCGGTTGAAAAACTAGGACACAGACATGGCTACACATACAGGCCCACATACGCACACGCACCCACACATGCACCCACCCACACACACACACACACACACACACACACACACACACACACACACACACACACACACACACACACACACACACACACACACACACACACACACACACATATATAAATATCTTCAAATGGAGATTGCAATTCAGGAAATCGACATTTGCGCACTAATCTCGGTATTCCAAAAGCTGACTCCAGACATTTCTTTTTTTGCCTTTAAGTACCTCCTTGTTTCAAAGAAGGAGCACAGCAGAGTGCATGTCTGTTGTTACACCGGGCCCATTCTCTACAGCCCAAAAGAAACGGCACTGCAAAGCCAGAGGGGGAAGAGACGAAGGGGCCTAAATCCAGACACATGAAATGGATTTTACACAGTGGATACCAAATTTCGTGTTGTCCTGCATTTACTTTTTCCTTAGGGGTTCTGTCAGGATAAATAAGGCATTAATGTGTTTATTTTGGGTCTGTTTTCAGTTACACTGTATGCTGTATGTTTGAGATGCAATCATGTATTACTCTTCAAACAAGTGAATGAAAAACTTGGATCTTATTTTGTTCACAAGCAAATTCAGTGAAATAAAATCTCCTCATTCCCCCTAAATACAGGGTACTTCAGCAGAGGATGCAAATAGGTAACAACGTCAAATTACTTCTTGTCAACGTATACGTACATTTATATATATATATATATATATATATATATATATATATATATATATATACTGTATATATATATATAAATATATAGATAGATAGATATATATACTTACCAACTAAATGGAGAAAAAAAAAGAAGAGGAAAACTGGACTTTGAAAGGGTGAAGGCAGGAGATGGTTTCCAATTAGGACAAAGGGTACGGAAGAAGGCTGGTTGGCTTTTCATTCAAGATAATGGGGGTGGAAGACACAGTCGTAAGAGAATCATCCCACTGATCAGACAATGTGAAGAGAAGGTTCTCTCTCTCTCTCTCTCTCTCTCTCTCTCTCTCTCTCTCTCTCTCTCTCTCTCTCTCTCTCTCTCTCTCTCTCTCTCTCTCTCTCTCTCTCTCTCTCTCTCTCTCTCTCTCTCTGTTAATTGTTGTTGTGTAGTTTATAGGAGAAAACCAGCACAGAATGTTCTTGTTATTCTAATATTTCTACTGCAGTAATTAACAGTAAGGGCCTCGGGGGAAGACACAGGTGTAGCTCATTAGCATTCATTAAGTGGGTGTTCCATTTAATTTATGGCGCATAACACATCGGACTCTAGTCTCTGGTATTCCCACAATGAGACTAGTAATGGGGCTTATCTCAGCCATGGTTGAGAAGGAATTAGGGGAAAGGAACTTTGGCTTTGACTCCCTAAAGTACATAAACCACGACACGTAGGAGAAAGGGAAGTTGCCCGCAAATGTCTCCCACTTGAGCTTCCCACTGCCGAGGGACCACCGCCTCGGCGCTGCCCGCTGCCTGCTACAGGAGACGGGTGTTCCCTCAGCACCGAGGCTCCGGGAGACAACCGCGGTCAACAATCCCTTTCTCCTCCATGTCGTGGTTCAGTCTACTTCAGATTGATGTGGACGTGGAAGAACAACACAGTCGTTTGAGATTCATAATATCGTCTGGAGGCTCACACAGCTTTTGGCCGTGATAATATATATTATATGATATAGATATCTATGTATAATATGATGACTATGATCTAGAATATTTACAGAACACGGCCAAAGGCTGTGTGCGCCTCGTCATTGCGATACATCCACTGTAAACAGAGCACATGGTACCGTGGCCGCAAGCTGCTCAGGGCCACACCCCTACCCTCCTCCTTGACCCGCCTCTCTCCTCCTCATTTGCATTAAAGCTACAGACACCGAAACGGCGCATTTGGGTAAAGCTCAATGTGCGACTGGCTCGTAGTGGCTGTAATTCTGCACAACAGCTGAATTTCGGGAACGACTTCAAATACTGTGTTTGGGGCTCACTAATATCTACATTAAAGAATCCATAAAGTAGCATGCCATGGGACCTTTAAATATTTGTCCACTGCATGTGTACCTATAGGAGGCTAATGGTACGTTAATATCGTGTGAATGGAAGACAGAGCGGGGGGGGAGATCATTGCAGCTTATGAGTTTGTATCAGTGCTTTTGAGACCATCTAGTTCAAAATAACAGATATAAGCTGTTGCTTTTTTCTTCCATGGGCATCTTTGAATAGTGTGTAAACAAGAACAGTTGGATATAAACAGCGCTTTTGGAAAGATATCAAATTCCTAGGTGTAATCAACAGGTTGTGTGTTGGCATGAATGGTATTTATGTCAGAAAATGGAAATTACGGTAACTCTCATATTGGCTGAAAGCAGAATAATACCGAAGTTGAAAATGCTAAAATCGGCATTCCGAATGCTAGAGAAAATCCAATTTGAGGTAGGTCACCTACCCAGCAATCGAGAAGCCGAGCATCGCGTTAACAGCGAGGGAATTGGATGCACACAGGTCAATATCCTGGGTGATGTTATTGGAAAAGAATGAGTTGCACTTAAGCTCTGGCCCAGAAGTTTGACAATGCTAAAGCCAAACTTCTAGAGGGAGACTTCAGAGCGCCAGAGACGGAAAACAGAAAATGTGAGGGGCGGGGTTGCGCTGTGTTTCCAGTTTGGTTATGGATATATTCTTCAGAAGATAAACTCATTCACTGTGCTGGAGAGGAAGGTTTCAGTAGATGCACTACACGTCCGGACAGGACGTTTTATTCTTCATTTTAGTTTACCAGTACTGGCCAAGGAGGGATACCAACAATGGGAAGAGGATGCTATCGTTTTAGTTATCAGTCTTCTTCAGGACCCAAGATTAATGGTCGGCCATATGATGTTAGTTATGGTTCTGCCGGGCAGGTATTATCCAGTAGAGACCCATTCCGTGTTACATGCAGCCTTAGATCCCTGCCCCCAGCAAGATGATTGGTTAAATAAATCAGAAGCCAAAGAAAACCGAAACCCTATTTGCCCAGATTTGATCTTGTCTGCCATGAGACATTAGTAGTTCATCCTTTGCTAGCAGTGTGTGTGTGTGTGTGTGTGCATCATTGGAAACCCATTAATACCAATATGATACCGTGTCACAGAATACTAGAAACGACAGCTTAGAGTTAGGGAGCCAAACTACGAGACATAATGAGGACTTATTCGATAAACGACTCGTCCTCTCCAGAGATGAAGGGTGGATCTGCGATTTCCCCGACAGCATGTTCTTGGGGTGGACCACATTGTGTGTTGAAGTGGATCGGTTACTGATAAGCGATTCAGACCCAGTTGACCGCATGTGTCGATCTGAAAGGCGTCGTGCAGTGAGGACGGTCTAAACGGAGAACTCCTCTCTCGGAAGACAGGGAGACTAGTGCTGCATCGATGACCCCTGTCATTACCTCGGAAACTTTAGCCAGTGGAGGGGCAAGCAGAATCACCAACCATTAAGGCAATGGAGGCATGGCCAAGCAGACAACTTGTCATGCTGGAGTACATGTGCGTGTGGTTCATGTAAAAAGATATATATATATTGCCCCCCCTTCGATAATTTGTTTCTTCCATTTGCTGGTGGTGAAGATAGCAGTCTGGGCGCCATATCGCAATCTAGGGTGTTATGATGAGCCACATCCCGCATTCTAACATATTTCTAAATATATTTTTCCATGCGGTGGTATACAGCTCACTCTCAAACAGCTGAGGGCTTTGAAGATTTGTCAGTATCAATCTTCCATCTGCTATGCATCCTATTTAGGTTAAGGTGTTAATGCAAAATTATGTGGATCTCGTTGACAGCTTCACCACGAGCTGCATACATACGCAGCTCTGTTGACGTTTCTGCATCGGATAGGCCGACAGGTGGACGGATAAACAGGCAGACGGATAAACAGGGATGCACACGAAACAGGCAGACAGACACATGATAGGCAGACAGGCAGATAGACAGAAATAACGGTGAATAGAGACAGATAAATTGGTGGACAGATGGCGCGACAGAGACAGACAGGACACAGGCAGCGAGAGCGACACAGACAGACAGACAAACCGACGGATAGGATGAACAGACAGACAGGATATACAGGCAGAATGACAACACAGGCAATCAGATAGAACACAGGTAGACAGACACACACAGAAATATACAGCCAGAGGAATTGGCAGTTACCGATAAGAGACAGACGGGAGGATAAAGAGGGCAGGCAGACAGACAGACGGACAGACACATGAAGACAGGTAGATGGGCAGATTCAAAGGCAGGGGTAGCGAACATTCTTAGAGCCAGGGCTTTATTTAGTCATGAAGTAATCTCTTTCAGAAGGCCTTTTCAATGGATGGTAAAGGCGGCAGGTTAAGGTAAATGGAGGCACATCAAAGAGAACATAGGAGGTGGTTTCCTGCATTGTCTCGGAGACCGCCGGGGAGGCAAAGGAGAAGTGGGAGGAACGCAACGTA
The DNA here is from genome assembly GCF_902167405.1 of Gadus morhua. Taxonomy (NCBI): domain Eukaryota; kingdom Metazoa; phylum Chordata; class Actinopteri; order Gadiformes; family Gadidae; genus Gadus; species Gadus morhua. Next base: position 22,444,013 of record NC_044054.1, on the reverse strand, counting down.
GTGGAGGAGATTTTTAGCGTCGGCTTATTGAATGATTTCATTCTGCGCGGAGCAGCTTACCTGGCGCATTTTAAACCCAGGCTGCATCCGGAGATACCCGCGTTTGTCAGATCATTTTGCTTGCATCCCCCTCCCCCCCCCGGTGGCTCTTGAACATAAAAATACATCTGTGTCATGGTCATGTGTGGGGCATTGGATCGGGACCGGCCTCTTATTGGTTTGTCTTTTACCCTGCAGAGGTCAGGGCCCAGATGAAGGGGCAGCAGGATATCTCTCTCTCTCTCTCTCTCTCTCTCTCTCTCTCTCTCTCTCTCTGAGAGTGGCAGCGTCTCCCAGGGTCCGCTGCAAACAGACCCTGACCTGATTGCTGACCCCCCCCACAACGAGGGCCTGCCCTTCCCTGCAGGACCTGACAGACACAGTGAGACACACACAAACGCTGTTCTGCTAATGCTAATTGAGTGACTTTGCATTTTGCCAAGCGCTTGTGTGTGTATTTGTGTGGGTCTACCGTCACATTTAATTTTGTGTCTGTTTGTGTGAGTCACCCATCACATTTTAAAGTCAATTTTATTTGCGGTGCCCTTCAGTCTCAATGGGCTTCACTGGCCATATTTTATGACCCCCCATAACCCATGAACCCCCCAAAGAGCAAGAAAAAACTCATTTAATTATCATGGTAAAAACCTTCCGCATAAAAACGTCTTGGATAACAAATTATTTTTAGTGCAGATACTGCATTTATCTTGTTCAGTAAAATAGAGGTAGACAAAGAAGGCGGACAAAGGACGAAGAGAAACACTGAAAAAAACAGAAGACTTCTGTCCATTCATCCATCCACCCATTTATGTATCCATTCATCTTCTTCTTTTCTGCTTTAAAAGCCATTGGCTTAGGGTAAGATCTTCCTCACTCCCCAAGGCAGTTTTTCGTTTTTAGATGAGTCACCAAAACCTTCCATCGTAGACACTTCCTTAAGAGTCCAGAGAGGACACTGCCCCCGCCAGGATTATTATCCTGTTCAGAGGATACATAAGACCATCTCTCACCTGGACAGCTCCAATAAGGAGGCACTGCCTAACTGATGCAGTTGGTGGGTAATCGACTGCTCTGCTCCTCATTGTTTTTATCCATAGAAACCACTGTGTTGACTTTGAGGTCAATACCTCAGTCATATCACATTAGTAAGTAAGTTGTTTCACTATATTGCTGTTTTTGGCAAACAAAGCTTGAGCAAAATGGCTATCCAGCAGTAGACTCATTTTGTTTTTTTTGGGTTTGATTTACGTTTCTCTTTTAATCTCTCACTCAGTCCTAGGGAGACTACATTCACTTGGTAATGACTAATGGACTTCCAACTAGCATCCGGAATTCGGCCAGGCAAGTAGCACAGAGGTTTTCTCTGTTCTAATTGCCGCAGAAAATGTCCCGTCACTTGCAGAGCAATGCAGAAAATGACAATAACATTTTTGTTCTTCTGACATTTGAAATCTGGAAATTCTGCCATTTCAATGGCTAACTGGATAATATGTCTTAATAGCTTTTATCCGGTGAGGAGAAATAAGTTCCATCCGTCTCTATCTCGTCATGTGGCCCTTCCTCCATCTTTCCCTAAAATCAAACCTCCATCTGTGCTTTCATTCATCACCTGATTTTCTGTAGCATTGATTACTCCCTGCCTTCCCTAGCTTCTTCAGAAAACTATGCAATACCCCAATCGACAATAAGACAATCAATTTAACTCAATCCAATTTAATAAGATCACAATAATGTCCATCGAGGTACCATTCATTTAGTTCATGCTGGGGAATCTGCTAACCATGGGTTGTTATGGCGAAGACCACCATTCTGCTAGCATTTGACAACTATGTAAAAACAGGCATTTCATCTTCAGGAAATCAAATTTGGTTCATGGATCGTGGGAGTCCCAGCCGGCACTATTAAACCATCGCCCTGATCTTAGAGGTGAAATGCATCCTGGCTCGCCTCAGCTGTAGTCAGAGTCTTGGAGGCAGCCATGGTCCTCTTGGCTAGGTTCCCAATCTTCCAATCTTCCTCTTCTCGTGTTAAGGTCCTTTTGAGACACTGCGCTGAACTAAGCCAATAAAGTCTCTGCAGATGGGAGCGTTGGACCCTTGATGTGCGCATCGTCCCCAACTCTCTGCCACAGCGTTGGCAGATGTCAACCATGCCAGCGCATGGCAGAGGAGGATGAAGCCGTCTTTTACATCTCGTAGTTTAGATCTCTGCTGGCAGTCGGGGGCTCGCAGTGGCTTCTTCGGAGGGTGGTTATTATGCAGATGTTACCGGCTCACCGTTTCTCCTCCGAGATGTTGGGAAATCATGAAAATCAAAAATATAAAAGCAATTGAGTGCTGAATTCGCTTCACTTCACATTGCAGGAGAGAGAGTACATTGAAAAGACGATAAATAAAAGATATGGCTGTAGGGCTCTGTGTTTGTGAGTGATGCGGAAGGGGCCTGTGGGAGTGAACCCTGGCACATATAGAAGAGATACAGCTTTGCAGAGCAGCATGTCATGCACTTGTTTAGGTTTCTTAACAGCGTAACCTTTTTCTGCTTCAGAAGTGGTGCCAGGGTTTCAAACCGCTGAACGTACTTTATATAAAACATTGTACAAATGTGAACTGGTTAACCGCCATGCTTCACGTCCTGCTGTGTAGGTGTGTACAGTATTCTATGCAAATTGAACTTGAGTATAATTTATACCCTTGTGTCTCTCCAAGGGAGTGTGTGAGTGCTAAGGGAGTAGGAAGAAAGACCCGCTCCTCTGCTTGCGTCACATATGCTTAAGGCCAGCTGTCATGAGCAATGTATCTCATGGCATCTCCTCCAAACCCTCAAATCATTAGTTGGACTGCTGTGGAGAGGGATGAAGAAGAACAGTTGAACAGGTGATCCAGTAGTAAAACCCGATCTCAATTACAACCACAGGTTAGTGCAGACCTTGACTCCGATTGCCACAAGCAAACACCTGCCATTTGCACTTCTTTTTGTCAAACGGTAGCCGCGGGCGCAGCCACCTGCTCCCTCACTTTGAATCGACTGTAGTTTTTCATTAAAAAAAACGTGCATTCTGTAAATAGCCATGGCTCCTACAACACTGGCAGCAAAAACCCACATTATGATCAGATCCCAGTGGGATGTATTGTGAAGAATCCACAAGATGAAGAGGGAATTCTGTGGACGGTTGGTTGCGTTCGGCACAAAGCACGGATCTCTCCAGAGTGCCTGCGTCACCCGTGGGGTTAGGGTTTAAGATGCTCTGTGGGCCACAAAGAGCTTCTTGTGCCACTTTAAAATGCATGTTAGGCTCAGTCTTTTCTTACAAGAGGATCTAGTGTAACGAAGCTCCGCAATATTGCAGAGAGGTGGCATGAGAGTGTGGTAGTGGCTGAGAGAGACCAAAGTGCAGAGAGTGTTGTAGTGGCTAAGACTCGAGGCTAAAGGTTCTTGGGTTGAACCCCAAAGCTTCCTGAGCAACATGCCTAACACCTTACCGGCTAATGAAATGTATCTACAAGCCCCTGTCTCTACGGATAAATGCAGGTAGCAAAAGACTCAATAGCAAAGCCATTTTCGTAGGAAGACGTATGCTGTAAGTTGGTGAATGGAGAGACAGAGGCAAAATAGTTCTGTCAAGCGTAAGTGCCCTGAAATGTGTTTATGGTGGAGCTATTTTCAAACAGTGTTTGAAAGAGGCGGCGCCACGCACACGCAAACACACGCACACACACACCAGGAGCCTTTCTAGCGACGCCTCTTCCATGACTATAAATCGTGTTATTCCATGCAACGGTGACGTTCCGTTCAAATCCATTACTCTTCTATGCAGATTTTCCTGGTTGAATTCCCTGTATGCTTATAGTATATGTATACAAATTGTTATGTCAGAATCATTTTTTTGGAATAACCAAGTTCAGTGGGGAGACTTCTATGGGTTGTCCGTGGATTTTATGGTTCGATCCGTCTTCGGCGTCACAGATGGTCCAAAACATTATGCAACACATGGGTAACTTCGCCTGACACTACTAATGTCCTTCAAGGAAAATTGGATTTAATATAAAGAGGAAAAAATACTTTGCATCATAAAAGTTGAAAGTTCTGCAGCCCACAACTTTATAATTTATTTGTGGAGGAATTGGTGTTAACATGAGAGTTCTGTAGGTTCATGACTGCAGGATATTTGATTTGCCCTTTTACTGCTCTCTCCCATCAAATGTTGAAAGGAGACAAAATTTTATATATTTGACCGCGGGGCATAGTATTTATTTGGGTATATAACGTGTCTTTAGACCATTTAATACTTTTCAGTTTTGACCTCGTTCTCACTGCCAGTAAAAGTGTCCCAGATCCTGAATCCAGACTTCATTGGCCTCTGTGTTTCCTTGCGATAGTATGCAGCTTGGGGTGTCTTTGTTATTGTTATTTGACGTGCGCAAGTCAGTTTGGATTGTGACCAGTTCAAACAGCCAACAAAAAACATGGATCTGAGCAATCAATCCGAATTGAGCATTAAATTTACAATTCAGACAGACTAGCCAACACATGAGCTCTCAAACATAGGACAAATCAAAACACAGATGGCAAGTTTTCCACGGTTAGAAATCGAGTCAATGTAACAAGAGGATAGCGCAGGAAAAAAAAGACCACACAGTTTGTGTATTTCACTTTTGTATTGTACATATTATAGGAGAAATACAAGGGTTTGTTTGCATTTTTTAAAGAGAATACAGGAAATGTAACAGTGCTCTGTACAGGGACATATCGTCTGTGTGGTGGTGTTGGGGGTGGAAGTTCGTAGGAGCCGGGACGCGTGAGCTGTGCATCTTCTCCACCTGCGAGGACCGTGGGTGGGGTAAAGTGGTGGGTGGGCCAGGGTAGGGTGTGGGTCCGGTGGTGGTGGTAAATTTTAAGGTGTTCACTCACATGTTGCAAGAATACATAGTCTCTAGTAGCAGCTTGAAGAAAATACCTAAGTTATTTTATGCGCACTCCCACAACGGTGGCGTTACAAAAAAATAAAATGCATATACATATATACAAGAGGGAATGTGGAACCGATTGAAAAGATAAAAACCAAACCCACAACATGAGCGATTTATCCTAGCGACTGTGATCTGAATGCACCGACTGATGCGACGAGGACCGGACGATAACATCTGCCATTTTTAGAAAGGAGGAGAATAAGCTGCTATTAGAAACCAAAAGCGGATGTGGAGCAGTGAGTAGGCAGGGTAAACATCGCTCAGGTTCTGCTGAGAAACCTACATTCATCCTGAGATGCTACTGCAGCCATGGAAATGTTGTCCTTTTAAAAGAACACCTAAATAGCGGTGGTCTGAAGGGAGGGGGGCCTGTGAGGGTGAATACTAATTTTGCATCTGTGGTGATGGTGGTGGTGGTGGTAATGGAGGTGGAGAGGGGTGGGGATGTTTGGAAGGGGTGGAGCTCGGGCCGTCCAAAGAAAAATGCCTGGATTGGGATGTTCATGTCGACACGGAATGTTTGCATACTATACACAACACACGGATTAGGTCATAGTTGGGGATCAATCACGTGGAATGTAAATAGAGCATGCAGTAATGGTAAAGATTAACACCTCAGATCCTTCCTATGAGCCAGGCAAGGTATATACACACAGGTGGCTGGTCGGTAGCGCTTGCCTTGATTGTTAAATAAATCTTATTTCAACATTCAGATACCACCATAGCTTCAAAATAAAAGCGCTCTTAAGCATATGAATGAAAAAGATCATTGTAAACAAACGTTAATGTTTTCAATTAGTGTAATTCCCTTTCTAGGTGTTAAATATTGACATTTGTCAAATTAAGAGAATAAAAAATATCCCAATTTTCTTATTTTTTCTTCAATTGAGCTTCAAGAATTTCTTAAAGAAATCGAAACAAATATAATCTTAACAAAACCCCCAACAGTTATTAAAGTAAACGGAAGCGATTAAAGAATGGTATAATGATCTCACTAGTAGACGCTCCCGTTGTGGATTAGGTCTTAAAATACTATCTAGCTACCTAGCGTGATAGCTTGTTATCTTAAAAAAATTAAAGCACATGGAATCAATTCCACACGCCCATAAGAAACACAACAAAAATACAAAACATATTCCAAGCCCTTAGATGCAGTGCAGCAGTTATTTTTCTTAATCTTAAAATAAACACATTGTCGTCGACAAAATTAGGGTAATTTCTGGCTGTTTAGCAGGGAGTTAACACTACACTAACGGAGGTCAACTGCAATTAAACCGCTACAAAAGGGGGCTGCTCTATGGGCCAATTCAAACCACCATATTTACTACACTTTTTCGGATACTTCTCGTCGTCTTTGAGAGTGACCTTTACGATAATGTTGGAAAGGGCTTAACACACACACACACACACACACACACACACACACACACACACACACACACACACACACACACACACACACACACACACACACACACACACACACACACACACGTTCAACATAAACCTACACAAAAAACAATATCCATCAACACTGAAGTGTTTGTAAGCCTTCAGTCTACCATTTGTGAAGCATAGACAACTCAATAGCTTTCCTGTCGAAGTAAAAGTTTCATCACGGCTGGCTCGGCCTCAGACAGAGATGAGCTGTCTCCAGCAATGAGAGCTGAAATACTGGCCGACTCTCAGAGACATCTAATCGTAGCTTGTTGACCTTACACACTGGGTTCCCCCAAATTGGTCCAAAGGCCAATTGGGCCATTTCATACATACCTTCAGAGAAGTAAAGAGAAAAAAAATTCTTCCTTGGGCGGATGATTGCTTGAATCTTTTATAATGAATATATCCAAATCCCATTCATGCAACCCATTTTCTTTTGGCTTGTTGTGGTCGTTTGTAATGTTTATTTCTTTCAGCCGGCTGTCTGAGGCTGAGGCTCAGCGATAATTGGATGTCGAAATGAAAGCAGAATCACTCCTAGAACAACATAGCAGGCGGGCGTCAAGATGTGGATTTGAGATGTTGCAGACGGTCCTTTCTTCTGTAGACTGCTGGCTGGTATGGTATATACACATACGTGGAAAAATGCATGTATGTATGAATGTATGTATGCATGTATGTATGAATATATGAATGCATGCATGTTTGTATGTATGGATTATTGTATGTATGAATGCATGTATGTATGTATGAATGCATGTATGCATGTATATATGAATGAATACATGATGTACGTACGTATGCATGAATGTGTTTATGTAGGCCTAACACGGCATGCACGTGACTCATGATAACATGTTTCACCTCAGTAATGCGTAAGAAGGATTACATAGTTACAATCCCGACATTTACAAATTTGGAAGTAACAAAAAGATAAAGCGTCAATTCTTGATTGTGCCGATCTCCTTACATGCAGAGAATGTCGGAGACGGTCACGTCGTACAAACTTTTTCCATGTTTCCCATAAGATGTAGCGTCAGCAGTAGTATGTTACAAGGTCGCTACTACACCGTTTATAATAATAATAACAATAATAATAATAATAGTGAGTAGGAATGAGCCGACAGGGAGAGTACCTCCACATAAGGAGTGTTAACTGTGACCTGTTGTATAAGGCATCAGCTGGGGTGAGGATAGGAATGACTGAAGGGCACTGCACTTGACTACTCGTGGAAATGTTAACAACTCAAAGGGGAGGGGGTGAACGAACTCCAATACAAATCACAGAATTTGTTCCAGCCAGAACATTGATGGAGGAAATCGTTTTTGCCGTGACAGGAAATATCTTTCCTCAATTCGGCAAGAATGACAAAAAAAATATACGACTAACAGTAATGCATCTTTCTGAGTCCTTTATAGGTACGTGTTCATCAAAGGCCTCTTCGTCTTTTGGTCTAAGAGCTCTGATACAGTAGTATCAGAACAAGATCTTGAACTGTAAGTCGAGCACTCTTAAACTCTCCTGTGTGTATCAAGCTCCCCATCCTCCTTCAAAGTAAGAGTTCAGCCTCTCTTGTCAAATCGGCGCTGAATCCAGTGCTATCCATGCCAATATTGTATTTTAATGGGTAGCTTTGAAACATAATGTGTCATATCCTTGCTACATGAAATGAATCTTCTCCTGAAAAGCCGTATTTTATTTGTTGATGCATCCTCTGGAGTGGTCTTTGGCTTTCCTTGAACTACATGTTTTTTTCCATCTTGAAAAAAAGTGAGCGTGTATGGGACACCAGCACTGTGCAACACAAACCCTGCAGAAACCAACAGAACAGAAAAAAACTAAACAAAACATGGGGCCGCTTGTGAAACCGTATCAAGTCCTTACCAAGACAAGTACTTCCTCCCCCCCCCCCCCCCCCCCCCCCGGATAAGGCTCCCCTCCAGCCCTTCCCCCCCGTTTGACCTGGCGCCGACCTCACGCAATCTCCTTTATTCTGCGCATGTAGTCGTGCAGTTCGGCCGGGTCCTGGAAGCCCATGTCCTGGCACACCCACTGGATGTCCTCCTCGTCGGCGATGGGGATGGAGTTGTAGGGCAGCTCCTCGGTGGGCAGTGTGCTGAACGTGGTGAACTTGACCCGCTTCCTCTTGGAGGTGGGCGACCCCGCCTCCTCGCCCGCCTCCGCCTTGGACGAGCCCCCGGAGCTGCCGTCCCCCCGGCCGTGCACCTGGCTCTGCACGCTGGTCTGCGAGCTGCCGCTGCTGTGGTGGTCGCCGTGGCAACAGGTGGGCACCCCGCCCCCCTCCAAGGGGTTGCCGGGGCTCTCGGCCAGCTGGGGCGACAGCTCGCCCCCCTGGGTGCGCAGGGGCTGCCCGTTGCCCAGGAACACCCAGTGGTGGGAGTGGTCCATGTTGGCCTGGCCCTCGGGCGGGATGCGCTTGTGGCGGTACTTGAGCACGAACACGATGCAGTTGATGAGGAACACCAGGATGGCCAGGCAGAACACCCCCAGCAGCGCGTACATGCCGATCTCCAGGTCCGACATGTTGCGCGACGGGTGGAGGAAGCCGTCGTCGTCCTCGTCGTCCTCTTCCTCCTCCTCCTCCTCCTCCTCCTCCACCACCACCCCGGGCGCCCCGCCCTCCGTGGGCCGCTCCCGGTGGCCCACCAGCGTGGGGAAGTTGGTGTAGTCGATGGGCACGCTGGCCGGCTGCTCGTTGGACGCGTCGTACCCTCTCCCGCCCACGTGGGTCTCCACCACGACGGGGGGCCGGCGGGTGACGGAGGAGGCCGTGCCGGCGCCGCCAGGGGCGTCGCCGCCCTCGTCCTCCTCCTCAGAGTCCTCCTCGGGGCCGAAGCGCACCTTGACGGAGACGGCGGCCGCGGCGATGACGCTCTTGCGCTTGGTCTTCTGGCAGGCCTCGCAGATGGTCATCTCCACCCGCAGGGCCTCCCCGGCGCCCTCGCCCTCGGCCACCACCGCCGGCCAGCGGGGGGGCGGCTCCTGCTGCACCGACACCAGCCGCTCGTCCAGGCTGGAGGCGTTCAGGTTGTAGTCCTTGGGGTCGAAGTAGGTGAGGGGCGCGGCCGTGCCGTCGCTGAAGTGCATCCAGACGGACAGGCTGGCTTCCTGCGGAGGAGGGAGAGAAAAGAAAAGCACAGACAACACCCGGTTGGATACGAGCCTGGAGCAGCGGTTTTGATGTTTTTCTCTTGCAAACGCTCAATGCAACCTTCTTTCTTTCTTATTCGGCTAAATAAATAAAGGAACACGACACAGCGGGGGCCCCGGTCCGACAGATGATGAATGGGGTTCTCGTTGTGTTTCTCCCGCTTTGCTCCTCGTTTTATTTTATTTTTTTCTCGTTCAAACAAATTGGCTTCCGCCCCCATCAGGGGCCCTGCATGGGATTTGAATATCTGCGCCAAATTGGGCCTTTGAAGCTGTGGCCTTGCTCTAATCCCTAAATCTCCGAAACGTCTCTCAACATCTAAAGTACTCTAAAACACAAGACTAAACACGCATACATTGAGCATCCCACACGTCCCCCCCCCCCCCCCTGGTCACCTACCCACCCAAATAAACAATTAGACTCACCACTGGAAAGACCTGCTCTAATAAGTGCACACATTAAAGCAGTGAGAAGGAACGGGGGGGGGGGATTGACCACAACAAACACCCAGAAGTCCACCAGACGCGCAGCCTCCCAACACATTGCTGTACGGTACAGGCCAGACGCACCACTCCCTACTCCCTACTTCAAGTCACTCTAGGCTAGCCTGTCTCAAATAGTGGAAAATAGCCATTCTTTGTCTCTTTTTCTCTCTCTTTCTTGTGTGTGGTAGTAGTGTTGCCATTTGTAAGGGTCCAAGCCCACAGGCCAGTGATACCTGTAGACGGGCAGAGTGGGACCGGACCCATGATTAAAGTAATTAGCTACAGATGTGTGCCTTCCCCCGCTTTGACACAGGCACAGAGAGGGTAAAACAGGACTAACAGAGAATTCAATTATATGTTGGAACTGGGCCTTTCGGACTTGGACAGTTCCTAGACGGAAAGCCCCCAGCTCCCGATCTGACACCATATCCACATGCCTGGCTTCTAATACCTTTAACCTTTTCAAAGCATCAAAGTGTTTTTCTGCATTATAATGCTTTGGCACCATCAGTCTACAGATGCACAATTTATTTAAACCTATGACACCAAACTGTAACCTGATCGTGTAGTTATATGCTGTATTAAAAAGTGAATCACATTGTAACAGTGTCATTGAACCCAGTCGACGCACTGTTTCCGACTTGATACTGGCCGACTGACTAAAAACCAACGCTGGCACAAAGCCACGGCCCTTCCTAACGATGTTCAGCAGACAGAGCATGGCATGATGAATCCATGGCTGCATCATCAAGGCGTCCAGTGGCACATGCATCCATGTCTGTAGATTTTTCTTCTGCCCCTTAAAAGGAACTTTCTCTCTGAAGTCGCTTTCTTTTGGGAATGGTCTTCCTAATGCTGTCTCCAAGGGCCCAAAAGTCAACCCCCCCCCCCCCGGCAAGTAACAACGAAAAGACCAGAAAGAAAGACAGAAAGAAAACGATACAGTAAAAAAGCCTTTCCTCTCTCCCGCTAGGCTGTGGGGCCAGTTATTTTGGGGGAAAGGCTCCATCGTCTAGTCAAGTCGGGATGAAGGTGCACTTTGATTCCATCCACATTAAATTAAACATCAATGATTGCGTACTCCAGCATTATAGCCTGTAGCCTATACAAAGCGGCCGCTACAATTCTTTTTAAAGAAACCCATCAAGGGATGGAGAGTGATTTTTGTTGGGTACGGTATATGAGACAACTACTTAAAACGGGGAACTGCGGGGGGCGCAACTTGTTCCATGTTTTGAGGCTGAAACGAGGCTGTATGTGCGCCCGCATGTGCGTGCGTGCGTGCGTGCGTGCGTGCGTGCGTGCGTGCGTGTGATGCACCTGAATTCATTCATAAACTAGGAGCTCTGGTGTCCAGAAGGAAGAGTCATGCGTCCAGTGATGCGGTCTAGCAACAGATGTTCTGTTGTTGTGGGCCCTCTATCATGCATTACATACTGTACTGTAGTAAGTCCGTCCTATAACCTAAGTCTAACTATAAAACCTGTGTGAGCAATGAGCCACTGGCAGATGTCTTCTATCCACCCAGTGTCTTAGTCTCCATCCAAGATAACAGACAGAGAGAAACCAAGACCTCATCACCTGAAGTCTAATCTGGTATCCAGAGCTTGGAACCAAAGACTGCGAGGGCTGAGCTACGCCTTGTTTCCCTGTTTCGTTACGGGGATATTAACATAAATAACTCATTTGTGCCAATGGCTTTAAGAAAGGGAATTTAATTATTGTATTATTATTGTATGGAACTGTATTACTACATTGGCCAGTCTACAGGGTGTTGAATTGAACCTTCACACACACTGTTTTACAGTTCACTTCTTCCTGCCATGTTTGTATTCGCTAATTTCATGCTTTCAGATCCCTGCCTCCAGCGACATGATTGGTTGCATGAATAAATGAATAAAAGGAAGTGAAACCGGCAATTTGACTGATTAATTAATAGCTGTGAATATTAAAAGAACAGCATAGAGACGCAAATGAAAATTGTCAAACAAAAAAATCGTGTTGAAGGTGACTTTTTGACATGACATTTACCACCAACTTGCTACATAATTCCTGAGTAACTCCATTAAACCAGCGAGACATCGTTCAAGTATGTAACTTAGAATAATAGACTGGCACCTGCAAGTCAGCTTTACTGGACTTTGGGAAGATTTGTGTACGGATATGTGTTGATGCAAAGCGTCTTTAATTGTCAACAGCAAAAATATATTACACCCGTACCCATAAAGTTTCTATCCATTCCCAGAGTAACATTTATAAGGGGGACGGGGAGTTTATATATATTTATTTTGTGGGCAACAGAATCAAATGGCTTGAAATAGCTATGGCCTCCTCAGAGAGCTGGGCCGGCATGAGGAGTGGTTGCTTTTTATGGATTGGCCTCGGAGAGCACTTAGGACAATACATTACAATAATTAAATTTCAAGGTGGCCAAGAAGCGGAAAGCAAGAAAAATGTGAATTTAATACAGACCCCCCCCCGCCCCCTCTCTCTTTCTCTCCCCCTCCCTCCCTCGTCAACCCCTCTCTCCTCACTGGAGCTTGGTGGGGTTGTTATTGCCTGGGTTGGCATCTGTCAGGCTAATGGAAATAAGTTAGAAAGAAAACGAGCAGAACCCCCGTCTCCCGCAGTCCAGCAAACAAGCACTCACGCACACACACACATAAGCATGCATGCAGTCAGGCAGGCAGGAACACAAACACACACACACACACACACACACACACACACACACACACACACACACACACACACACACACACACACACACACACACACACACACACACACAAGCAGACAGGGGACCAAGCAAAGTCCATCATAAACACACGCTGATATATGCACACAACAATTACTCGCACACAGACACATGACATACACAAAATCACACACAAACACACACACCTATGTGCCCACGCCAAACAGATCTTTGGGTGAACCGTTGCCAATTAGTTCTTTGTGAGAACTGTAAAAAGCCAGAGTCCCAGGAGTAGCACTAGGAGAGACAGAGAGAGGGAGTGAGCGGGAGAGAGAGAGAGTGAGAGAGAGAGGTTTCTGCTGCCCAAGACATCTCTCAAATCCCCACTATAGCACACAACAGCGCGCTTGGGACCTGTAGTTTGATAAAAAGTACAAGTCTTTTTAGTTTGGGGATCTGAAAGTTTCAGCTACGATAATCATCAAATAACCACACTACTAACTGGTGTGGCGTCCTGCCGGCCACTAGAAAAAAACTCCAACGAGAGACATTACTTCAAGAAAACAACCAGCTGTCCTTTCAGACCGATAAACAAACTAATCCTGCCCACTTTGTCTGTATTATCACTGCTGTGAGAGAGTGTGACATTTAAGGCTGCCTTCAACCGTCATTTTTTTATGACGGTTGAAGACACTGGAGCACAATAATAATAAAAAGTAAGCAAATAAAATAATCATAAGTGGGAATTATAATATTATATCACATACATAATACGTAGATAATACGTGCTTGAAACAGACATTATATCGGAGCCAGTGGACGGGTACTTCGTGGGCGCCGAGAAAGAACACAACCACAAAATAATACAATACCTGCTTGGGCGCAGTGAGGGTCTGGAGGCCCGTTGCCTTGGCGACCATGGTGTGGCTGTTGCCGGGGCTGGGCTGTAGCGTCAGGCTGAGGCCCGCCACGGCGTGCACGCGCAGCTCCGTGATGGACACCTTGTCGTCAGTGACGGAGAACGCCGCCTCCCCCAGGACGGCGTCCACGGCCAGCGGGGACTCCACCTGGAGAGACGGAGGAGGAGAGGATGATGAGCCCGGGGGCGCCACAACGGTGCTCTGTTATTGCCTCTTTACATTTCTTGTTATGAGGGGAAAGTGTCAGAGTGACATTGTTTTGAGTGGGGTGGAGGAGAACAGATTTATCGTCCTTATCAAAAACCATTTTTCAGGGGAGGGGGGAGAGGTTAGGAGAGAGCGGGGGGGGGGAGAGGGGGGGTCTTGGTTGGTTCCGGCCCCCTGCGCAACACCCGGCGTTATTAGCCGGCGTTCCCGGTGAGTCGCAGGTTTAATGGGGCCTGGATGCGTCACGGCCGGGTAAACACAGGTGCAGCTCATATAATGGATGGCGTCTCCGCTCCATTTGTTTATGTCAAATAGTGTTGACAAAAAGAGACGGAGAGTGGTTAGCGTTTAGGCGGCTCGCATGCCGGTGGGCTCCGGCGGATGGGAGAGGTAACGGAGCGACGCGTCGATGCGCTGGTTCCACTCCCTCCTTGTTTACCGGCGGTCCGGAGACCTCCCCCAACACGAAGGGGGCGTCGTCGTCAGTGAGGCGCAGTGTGGTCTACAGCCGTCGTTATATTTAAACGTGGTCATTTTCGGTCACACAACGTGAACGACAAACGCACACAAACAACACTCGATGTTGCCGGCTGTGAGCAGACACTTTATGTGTTCGGTATGCAGTGATTTGGCCCATTGAAGAAAAACGAGGGAGTTCTGATGGTACCAAGCAGCAAGGCCAACATCGTTATCTGCGTAATATGCTTACAACATTAACAAAAGCCACACAAGTCTGTACGTAATCATCTTCACGGCACGATGCGAGAGAGGAAGCCGAGTCGATGCTTCTCTGGTGAGCTTAGATTAAACACACAGCATCAAACAGAACAGCAACAACAAGCAATCAACAATGATCAGGATGAATCAAGCCGGCCGGCTGGTCGTACGCAAAGCCACGCTCCGTATTACCATCTGTCTCTTCTGCCTCGCAGCCGCTGGAGCCGCAGATAAGAGACAGAGTGCCGGGGAACCAGACACGAGGCGCAGCGAGACGACACTCATCTTAAAGTCACCCCTTGCTCTGTGCTACAGCTGCATCTATACACTGGTCCACCCGCCTCTTATGAATCAGGCACTCGGAGAACACGTTGTTTACTCTGCACAGCTCGTAAGAAAACGGAGGTCAGGAGGAACTCGGTACAAAGTTAAGAAGTTGTTGAGTGAAGTACCGCCACATGTTGTTTTGAATGTGGAGAGAGAGAGAATGTGCCCTTCTATTTGATTTGCATATTTCCTCCATACAGACTTTTAAAATCAAAGAGGCGATGACAGTCTCTTTCAGATCTTCATCAAAACAAGAAGCTGAAGAGAAAAACGAACAAAGAGAAAAACGACAACACTAAACATTTCTTCAATTGTTTTGTTCTTTCCAATCTACCGGCTGGATTTTTTAAGTATTGTCTTAAATTATGACATTCATAAATAGGATTTTTTTTTACTACAAGAAACAAAAATGCAATGTTGAGAAAAAAGGGATGGCGGAGAAATATGTGAACCGAAGAGACCTTTATTTATCTGCGATCTTCTTTACACATGCGTCCTTCTCTTGCTTGGCTGTCATTATATAAAGCTCTCTGTCATGGCGGGAGTATTCGGACACATGTATACCGTATACTGACTGGCTTAAGAGGATTATTCAGCAGAAAGATCACACACTAGATAAATGAAGATCGATATTCGCCGCATTGACATTTGACACACACTGGGGTTGATGTAACAGACCACGTCTTGAGGTATCTCTGTATGCAGTGTGTCCTGATCTGACACATTACCGTACACACCTGCACACTGCTGTTGAGCACAGCTGTCACCTGACAGTAGGAGCAGTGTGATGACTGACATTTTGGCATTGGACATGAAATGTGACAAGGCCTTTACATGACAGGTAGGGGTGTTGAGTTCCTCTGCCGCAGTGATGTGCGTTGAGGCGAAAATAAATAAATAACTTCAAGCTCAAAGTAGGGTAAGCGTTGACATCACACAATCGTCCCTGAGAAAGAGAGAGAGAGAGAGAGAGGGGGGGGGGGGCGGAGCCTGCGACCAAACCCTATCAATTACTAAACGTCAAATCTTTCAAGAAGGACGATTGTGATATTCCATTCGTAGGACTCGGGATTATCTCGCTCAGCCGAGATCAAGGCGTCGCCGCCTTGTATATTTAACGGAGAGACTGCGCCGTGGAACCAAAGCATTAGCTAACCGCTCCTCCTGAATGCAGCCCTAAGGTTCCCCTAGCCCGTCTCTACTCTTGACAAATCTCGCTCAGCCACCACACAGCATTTCAATTTCAATCAACGCCGCCATTACTTTGTACGCTCAGCATGCGCGCACACACACACACACGGCGCACCGCGCACCAGCCTGCCAATCTCCTTTTATTACAGGCTCTCCTCCCCCATCACACTCTCGTTGTTTTCCACGGGAGGCATCCGCGGAAGCACTATGGAATTGGTTCTCCATTTTCATTATTCCCCGTGTGTGCGTGGGTATCTATGTGTGCTTAGCGTGTGTGTGTGTGTGTGTGTGTAGGCTGTGAGTGCATTAGGGCTGAGGGGCTTGAAGACGCAGAAAATTCATCACCTGAAGATCCTTGCCCACATTAACGATGCAAAAGGGGGAATGTGTGTGTGTGTGTGTGTGTGTGTGTGTGTGTGTGTGTGTGTGTGTGTGTGTGTGTGTGTGTGTGTGTGTGTGTGTGTGTGTGTGTGTGTGTGTGTGCCGAGGGGGTTTGTAGGGGAGGGGAGTAGAGTGCACTTCTATAATAACTTGTGTTTATTATGCTTATTGTGTTATTTGTTATATATATAATGTAATTTGGGGATGTGTGTTTGACTGTGTGGCTGTGTGTGTGTGTGCGCAGTAATGCACAGCGGTTCCTCACGGTATGAGAGAGCCCTCCCAACATCACTCCCCCCGTGCTCCGCAGTGTGGGGCTGGAGATTATCCTTAGGGGATCCCAATGATGTGGCCCATTTCACCTCGCCTCGTCATAACACCAAAGAGGCATTACCAAAACATCTGTAAAAGACGTTATTAAACAGATGCAGAGACGTTGCTCGGCACAGAATGTACGGTATGCCTGGTTGCCATAGCATCACGTATGGTCCTCTGTATTAGTAGTGCGTGCTTATTCATTTCTGTTTGCAATCAGGGGCTCTGTTTTCATGTGTATTTTGTACTGACTACATCAATACTGGCTCCATAAAGGAGAGTTATAGCTGAATGGCTGCATGAATTAGCATACGCAGGAGCACACACACACACACACACACACACACACACACACACACACACACACACACACACACACACACACACACACACACACACACACCCCCACCCATCCACCCACACCCACACATGGAGCGTTTGGCCTTCTCTTAGGAAAATTATGAAAAGGCGTAGCAAAGATGTCAAATGCTGACATTCAACTGTTCAACATTTCTTCCATAACTGTCAATCTGGAGCAACCATATGTATATAATTTCTGTAGTCTAAGCATTTACGGACGAGAAGGAGAGGCTGAGCTTGTGTAGAATACGTAGATATGACTAAATGACATTCATATTGTTGGTAGTATTCCTAGAACTAGCACTTTGAGTGTGCCTCATGTATGAAAAGTGCTGTATAAATAAAGTTGCCTTGCCTTGCCTAGGACTCACCATTAATACTGCTCCAAGTGATGTACAAGTCATGGTCAATCTAAATGATGAATCACATTTTTATGTGATTGATCATTCTCTCTCTCTCTCTCTCTCTCTCTCTCTCTCTCTCTCTCTCTCCCTCCCTCCCTCACTCTCTCCCCCTCTCTCTCTCTCTCTCTCTTTCCCCCTCCCTCCCTCCCTCCCCCTCCCTCCCTCCCTCTCACACACACACGAGTGGAAGACCCACAACCGCGGGGTCATTGAGTATTATAGCAGCTTGCTGTTCATACCAGGCCGGGCGCCACCAGGGGTCTTAAGGGGTCTTGGGCACCACAGTTTGAGTCATGAATACCCTTATGCTACAAATGTCCCAATATTGCAATACTTAGGGTAAAAGATACATTGATCATCCCTGTGCACGGCAGCTAAGACCTACGGTAAATGATGATGCCCAAACCAGCGTTCTCAAGTCATTGTCGCTTCACTGTTCAGTTGGTGGCGGCAGCGGCAGTATCGCTAACGACGAGAAGTCCTAGTGGAGCAGGGAGGGACGGGTACTGAAAGCCGGTCCCACTATGGCACAGTTTCCTTTACGACCGCTAGCTAATGGACCGGGTTGCAATGCAGATTTCAGTGCCTCGTTTCGTTGACATGCCCGAGCTGCCGGTTGAAATATCCGTCCTCCGATGCGCCAAAACCGCCACACATGATGCATATTCAGTTTACTGTTGTTGCAATGCTACAGGACTGTCAGGGAGTTGAAATGCAGTAATAATGCAAATGCCAGGGTTCAGTGAAGAAAACCACAATGTTGCATTGTTGGTTTAATGTACATTTCAGCATTAGTATTAAGGTACAATTGGCTGATGTTTTGCCAGACCTGTTAATTTGTGTCTCCCCCTACTTTGATATTAAATAATTCAAAGATTTAAATAATAGTGCTATGTTCTCATGTGACCACTCTGATTAATAAATAAATTATTTGGTTTAGAAACAGTAGCCTATTGTTGCTGTCATTTAGCCACTTTCTGAGGCTATTGCATTGTTGCATCGATGGATTAAATTTTATAAAAAAAACATTGACCCCTCCCAAGATAACAGCCCCCACAGTGACTTCATTCTGGCTGCGCGACTGGGTCGTACTATACGAATAATAGACCCAAAGCAGAGAAAATATTCACATGTTTCAACCGTTAAGTAGTAGTTTTGTACCTGCATGTTCATCCACAAAGGCACTTGCTGTAAGTCTGCAAGGAAATCCGGAGTCTGCTTGCAGGGTAATAATAATAATAAAACATTGGAATTTCTGTTGTACTTTGGGGTTCATCTTGTCTTGCACCCAGACGTGGTTATGGACAGGAGAAGAGCACTCACCTTGAATAAAGATGAAGCAGAACAAGGCTGTGAATATGGGTGGCGAATTTGAGCACAACGGTTATTTGCTCTAGGTTCCCCCACTCATAAATCAAAGAGGCACTTTAATCCACCATAGGATTTTCATTTTTTTTGTTTTGTGTTTTCATTTCATTTCTTCCTGAGTCGTTATCTACACAAGGGGCAGAGTGGGCTCAAGCTCCAGCACATCTGGCTGTTTATTTTTAAATAGGCATATTCTTCTTACATGGTGTAGTTCCTCCGGTAACATTAATCACCATACATGACATACTGACAACATGGTGTCTACAGGGAGTAACGCCACAGACAGGTCTTCTATGCTCGATTATGTAGAGAGAACAACATGGGGTCTACAGGGAGAAACGCCACAGACAGGTCTTCTCTGCTTGGTTATACAGAGAGAACAACATGGGGTCTACAGGGAGAAACGCCACAGACAGGTCTTCTCTGCTTGGTTATACAGAGAGAACAACATGGTGTCTACAGGGAGAAACGCCACAGACAGGTCTTCTCTGCTTGGTTATACAGAGAGAACAACATGGTGTCTGTCTACAGGGAGAAACGCCACAGACAGGTCTTCTCTGCTTGGTTATATAGAGAGAACAACATGGTGGTCTACAGGGAGAAACACCACAGACAGAGTCTTCTCTGCTCGGTTATATTGAGTGGCAGGTCTCACTTTCAATTGTCAAACATGTCAATACAGTAAGGTACATAAACAGAATATTTACAAACAACCTATACAGGGAGAACAGAAGACACCATTGCCAAATATACTGAACTCGAAGATGAAACCTGTCTTTAGAGAAGATGTCATGGCAGAGTAAACTTTTGCAACATTTGCTATGAAGGTATAACAAATGTCATCCATGACCTGCATGTCGGTACACAAGTACAGATTACATCAGCGAAGTGGATCAAACATTGATCCCAATTGTATTTTTGTGGAATTCTTCACTAGATAGATAGACACTTTATTGATCCCTTGGGAATGCTCCTTCAGGGAAATTCTAAACTATTTGGGTATGTGCAAAATATTTGGGAGAAATACAGTATGTCGATCAACGGCTTATTTTTTAGTTAAATTACATCCCCTATTATTGCCCCAATCAATTCATCAATAATGAAGATGATAAAAAAAATGATGATGAGATGATAATAAAATAGAAGAAATTAACAAAATGATAGCAAATCGTCAGCTCCATAACTGATTGCCTTTATAATATTTCCAGACATTGTTATATCTAGTCTTAACTTAATCTAATGTCATACACATGTGAGGGTGCTTCTTGTAGCGTGTGTTTGTGTCCATCAACAGGCACCCCGGTGTTAGACACCATAGTGTGGCTCATTGGAGGATTGTTTGGCGAGACCAATCTACAGATATTGGGCCGCACACACCAGAAAGAGAAAAGAAAACTACAAAGCAAGGTTGTTTTTTGTGTTTCTTGTTTGAACAGTCGGATTAATGATTCATGACAGCTTGATGAGAGCTCCCTACCATCATCTCTTGTATGGAGTTTTGCATGATCAAAGCTGCCTTGAATTATGTTTTAGTTTGGCTTTAAACTATCATATAACTATTGTTACGCATATTTATGACTCCCAGAGAAAACCCCCATTCTTACAAGTTTTTAGAAGTCGAAGCAATACCCAAAACTATAACAAACAAGTCTCTAATGTGTTTACATATACTATAGTAGAACAAAAATGGTTCGACATGGATAGACATTTGAATTGCATCTAGTGTCTCACGAATATCGAACAAGAAGATTTCCAGAACTTAGACATCGCTCTAGCCAAACTTCTGGGGAGGGCCGGCCGGAGAACAGGAAGTGCCATGGGCGTCGTCAAGGGGTTTCCAAAGTTGTAACGGATATATTTTTGTGAACGCAATTGTGAGTCGATTTTAACAAATGTATTTCCACAGTGGCCAATACAAGTTTACTACACAGGATGGACATTTTAAACCTTTACAGAAACTTTGCTTTAGGATGTTGTTTTTCGGACAGGATGCTTTAGACTGTCTTCCCACCGGCAACCAGAAAATCTTAAGTAAAAGAGCTGGCTGAGTTTGTGTTCGCTGTTGGCCCAGGAGGGATACCGACCATCAGAAGAGGAGGCTATTGCTGTAGTTATCAGCCCTCTTCTGGATCACTGATTAATGGTGAGCCATATCATGGTGGTTGTGGTTCGACCCTCCAGGCTGTTTTCAGGAGTGATCAATTCCATCTAACTACAGATCCCGGCCCCTAACAACAGGATCTGTTGAAATCCATTTGAATCATGTTCAACGCCTGTTCCCCCAGATTTGAGCCTGTTTTCCATCAGAATTTGGAAGTTCTTCATAAGTCTGATGGCGGACGACTGACAGTCCCCAGAGCCAAGAACGCATGTACTCCTGGTTTTATTATGCACTTTAGAAAAACAAAGCCTACAAATGGCATAACTTAAATTGTGCAGCTTCAATTGGAAAAAAGTTGGGTTCAATTTGTTTCAATCTCCTGTTATACTAACTTTATACAATGATACATCCACCCATTTGTCACACAAAATGCATGGATGTGAATTAATGTGTTCTTTGATTTAATTATTCATTGAATAAAAGAATGAATGAATCTAGGCATAATAAGGAGAAAGAAGAAAGGAAGCTAGGACTAACTGATCATCCAGCCCTGCCTGCGACCACATTAAACAGCCCACCTCTAAACTTTTTCATATTCATGAGCTAGCCCTGGGTGCAATAAGTTATTTAGCTCTCCCTGGAAGAGTCTGGTGGACTCCTCATTTCAATGGTGATCTAAGCACGCCATGGCTCCCTTTCCTGTTGAATATTCTCATTGTCCACAGCATGGCCCCACTCGGGGAGAACTCTTTCAGCATCCACTGAACCAACCACCTCCAGCTTCAATCCAGGCTGATCAGAATGAGGGGATCCAGCGACTGCAGAGTGATCACATATCCATTTCCCCAGTGGCATACAGTTCTACATCCACAAGTTCACAGGTTTTTGTCTAACCCGTGGGATCGCCAGGTCCAGTAGAGCCTACTGCTGTGTGTTCTGCGCAACCTATACAGGGCTTGATGCAAGATGAATAATGTTCAATACAGGTTTCTATACTATTTACTAGGAATGGTTCCTATTGGGGATAGAGGTAGGTTGATGCTAGGTTGATGCTGCATTGAAGCCAATTGCATTTTGCTATTTTGTATCTCCATTAATACTAATACACTGCATGTGTATTAGTGAAATAACTTGTCATGCTGCGACATATGGACTAAGTTTCATTACATAAAAAATTAAATAAAAACTGATGAAACCTTCATCTTAAACAAAATCAATATGGCAACTTGTGCCCGGTGGTGAAATGTGTCTACATCAGCGCCCAGAGTGGGAGAGATACCCTGATGATCAATGGGTTTGGTTCAAGTGATGGATCGGTCACTCCATTCTCCTGCCCGTTTAGTTGTTGACAGGCATATTCGCTGCGACAACTAATGTATTACTCCTGACAGCCAAGCAGAGTGTGATCAGCCGTGGAGAGGACACAGAAGACAAAAGCAAGCCCTAATTGTTTCCTCCTGTTCCTCTGTTAGTGACTGACCGGTAAAGATCAGCCACGTTAAATGTTAAGACAATTACTTTCTTGGCAGAAACACAAAAAAAAGGAGAAGCAAGGGAGGTAGAGTCAGGAACATGACGAGATAATGAAATGTGGAATGTGGAGAGAAGGAGAACAGCGATGTTTGTGTGTTCATTTAATTAAACTACAACAGGAAAATGACCATCACCCTGGAAGCAAACTGACAAGCTGGGCAGATGCAGCCCAGAGTCTTCACAGCCCAGGAGGCTTCCTAATGGCCTCCAGCATTATAGATATATAGGGGCCATGATAGTATACTGGCTAGGCTGCTTGGTGCCTCAAAGGTTACCCCAGTAATTGCGCAGGAACTATGTGGGGCCGAGGCTAATGAAACTGCATCCTGCATTTGAGGAGGGCAACGGCCCTCCCTCCCTCCCCCACCCACCCACCCACCCACCCACCCACCCACCTACACACACCCACACACACACACACACACACACACACACACACACACACACACACACACACACACGAGAACCAAGATTGGTCTCGAGCGCTTTGTCTCGACGGCCCACCCTCCAACACCCCCCCCCCCCACCCTGAGGGATGGGTGAGACCCAGGGCTGCCCTCCCGTTGGCTCCCTGTACCTTGAGTGCAGTGGCGCCCAGCTCCAGTCCCACCAGGACGGTCCGGTCCACCAGCTCGGCGATGCGGGGGTCGGCCACCTTGAGGGAGTCCTGCACCAGGTCGGTGACGTCCACGCGCCAGTCGGGCCCCAGCATGGTGATCACCTGGTCCGTGCCCTCGGCCGACGTGGTGTGGAACTGGGTGAGGACGCGCACCAGCGCCCGCTGGTACTGCAGCGCGCAGCCCCGGCTGACCCGCGGCTCATCGTCCTCCTCGTCGGCGGCCGCGTCGCTGTCCCGGGTGCTCCTGACGCGGCGGGGGGGGGGGGGGGGGGGGAGGTAAACAAACGCATGGGTGAAGATGTCAATGGACCGCATTGATGTAAGGGCTGTGTTTGTGACCCTCTGGCCTCTGGAAGGGCTTCACACGTGGTGGGTCTTTTGAAATTCACGCGTTCATGCTCGGGCGGTGGCGTCGGGCAAGCGAGGCGAACGGGCCAATTGTCAGGACCAGTTAGGGTTCGGTGCCTTGCTCAGGGACACCGTGACACCGCGATCGAACCGGCCGTGACAGCCTGGTTGACACCGCATACAAACACAAAGAGGGTGGTTAAAAATAAAGATCCTAAAAAAATAGCTCAAAATAACTCCAGTCTTGTCGTGTGCCTGCTGTGTTCGACTCCCACAACGAAAGGTACTTGGCACCCCTGCAGCGATCCTTGAGAGTCTCCTACCCACCTCTTTAATGAGATGGATCTGAATTCTCTAGGTAGTGGCTTTGGATAAAAGCATCTGCTAAATGCTTTAATGCTAACGATACCAAATACACATATCCTCAATAGTCCACAGTCACAGAACACAGTCACTGTGTGTATTTCTTAACAATTTGGAGTTTGGAGAAGGTAAACAAGGATATCTACCCCATAGAGAGTAGAAAGTGAGAAACACAAATCCCAACTGAGGGTTTAAACAACACGCTTGGACATAAGTCCTTCTCATGAAGGACGCAAGAACAGGAGGCTGATGGATTTCTCAAGGGCTTTGCCTCGCTCACAGGGGGTTTTGATAGACGGATCATTGTGATAATACTTAAAAGACGCCAACACTCTTTTAGAAGGAGTATAATTTCCAGAACCTTCACACTAGCCATCACTAGCTAACACCGAGCCCTTCCTTGACCGACAACCGACCAATGAGGACGCTCGGCAGCACATTTTTCAAAGGTTACTCTGTTCCAAATCAAGCCCAGCTGTAGGTGTATTTAAGAAGCCATGCTTCAGAAGGCAGGATTAACTGTGTCTCGATAGATGTGCTGACCTGTGAGCTGTTCGGTGAAGTTTGAAGAGAAAACAAGAGACTGCTTGTGACTCTAGACTCTGCCATCAAGGAGGCAGTTTCTTTTCTGTCTCACACGCTCCTACAGCTCAGGTCAGAGAAGACTTAACCCAGGTGCCCTCAGCCTCCCTCTGACCTGAAGTGTAATGTCCATTCTCATTAGGGTCTGAGATCCGTACGGACACACAGTAGGCTTCAGTGAACAAAGACCGATTACACCAATCCCTTTCCCTTTTGTTATTTTTTATTTCCTCCTCTTCTTATTTTTTCGAGCTTCAACTGCAAAGATAACAGCACAAGCCAGTGAACAATATATATATATATAACCTGCTGCACTGTAGCAAGGAAAGGGCCCACGGCAAAGCCAAGGTTACCTGAGACCTAATAAGTGAACGAGGTTATCTTTTGCCATGTTGACATAGCAAGTAGTACTGACGACGGGAGGGGACGGGGAGAAATATAACATATAACGTGAAACTGTGTCAGTGGGGGAGAGAAATGATTGGAAGCAGTGAGAAGAAAATAAGAGGGACGACAATTGTTGCACAACCAGACGGATAGACACTGTGTCTTTTTTTTCTCTCTCCATTTCTTCCAAAAAGTTGGAAGAAAACCAATAAACTGCCCGGCATGATCTTGGTTACAAAAGGTACAACCGGCAGGGGTGAGGAACAGGAAGGCAAAGAAAAGAAAAACGTGGGCCTTGTACATCAGAAATAACACGTCCACCAGCCGGAGATAGGGGCTCCCGGTTAACAAAAGGAAATGATAACGGAACTATTTTGCTGAAGGGGGCTGGGGCCCAGTCTATTCAGTATGCAGGAGCATATCAGCAACTCCACTGTTCTGCGTGAGGCCCCAAAACTAAGAGGAGCTATCTCTCGCCAGCGGTCTTTGACACTGCAAAGTACCACAGGGCAAGGTAAGGGAAAATGATATACTCTCAGCGAGCCCAGACGATGTGCAGCGCGGAGCACACAGTCATTTCTCACCCGGAAAAGTATTACTTTGGCCAAGCTCTCGGCTACGGGCAGCAGTAGAAAAGGCTGGGGAAGCTGGGTAACGGAGCCCTATATATAAGTAACGGCAGGCTCCTGTGTTTATACAATGTAACCCCGTGTCAGAGTCACGCAGAGATGGCGGTGAAAAAGACCCATCGACCTATGGATGTATTGATTGAGAAAACGCTGTGGCTGAGCACTGTTTCAATAGTGCATCAAAAATAAATATTAATATATATTGTTTTTTCTTTATATAATATGTTTATGTGTCTTTCGGCTTATAAGATCTATGGTCATATACGGGGAAATAAAAGAAAAGAAATACACATGAAAACTAACACTATCGTTTCAAATCTGTTCTAAAAAAAAGGGAATTTGTTACGGTAGCCTTCGAGCAAGGCGTCATTGGCTCTTCAGCATGCACAATTGATTTCTGTTGTTGAATCCACTCCAAAACAATCTGCAGGATTGCGTCTGCAAATCCTGCGGCCAAGGCCGTCTGTGATGGCAGTTGGTGGTGTGAATAAGATATTGAACCAACAGGCAAACGTTGATGAAGAGTAGTAGCACTATATTCTCTGTATTCACTTGGAATTGATTCATTTTTGTGTTCTTCAAAGGCAAACATTGAAAAATCACAACACAATACCATTTCATAAAGATAAATAATGGAAAACGACGGTTAGTACATAAACTTCAATGGGACGATTAAGAGCCGAAGGAACTTGGTTTGACCCGAATATTCACAACCTACCAGTAGACATGTCTTACGCGGCTACCTCAACAACCTTGAACGTAATTCCCTGTAATACACTTTTTTCCACCAGATTTTGTCTGACGTCACTAACAAGCCTAACACTTAAAACTAAGATTTGTCTCCTTAAAACTCAGCTCAAAAAAAGAAGAGAAATCGCTGGTCCACATGGAACCCTTCTATTTACGCAAAAAGGGCCGAAAATAGCATGTCCACCCGACTGTTGTGTTTCCATCCCCGGCGTTCAGTGGGAGCATATAAATACCTGTGACTACTGAAGATTCATTTGTCACGAAAATGAATACAGATTGTAACCTTTCCCACAAAAGATATAAGCCCGATGTTATTGGTTGTGATGTGTTTTTTGGTCTCATGGGAAATGGGATTTATATGCTTTGGAATCTCACACATATATTGTGTTGATTCAAAGAGCAGGTAACCTATAGAATAAATACGACACAGCCTTCAAGGTCAAATCACAATGGAAGCATTGAAATACAACTTCACAAATCAACATGTCTGGAGTATTTTCAAACATTTCACTTGGTTTGGTTTTTGCTTGTGTTAGAAGGGATGTGTATGTGTGTATGACACATTTGTTAGAAGGGGCGTACCTGTGTGTTTGTGTGTATGTGTGTGTGCGTATCTGTGGTACCTGTTTGAATGAAAGAAGGTTGTCATGCAATGTCAGTAGTCCAGATGCCCCAATTTGAGAAAGGGTTGTTTTCCCCACCTGGGCCCTGTCTTTGAAAGGTTTCCCGCCTCCTCCATTACCATTCATTCTCCCTAAATATGACAATGATGCATCTGACTGCAATTCATTAGTATGCATGTTGGAGACATCTCATTTCATTTGTATCACCTGCTCTAGTGTCTGCTATCTACTAAACACTATCACTTCAATACGAAGGCTGCATGCTGGGACTTCACTCCTCGAAGCATAGAGCCATCACACGGAAAAATAATATGTAATCTGAGGATCTAATCTCTTCTGCAGATAGAGGTCGGACATAACATTAATAGTTCATGGCAGCTTCATAGCTGTGTGGATACTGCTTTAAACCAACTTTGGATGACTCTTCAACTTGACTGGGGGTTAGAATAATATATCCTTGCCATTTTTCTCATTGCTGTTCAGTTATTCATTTCTGACCTCCTTCTAATCCATATCTGAACTGCGTAAAGGACAAGGCCATATTTTTTTTTCTGTTTCCTTCTGTTTTCTTTATAAATGCAGTCTTGTCCTTTAAGCGCCTGCTACCAATCTCTTGCCGCTACAAAACCCTTTTTGAGAGCCCTCCGCGAGTCAAGTGGGACCTTTAGGAGTAGGCAAACACTAAAATGAAATCATGGGGACAGCACAAGCTATTGCATTGTCGTTTCTGTTTGCTTAAAAAATAGTACATTACATATCTGAAAAGGAGTAGGAAGAATTATCAGCCCATGCCATAGATTGTGAAGTGCATTAACCGTGTGGTTTAATGTTTCTGTTCAATTAGTCAAATGACTCTGCTCACTCGGACATCATTGTATACGGTGAAGGAGCGTTTGAACCAAGCATCAGCATCCATATATCATGACATATATACGACTTTTCTCTGTAGAGAGTTCTAAAGAATGTTCAGTTAATATAATTTTAAAGGGGAATAGGTGGGATAAAAGTGTTTTACTTCTTCCTACTCCTTTTCAGGTATGTAATTAAAAAACTTTCTGTTTACACTTCGAGCAAATGCTTATTATGTGAAATAAAGAAATCCATTAAAATCCGTTGACTGCTCAAACACAGAACATCCTTGACACATGACATTTTACTGAACGAAAGCCACCCAACAGCGGAATAACGAATAAAGAATAAAAAGTAATTCACTGGGTGGACGGTACCAGCCGTTTCAAAATCCAACCCCACTGCATAGACCAACTGCAAATGTCCTTCCTCAC